>NC_142877.1:78073750-78375000 GCF_051225735.1 Oryctolagus cuniculus | reverse complement strand
TGACGATGCCACAGGTGGAGGATTAGCCAACTGAGCCACGGCGCCAGCCCCAAGGTGGTAATTCAAAAGCAGAAGACATTGCTCCTTGTGTTACGGTAAAGGTAGCTGGAAGCTCTTTTCATATTTCTTTGACAACTAATGTTTATTGAATCCCTGTTCTGGGCAAGACTCTATATATAGAGTAGTGAATACAAAGGAAAAACATATTTGTATTTTATATTCTAAAGAGAGAACAGATGATAAATAGCATTTTGTTAGATTACTCTGAGTATATGGGGGATTATATACATAGTGTTGAATGGGGTGGGAGAATAAGGCAGAAAGAAAGAAAGATATATCAGCAGTGGGGAGTTTCAGTTTTAGAAAGCCACACCAGAAAATGGCATGTGAGTAAAACTGGAAGAAAGTGAAGGAATCAGTCATACAGTTGTGCAAGGGAGAGAATGCAGATAGCATTGTAAGAACAAGATCCCAAAGAAGGAGCAGGTCTGGTGGTGGAAGGACCAGAAACTCCATGAAGGCCCTGTGGCTTTTGCTCTGAATGGTTGTGCAGCCATAGTGGTGTGGAAGTGGTGGTTAGGCAGAAGGGACCGTATCTTTTAAATTAAGTCCCCCAGTAGGATCATTCTGGTTGCTGTGTGAACAGATGGAAAGAGTAAGGGTGTGAGCAGGGAAGCCGGTGTTAGGCTGTTACAATGATTCTGGTGAGGGATGACAGTGTGTGGGATGGGGGGAGCATATTATTGGTTAAATGTATATTTTAAAATATTTATATGAAAGCAGATACAGAGAGAGAGAAATGGAGAGAGAGAGAGAGAGAGAGGTTGCTTTCATCTGCTGGTTTACTCCCAAATGCCCACAACATCTGGGGCTGGGCATGGTACTCATCAGATTGCTCCTGTGGGTGTCAGGACCCAAGTAGTTGAGCCATTATCTGCTGTCTCCCAGGGTGCACATTAGCCTGAAAGCTGAAATCAGGAATGAAGTGGGACTTGAACTTAAGTACTCTGATATAGGATGTGAGCCTCCCAGGTGGTGTTGTAACTGCTGTTCCAAATGCCCAGCCTTTGGACATGTTTTAAGAGTAGAGATGGGACTGGCGCTGTGGCGTAGCAAGTAAAGCTGCCACCTGCAGTGCTGGCATCCTTATGGGTGCCGGTTCGAGTCCCAGCTGCTCCTCTTCCAATCTAGCTCTCAGCCATGGCCTGGGATAGCAGTAGAGGATGGCCCAAGTCCTTGGGCCCCTGAACCCACGTGGGAGACCCGGAAGAAGCTCCAGGCTCCTGGCTTCGGATTGGCCCAGCTCCTGCTGTTGCAGTCAATGGGGGAGTGAACCATTGGATGGAAGACCCCTCTCTCTCTAACTCTCCTTCTCTCCCTGTGTAACTCTGACTTTCAAATAAATGAATCTTAAAAAAAAAAAAAAAAAAAAAAAAAAAGAGGCGTGGAACTGATAGGTTTTGCTGGTGGATCAAATGTAAACTGTGAGAAGAAAAGTAGAATCAAGGTTGACCCCGAAGTTTGATCCAAATCATAGAAGAATGGTTGCCATGAACTGAGTTAGGGAAGACTGTACTGCAGGAGAAGCAGGTTGGGGAGGAGTGAATATGTAGGTATTTTTGGATATGTTAATTTCGAGATGCTGTCTATATAGCCAAGTGGATGTTCAGAAGGCAGTAAATCATAGCTACTTCAATTAAGAAAGAACTTAAATTCTTTGCCTATACTAATGTGCAATAGAAATTCTAAATAATAATTAAGCATAATTTCATTTTCATGTAATTACAGAAAGGGTAAAAAAAAAGAAAAAAGATCTTTTCAACATTCAGAAAACTTGAAAGCAGGCCAATGTTAATAACCTTCAATTTAACATTAGATTCTTCTATTATTAATGCAAATTTTAAAAATCATCATAAAAACTAAATAGTCATTAAAAATCACCTTGGGCTGAGATCTTGGATAATAATTTTTTACTTCAATAGACTTTAAATAAATATTTAATGCTGATTATAGAGACATAGAGAAAGTCAGTGGGAAATTTGCATGACTCACAAAGCAGGCATGGAGGGTTTTTAATCAAATTGAAACCTTTTATAGAGAAAGTTCTTTGAATTTTTCTATGATTTTTTTTTCCAAGTCAAAGGATTTCCTAGAAGTAACCTCATTAAGCTGCAATGAGACTAACCAGGACACATAATATTATTTCTAATTTATAGATTTGGTTGTGGAGGAAGAGAGGATTCACAATAGAGTTGCTATGTTTCTGGCGACTCGATGGCTGAACAAGGTTTAGAAACTGGATTTTGTTCATTTCAGATGAGTTATTTTCCAGTCTAACTAAATTGTTTTCTATAAACAAAGAAAGTCTTTGTTCTGCTCCCTTTAATTTCTCTTGTCATTTTAGCTCTAAAATGCAAAAAAAAAAAAATTCACATTAAAGGAATTATTTGAGTCTTGGCTCAGTATAGCTTAGTTTCATTCTCTAGGTTTCAAGCTGTGAACAGACCCACATATTCTCCCCTCAAGATATGTGTGAAGGACAGTTCTTCCTTCCAAAGACTGAAATACCTAGAGTTCCTGTTTTCCAATTGTAACACAAATGTGACACATCAGGAATGGCCAGAGATGGGATTTGTCTGTATCAAGCTTTTGGTACCTCCAAATGTAAGAGATTAAGTTTATCAACATGTGTTGGACATCTGCTACATGGATAACTCTCATCAGTGGGACAATAGGCTCTGATAGTATGTTTTTTTTTTTTTATTTTTTTTAATTTTTTGACAGGCAGAGTGGACAGTGAGAGAGAGAGAGACAGAGAGAAAGGTCTTCCTTTTGCCGTTGGTTCACACTCCAATGGCCACCGCGGCCGGCGCGCTGTGGCTGGCGCACCGCGCTGATCCGATGGCAGGAGCCAGGTACTTTTCCTGGTCTCCCATGGGGTGCAGGGCCCAAGCACTTGGGCCATCCTCCACTGCACTCCCTGGCCACAGCAGAGAGCTAGCCTGGAAGAGGGGCAACCGGGACAGAATCCGGCGCCCTGACTGGGACTAGAACCCGGTGTGCCGGCGCCGCAAGGCGGAGGATTAGCCTAGTGAGCCGCGGCGCCGGCCTGATAGTATGTTTTAAGAACACTCATCTATCAGGGTCCTTTAGTCCCATGCTGAAGAACATGGCTGCGAAGAACCCCTGTGCCACATCCTCTTACTTCCTTGACTAAAAATATTTAGCTAATATGGCATGGTCATAGTTGGTGACCGGCAAATGATAATGGATGGCAGGTGTCAAGTGCCACTACCCACCACTGTGTATATCAATAACTACCAGCACCAACTGTGAGTGCTCTTGTTATCCATGTTCTACAGGTGAGGAAGCTAAAATGCAGGGTTGTTACCTAATCCAAGTCTGCGTGGTACAGTGGAGGAACTGGGCTTCGGCCCACAGGGCTGTAAGGGAGGAGTATCAAATTCAGTCTTCAGAAAAAGGACATATGGAGCATGTGTCTCATTAAGACTTTGTTTCTTATTATATCCCTAGCAGTATTCCCAACACATGGTAGACTCTCAAAAATGTTTATTGAATAGATGACTAGAAAGCTCACTGGAGAGTTGAGAAGGGTAAGTCTGAAACCTTAACCCACATGAGAAAAACAAATAAAGGTTTCAAATAAAGGTTTGAAGTAAGGAGACTATCTTACCAGCACATCAATTGGAAGATATTAAAGAAGTATTAATAGGCATGATTTAGTGACTGGATGTGGGAGTGAGCCCTGGTTTTTTATTTTGAACCACCAAGTGGGTGGTGTAATCATTCACTGAGATAGAAAACACAAGTACAGGCAGAGGTTGTTAGTGGTGGAGGAGGTGGATAAGAGCTCCTTTTGCAGATGTGGAGTTTAAGATATCTATAGCTGCCTAGGAGACAACTGGATCTGGAATCCAGAGAGAGAGACACCAGTGCTAGTGATGTAGGTCAGTGAGTAATCAGGCTACAAGTGGAGGTTAAAAGCATGAGGGTAGATGAGATCATCCCAGAGGAATACACAGAGAGAAAAGGCTAGGGGATGAACCCTTGGTCGAGGTGAGAGGAAGAATCCCAAACAGAGAATGAGAATTTATGGCCAGAGATAGGGGAAGAGAAACCCAGTGGAGCCAAAACTTGTGGGAGGGCCAGCATGTGTGTAGTTTTCTGATGTTCTCCAACAGCACAGAGCAATTTGACTCTAAATATGGAAAAGGAAGATGGACAGTGGGGCTGATCTAAAATTTGAGGTTTTTTTTTGGGGGGGGTGGAAGCTGATGATTATAGACAAGGGAGTTGAAGATATTGACAAAAGTCACTGAATGATTGAGTTAGGGCCCTGGTAGGACAGGAAGCAAAGACAGTCTTAATAAAGAAATGTTGGTCAAGAATGAGAAGTCTCAATGAATCAAGCAGAGGGTGTGGTGGATGATAAGGACTCAGTGGCTGAAGACATAGGAAGCTGTAGTTGGAGTGGGGTGCTGAATTTCATATTCAGGTTATAACAAGATCCTAAGGTGTGGTTGTGGTCATGGGTGTGAGAGGCTGAAGAACAAGGGAAATATATTTGTTACGGTTCTTCAGAGAAATAGAATCAATAGAATATATAAATATAGATATGATGGGATATATTTATAGCTAGGACTGGTGAGTAGACTGAGTAAAGATGATCCATCCCCATGCATGTGGACAGGCATCATCCAGTCAACTGAGGGCCCAGATAGAACAAAAAGGCAGAGAACACATGAGTTTGTTCCCCTTGCCAGAGTCAGTGCATCCAACTTCTCCTGCCTTTCAGCATTAGATCTCTAGATTCCTGGGCCTCTGGGCTTCAGAATCTAACAACTGGTTTCTCTGGTTCTTGGACCTTTGAACTCAAACTGGCTATACTACCAGCTTCTCTGCTTATCCAGCTGGTAGTCAATACATCATAGGATTCTTCCCCATGCATGGGGATGGATCATCTTTACTCAGTCTACTGATTCAAATGCTTATCTTGTCCAGAAACACTCTACAGACACACCCCAAAATAATGTTTTGCCGACTATGTGGTCAAGTTGAGACCTAAAATTAGCCATCACATATGCAATTGAGTTAGTGCAAGGCTTGGCAGACAGCAAATGCTCAATAGACTTTATTTTGATTTTTATTTTGTTGTCCTGCCCTTCAAGTCCTTTCAGATGGTCTTTATAGGTACATAGTTGATTTATGTTTATTGACTCACTAACAATAGAGTATTTACTTTATTATGAATCATGTTTTATTTCCTGTAGCTGATTCTTTTATATTTGAAAATGGAAACAGGAAAATCTTGTTTCTCATAGTGTGCCTTCATAAGCTAAGTTCACTTGACCGGGTACATTCAAGCAGGAGGTGAGTTGAGGGAAGAAATATTTGGGCCGTAAACCACAATTCCCAAAGCTGGTTTCTCAGCTTTCAACTGCACAGGAAATCAGTGATTACGTTTGTGACACTGATGACCTTTCGGCACTGACTCAGCTCAGATGATGCCATAAGGCCGACTCACGTATAATCTGTTTCTTGGATTGACTTGTGTGTGAGTTGCTGTTCTCTGAGCAGTAATCTCCCTAACAAGAATAATTCTTGATTGCAAACTATTTAGTCTATATACAGCTTGGGAACTTGGAAAAGTTTAGATTTTCAGCTGTTTCACAAGCCAGAGTATTCATGTTTGGAGAATGTCCGCTGAATCCAGTGATTTCATTCAGATTATACACAAGCTTAGGCGACTCCTTTTGTAGAAAGTATTGAACAACAAAGCAGTGAGTCACATGGCTTGGGCAATTCTGCCTTAGGTTATTCAGTCATTCATCAACCATTTTCTATAAAACTACTATGTGCCAGCCATTGGATTTAGTCATGAGGACACACACATGAAGGTGATGCCATGTCTGTTCTCTGGAAACTCAAGGGCAGGTAGTAGCTTTGTAGGAGACATTTTGTGGTAAGAGCCAGAAACAACCATCCATCTGTCCATCTATTGATTCAGCAAATGTTTATGAAGCTTTTACATGAGCCAGTTACCAACGTAGTTATAGGTGGTTCAGCAAAGGACAGATTCTCCCTGTCTTTCTAGACCTGTTACAACTCATGGTGGAGGTAAATAATTAAGCACAAATGTATGGTACCTTGTGCTAAATATAAGATAAAGGAACAATTCATAGTACATTGTGACAAACACAAGATAAGGAAACCATTTATAGTACATTGTGACACGTACAATATAGTAATGATGGTGAAATACTCAATTCAGAAATGATTTCTCTCACACTTCTTTTTTTAAAAAAAATTTCTCTTTTACCTGTGACTGGAAAGAAACGAAACTCTGACCAGAGAAGAGCTCCATTCAAGAGAGGTCGTCCAAGATGGCTGCGCCTTAGGAAGTACAATTGGTTTCTGTATGTTGCACGAGAGCAGCTAGGATGCAGACAAATAGCATTAGATACACAGTTGATGACATAAGTGGAAGAAAACCTGTATATTAGACGTTGGACTGTGAGTAATTGCAGACACAAAAAGCTGAGAATTCTCTCTCTCTTTTTTAAAGATTTTATTTATTTATCTGAAAGGTAGAGTTACAAATAGAGAGAGGGAGAAACAGAGAGAGAGGTCTTCCATCCACTGGTTCACTCCCCAGATGGCCTCAATGGCCAGAGCTGAGCTGATCCAAAGCCAGGAGCCAGGGGCTTCTTCTAGGTCTCCACATGGGTGAAGGGGCCCAAGCACTTGGGCCATCTTCCACTGCTTTCCAGATCATTAGCAGGGAGCTGGCTCGGAAGTGGAGCAGCCAGGACTAGAACCGGCACCCATATGGGATGCTGACACTGCAGGAAGAGGCTCAGGCTACTACACCAGTGCACTGGCCCCTGAGAATTTTTTTTTTTTTTTTTTTTTTTTTTTTTTTTGGGACAGGTAGAGTGGATAGTGAGAGAGAGAGAGACAGAGAGAAAGGTCTTCCTTTTGCCTTTGGTTCACCCTCCAATGGCCACCGTGGCCGGCGCACCGCGCTGATCTGAAGGCAGGAGCCAGGTGAACCAAAGGCAAAAGGAAGACCTTTCTCTCTGTCTCTCTCTCTCTCACTGTCCACTCTGCCTGTAAAAAAAAAAAAAAAAAAAAAAGCTTCTTCCAGGTCTCCCATGTTGGTGCAGGGGCCATCTTCTGCTTTCCCAGGCCATAGCAGAGATCTGGATCAGAAGTGGAGAAGCTGGTACTTGAACCTGTGCCCATATGGGATTAACACTGCAGGTGTCAGTTTTACCTGCTACACCACAGTGCCAGCTCTGGAATATATCTTTTAAGATTACTTAGGTGATTCTGATGTGTCTAGTCTGTATGTTTCAGAACCTCTGCATTTAGTTTAGTTGCATGATTTCTCATTTATTCTCACTTTAAAAATAAATCACTTTTTTAAAAAAATATTTATTTGAGAGGCAGAGTTACAGACAAACGAGGGAGAGACAGAGAGGTCTTCTATCCTCTGATTCACTCCCCAAATGGCTACAATGGCAGAGCTGGTCCATTCTGAAGCTAGGAGCTAGCAGCTTCTTCTGGGTCTCCCACATGGGTGCAGGGGCCCAAGCACTTGGGCCATCTTCTGCCTTCCCAAGGCTGTAGCAGAGAGCTGAATTGGAAGTGGAGCAGCTGGGACCTGAACTGGCACCCATGAGATACCAGTGTTGCAGGCAGAGGCTTAAACTACTATGCCACAGCTGGCCCCTAAAGTGAATCACTTGTATTAAAATTTAAAAATAGACGTATCAATGGCAATTTAAAATTCTTATTCCCTTCCTTTGTCCCACTCTCTTGTCCTCATTTTTCCAATATCTCTTTAGATCTAGAATCCTAAAATCTGATGCACTGTGAACACCTTTTCCAAACCCTCTTTTGTGGTAAGAGAGGCTAAGTAACTAAATCATGTAGAGAAATCATTTGCTGAGTTAGCCCAGTAAGTTTTCCTGCAGGAGTCTTGGTGTGATGTGGAAGGTTGCAAGGACGACTGCTTCACAGGGCTGCAGGGCTGCAGAAGGGGCGGGCGGAGCAGCTGGCAGTCTGCGGAGATGAACACACTCTGCAGCTGCCTTTTGGCTTTTCCAGACTTTGCCTTCCGCCTCCCATGTGCTCTCTCACTGGGTTACGCCCTGGCTCGTGATGCCTGACTCAGCTTTGGAACCTGCAACAGTCTTGTTGTGACCCCGTGGTGTGGCATTTGGGCTATGGTTTTCTGCTAGGGCAGGGTGTTCATCAGGGCTGCATTCTGCAAAGTTGAATGTAACCTCTCAGCCTCCGTGTCCCTTCCCTGGTCTCTTCCTGCCTTGGCTCCCTCCCTAGGTGACTGACCTTTTGGAGTCCCTGCACCCAACACTCTTTTTCCAGTGTCTGATCAGCTTGAGAGCTAAATAATTTCTTCTTTATGTTCAGCTGAAATCCCTTTTGACATAAGGTAAACCATTACTGCCTTCTCTGGTCCCTTCACCAATATCGCCACAGGATCAGTTTTTCCATTCTTTTACTCTTCTTTCTCATTCTTTACATTTGCATTCTATTTTGTTCAATTAATGAATAAGTGGTGGGCATTGTTAAGCTTCTGCTTGTGACACTGGCATCACATATCTTAGTTCTAATTCAAGTCTCAGCTGCTCGGCTTCCAATCCAGTTCCCTGCTAATGTACCTAGGAAGGCAGTGAATGGTGGCCCAGGTACTTGGGTCCCTGCCATCCATGTGGGAGACAGAGAAGGAGTTACTAGCTCCTGTCTTTGGCCTGGTCCAGCCTCAGCTTTTGTAGGCATTTGGGGAGTATACCAGCAGATGGAAAATTTCTCTCTCTCTCTCTCTGTCACTTCCTCTCTTTCTCTCTGTCATTGTTCATTTCAAATAAATAAATAAACCTGAAAGATAGAATGAATAAGTATAAAGTACTCTAAACAGTACCTGACATGGAGTAAACATTTATGGGCATGATGATGATGATGATGATGATTTTATTAAATCCTTTTCATAATACTGTGAACAGAGGTGGACTTATTTCTTTAAAAGTGGCCAGGATGGTAAGGTTAGGATAAGCTTTCCTTCAGAGTCCTCTCCCCACCACACACTGACTTCCGCCTTCCTCCCTCACATCCTCAACCTCACACCCCTCCCTGAAGTTGTAGACGTTGAATTTGTTTTCCAGACACTGATCTCTGTGTTCCTTTTCTCCCTTATTGGTCACGGGTGCGGGCTTCTTCCTGTTGTTAAATGTGAGACATTTTGACAGCAATCTCTCTTCCCTTCCCATTTTCTATAAAAATATCGTGCCATCATTTGCTTATGACAGAAAGTTATGGTTATGCAAAGTCTTACACACATTTACTTTGCCTGGAAGCATTGTTTATAGAATGGCAGATGTTTTTAGTTTCATTCTTCCTAAATCTTTTTAAAGGCAGGGGTAGAATCTCCCTCCCTGAGACTCATCATGTAAACAGTAATGAATTTACTTTGAAATAACTTTGGTAGTGTGATTCAAAACATCTATGTTGGCAAGGGATCTCTCACTGTGAGACCTGGTTAGGTTTGAAGAGAGAAGGACTATTGTACTTTTGGCAACAGTCAAGGTAGAGACTAGCTGTTGACTGGCTGGTTGATAAAGTCTGCTAAAGCTGGGAACAGGAAAAAAAAAAAGGGGGCATGGACACACTTTTATAAACATTTTGGTTTAAACTTAAAATGCATGCACATTCTTCCCCTAAATTTCAACCTTTCCTTGCTATGAGTTCATTGTTTGGAGTTTCATGTCCTTATTCTGACATCAGCCCTCCTCAGCCTGCATCATTTACAACATCCAGTTTCAATTTCTTTAAAGTAGGGCAAGATCTTAAAAACACTTAAGAGGTAAACCAAGTGTAGTCCCTGTCAAGACTAGAGTTTTAGTGTAGTTTGCTCAACTCTTAAAGTTACCTTCCCACACATTTGTGGAGAGCAATTTTAAAGCAACTCACTTTGTTTTTTTGTTTTTTTTTTTTTTTTGATATTCAACTTGATTTTTATAGAAACAGTTTTTCCTTTTTATATATTTATTTAATCAGTTTATATAATATTTAATACAGTGATGAAATTCTGAAAATTAGCAGCAAATGCAGTGGTCATAAACAGCTCTGGAAAAGATGAGTGATTCTACACAACATTCAATACAGCTGGTGGGCACAGAAGTGCAGAGCCCTCTATAGAATGATTTCTTTCTCAGCCACTGTCAATGGGTTTTAAAGAAAAATGAGAGGGTTAGGTGTAATCACCCATCCCAGGTTTTTTCTCTCCTACTGGCTGAACTATTAAGAGCACTGAGAGCACTGTGTTCCCTTCTCCAAGGGGTCCTTGGGAGAGAGATTATAGAATCACTAATATTGTTTAACTTGATTACTTTTGTTAAGTAAAAGTTAATGGGAGAAATTTTTTTTTTTTGTTAGGATTTATTTATTTGGAAGGCAGAGTTGCAGAGAGAGAGAGAGGGAGGAAGGGAGGGAGAGAGAGAAAGGTCTTCCATCCCCAAATGGCTGCAGTGGTCAGAGCTGGGCTGATCTGAAGCCAGGAACCTGGAACTTCTTCTGGATCTCCCACGCAGGTGCAGGGTCCCAAGCACTTGAATTATCATCTACTGCTTTCCCAGGCCATAGCAGAGAGCTGGATCGAAAGTGGAGCAGCCAGGACTTGAACCAATGCCTGTATGGGATGCCAGCACTGCAGACCAGGGCTTTAACCTGCTGAGCCACAGTGCCGACCCTGGAGAATTTCTATTCAATTTTTTTTTTTTTTTTTTTTTAGTTGTCGTCATAGCTGTCTTGAAAATGACTGGAAATCCTTGCCAACTCCTGCTGTTGCAATTGGAGTTTTCTAGAAGCTACAGTTCTTGATTAAGATTGGGAATAGTGCCAGAGCCACTGAACAGCCATCCGGGCCACTGAGCAGCCCGGATGGCTGCTGAGGAGCCGTGGTGGAGGCTTCCCAGGTGACCTGCTGCGCTGGCTTCCTCACTGCCACTGCTGCTCCTAGGGAGAGCTCCTCCCTGACTTGGGCAGACATTGAGCTTAAGGAGGTACTTCACAGGCCGGCGCCACGGCTCACTAGACTAATCCTCCATGTGCGGCGCTGGCACCCCGGGTTCTAGTCCCGGTCGGGGCGCCGGATTCTGTCCCGGTTGCTCCTCTTCCAGGCCAGCTCTCTGCTGTGGCCCGGGAGTGCAGTGGAGGATGGCCCAAGTGTTTGGGCCCTGCACCCGCATGGGAGACCAGGAGGAATTACCTAGCTCCTGGCTTTAGATCGGCACAGCTCTGGCTGTGGTGGCCACTTGGGGGGTGAACCAACGGCAAAAGGAAGACTTTTCTCTCTGTCTCTCTCTCACTGTCTAACTCTGCCTGTCTAAACAAACAAACAAAAAGCTTATGGAATTGGGCGGGAATTGTGGAACCATGGGTTCAGCCTCACTTGTGACAGCAGCATTCCACATCAGACTGCCCATTTTGGGTACCACTTGCTCCACTTCCCATCCAACTTCCTGCTATTGTACCTAGGAAGGCAGCAGATGATGACCCAAGTACTTGGGACCCTGCCGCTCATGGAGGAGACCAGGACAGAGTCCCTGGATCCTGGCTTCTGCCTGACCCAGTCCTGGCTGCTGTGGACATTTGAGGAGTGGACCACTCTCTGTCCTTGTTGTTCTGCCTTTCAAATATATAAACAAATCTTTTTAAATAGTTCATAGAAAAATACTGTTAAAGGTAAATTTATATTAGTCAGAAAATTAGAATTCATGCATAGTTTTTTTGATAACACACATTTTATTTTCCATGGACTTTAAAAAATTATTTAAAAAGGCAGAGAGACAGGGGAGAAGGAAAGAGGAAGAGAGAGGGAGATAGAGATAGAGAGAGAGAGAGAGAGAAAGATCAATTTTCCATCCACAGATTCACTCCCCAGATGCCTACAACAGCTAGCCAGGGTTGGGCCAGGCCAAAGCCAGAGTCAGGAAGTCTATCCAGGTTTCCTATGTGAGTGGTAGGAACCCAATACTTGAACCATCCCCTGCTGCTCCCCAGGGTGCATATAGCAGGAAGCTAGTTTGAAAAGGGAGCCCGGGCTTGAATCCAGGCACTCCAATGTGAGCAGGTGTCTCGAGCAGCCTCCAGTTTGTTTACCTTTTTCATCACTGCGGTCACCTTCCTGCATTCCACTTCTTTTAGGCCTTCCTTCTCTTAACTCTCTGGCAGTACTGCCTCTTCTTCAGCTTGTTGCAGAATCCCTGAGAGGAGTTTGATCATGGATGTGCTGTATCTTGTGGAAAACCAACCCCGTTCCACCCAGCCACAGTGACTCAGGAAGCCCACCAGCCACCCTTCCTATCTCTCCGTTCTCCCTGTTCTTACACACACTGGCTTTTTGCTGCATGATCTCTGTTGTTTTCTGTACCTGCAGAACAACTCCAAAGCATAGACCCTGGCATAGGTTAAACACGGAATTGGCTCTTGACCCTGCTGTTGGGCAGATCTGACCATTATCTATATAGTCTTCCATGTAGTCTGTGATTGACTGTTGAGCTTGCAGTGGGGGTAGGAGGGTCGATGTAGAATAATTCAGAACCCAACGGTTGCTCTTTTCTTTTTTTAAAGATTTATTTTATTTATTTGAAAGACAGAGTTACAGAGAAAGGTAGAGACAGAGAGATCTTCCTCCGCTAGTTCACTCCCCAAGTGGCCACAACGGCCAGAGCTGCGCCAATCCGAAGCCAGGAGCCAGGAGCTTCTTCTGGGTCTCCCACGTAGGTGCAGGGGCCCAAGGACTTGGGCCATCTTCTACTTTCCCAGGCTATAGCAGAGAGCTGGATCAGAAGAGGAGTAGCCAAGACTAGAATCGGTGCCCATATGGGATGCTGGTGCTTCAGGCCAGGGCTTTAGCCCATGGTGCCACAGTGCCGGCCCCCCAATGGTGCCTCTTACATGAATGCTTTAAACATGTTGACTTAGTTGTAGATGAGGCAGTTATTGAGTATAGACACCCTACTAGTCACTTTCATGAGTGCTAAACATTTTATCCTCACAACAACCATTTGAACTAATATTACAAACACACACACACACACACACTTCTTAAAAATAGGTGGTGATCTTAAGGGTCAGAGGCTATAAAGAAGCTTGTTCATAGTCACCAGGCAGCAGTATGGACCAGGGCTTGAACCTGATTTCTTTGACACTATGTCCCCATCTTCCCAGCAGAGTTGGTGTCCTTCTAGAAAGGGGGGTTCAGAGTTGCTGTTCATCGACTGTAAGAAAAGGCATCAGTAATATGGGTTTCAGGCTTTTAAAAAGCTCATAAAACCCGTTACTTAAATGACATCTTGGAAAGAAGCCAAATTATAAAATGGCTAAGCGCAGAGCTGGTGAAATCGGGCGGGCGCAGGGTGTCTGAAATCCCTCTCTGCCGCGTCCCCGCCTCCCGCAGCCTCTCGGGGCCTGCTGAGGAGCACAGATCCTCGGTGCAGATCCGTGTCAGCACACACATGCGCACATTTAATGGAGGGCTAAGCGGTGGCGTGCAGTGAGGCCAGCTGCCTGTCCCAGTCCTCCAGCATGGAAGCCATGGGACTATGCTTCTCTGTCACTTTTCTGGGGACTTCTTATGTGTCTATAAGCAGGTGTGTGTGTGTGTGTGTGTGTGTGTGTGTGTGCATTTTTAACTCTTTTTGGAGGACAGATTGATACAAAATTACGTTTGTGTATGGAATCCCAAAGACCAAAACCAACATGTTAAGGTTCTTTGAAAAGCAGAGACTCTGTAGTAAGGAGACCAGCCGGCCCATGTGTTTGGGATTCAGGGTTGTTTTTGGAGCACCAGGCTTTCACTATTGAGAAACACCCATGGTATCTCCAGGTGAATCCGCATATTTGGTCACAGAGACACGAGGTCACCAGGTTTAGCCCTTAAGAACCAATAAATAAGGTCTCACAAAACTAGTGCTCTCCAGCCTTGTTTGGTTGATTCTTGGTCTTGTTGGTCAGGTAAATTGTCAATCATTTAAATATCCAATAACATTGTTTCTTTACTTCTGACCCTGAGTTTGATCTGAAAATCAATATCCAAGGAGGCCATCCCAAAGAGACTCTTAAAGCTCAGAATAAGGGCATTATCTTCTTTTTTTCTCCTATTGTTTACCTGCTAAAGATAGATTAGTAAGGAAAGCCACAGTTTTTTTGTTTTTTTTTTTTTTTTGTTGTTGTTGTTAAATTGGCATAAAGCTGTACATATGTATGGGGTATTATGTGATGTGATATGAGGGTACTTCAAAAGTTTGTGGAAAATGAGCTCATAGATCAGTTTTTCAGTGTAAAAAATTCTGAAAGCATGCATATGAGGAATCTTCAAAAAGTTTATGGAAAATGTATATTATGGAAAACATACATGGCTTTCAAAATTTTTTTTTGCATTAAGCAAACCTATTTTTAACTTTTATTTAATAAATATAAATTTCAAAAGTACAACTTTTTGATTATAGCAGCTTTTCCCCCCATAACCACCCTCCCACCCACAACCATCCCATCTCCCACTCCCTCTCCCATCCCATTCTTCATCGAGATTCATTTTCAGTTATCTTTATATGCAGAAGATAAACTTAGTATATAATAAGTAAAGATTTCAACAGTTTGCACCCACACAGATACACAAAATATTTTAATTCCACATACCCACAGATAAGGACCCTCACATATGGCTTGATAAAGTTATTGTTATAGTTACAAAATAAATTTTTAAAAATTTTCTATATATTCTCATTTATCCTTTTTAACTTTTCTGAATTGAGCACAAATAAATGAGAGGTGGCTAAATAAAACTCAAAAAGTATTCTGTAGTTGCAAAGCACAGTAAGCTACATTATCTGGAAGTGTGATTAAATGGCAAAACAAACAAACAAAAAAGGTTTGGAGTCACTTACAGAGAGTAAGACTTTGGAAAATTCTCTTATATCCTCTTACCCCAGGCTTCTGCATTGGCACATGGGAGGCAATTACACCAGCCTAACAGGGTTAGCATGAAATGTCAGAGTGCTTGACAAATTGCATTTGCTTGATGAATGTTAGTGCTCTTTTCTCCCTGGTCAGGATTCTGCTTGATCAAATATTCTCTTTAGTAACAGTTAGCAATCTGTAAAGAATAATATAACTTTACCATTAAAAATGTACCACATAGGTATCCAGGAATGAGAGGACCTTGTAGATGATGAAAATATTCTACATTTGGATCTGGATGGCAGTAGCATGGGTGTTTACATATGTAAATATTCACCAAGCTGTGGACCTAAGAGTTAAGCATTTTACTATATGGAAATTATTCTCCACCTGAAACAAGCACTCCAAACATAGATGTCTTTTTATTGGTTTATATGACTCTTAAGGGTATAGATGACTCATAATTATAGAAATTTATTACTACTTTACTCTTTTTTTATATGAAGACCTCTTTATTTGAAAGTCGGAGATACAGAAAGAGGGAGAGACAGAGGGGTCTTCCATCCACTGGTTCACTCCCCAGATGGCCACAACAGCAGGCACTGGACCTGGCTGAAGCCAAGAGCCAGCAGCTTCTTCTGGGTCTCCTATGTGGGTGCTGCACTTGGGCCATCTTCTGCTGCTTTTCCCAGGCCATTATCAGGGAGCTGGATCAGAAGTGAAATAGCCAGGACTTGAACCAGCTCCCATATGGGATGCCATGGTTGCAGGCAATAGCTTTACCCACTAGGCCACAACACCAGTCCCAGTACTTTACTCTTAATTGGGCAGAAATTTAACTTATTAAATAGTAATTAAATTAAGCCTGATATTACAATTCAAACAACCATTTACTTTAAGAACTTTAAGAACTATGTATATGCCACTTGTGCTGGTTCATGTCCCAGTTAGTCCACTTTGGATCCAGTTTCCTGTCAATGCATCCTGGGAGGGAGCACATGATGACTCAAGTGGAGTTCCAGGCTCCTGGCCTTGGCCTGGCTCAGCCCTGGCTGTGGTGGGCATTTGGGGAATGCACTAGCAAATGGAAGATATCTGTCTGTCTGTTTCTGTCTCTGTTGCTTTACATTTCTAGTAAAACAAAATACATTTAAAAAAGTTTATTTTCCTGTAAAAAACCTGAAATCTATGCTTAGTTTTTCATAATGTGTACTTCATGCATTTTTGAAAATTTGTTTATATGTGCATATGTTTAACAGAGTGATGGATTCTGTATTCTGTATGGAATGCGAGAAATGACATTCACTTCAAGTCTAACACATCATGCAGAAAAATTGTGCTTTTTGTCTCTCTTGCTATTTTGTTTTCCAGGGAACATCATATAATAAAATTTTGCAGTAGTGTAGTTATTATCTAATACTTGAATTTGAGGAAGGAAGCTAACATTGTACTCCATGGAGCAAGGGCCTTATAAATGATTTGGAAAATGGCTTTGAAAAGAGGCTTTGGTCACTGGACCTACACAGAACGCACAGACCACTGATGAAATCACTTAGCACAAAGCAACTGACTTAAAAAGGCTGGTGGGGGCTGGAGCTACAGCACAGTAGGTTCATCCTCCACCTTCAGCGCTGGCATCCCATATGGGTGCCAGTTCTAGTCCTGGCTGCTCCTCTTCCAGCTCTCTGCTATGGCCTGGGAAGGCAGTGGAGAATGGCCCAAGGCCTTGGGCCCCTGCACCTGTATGGGAGACTGGGAAGAAGCAGCTGGCTCTTGGCTTCAGATTGGCACAGTTCTGGCCATTGCGGCCATTTGGGGAGTGAACCAACGGAAGAAAGACCCTTCTGTCTGTCTCTCCCTCTCACTGTCTGTAACTCTACCTCTCAAATAAATAAAATAAATCTTTTTTAAAAAAGAGAAAAACACTGTCCTTTTAAAACTAATTTTTACATTGCACCATTTGTTGTAATCTCTCTTTCTCTCTTTTTCTGGCATCCTGTGTTTAAGGAAATAGTGTTATCATCTATTTCCAGAAAAGGCTTGGATAACTTCTTCTTGGAAACTCTTCCCACGCATTTGTATTTTGGTATCTCTCCATTATTTCCCACTCAGGCAGTCTGACCACAGGGACACTGGGAGGCTCTGAGGCCCTGGAATGCACCAGCCTCCTACTTTCACACGCCTGGGATCATCTAGAAAGGGGCACAGGGGATTCATGATATGGAAAGGATATGAGTAGCCTTCATCCCAGCTGAAAAAAAAAAAAAAACATACCTACTACCACCACCAATACCACCACGACCACTGGCTTGTATCATGGGGGATAGGAAGATTCAAGGGAGACGTTCAGGAATACGTCATGGGACACAGCATCCGATGCACTGCATGGTGATGACAGGTGAGCTCAGGTGGTGCCTGGGTGGGAAGCCAGGGAGCAAATACACTACACTGGGACACGAGGGCAGAAGCTCTGGGAGGGGGCATGTATCCAAGAAAGTATGAAGCTATTGAGAGGAAGTTATTCCTTATGGCATAGGGCTTGCAGATTAACTAATGATTACTGAAAAACCAAACAAGGGAAAAAGGTGACTAATTCTAAACAAAGCCAAAAGCTGAAAAGAAAAGAAAAATAGAAAGCTTCGTGATGCACCTGTGACTGAATGTCATATAACCATAATAATGTCATACTGAGTATTGATTTAATTCAAAAATTATATTGGAAGGATGAACAGAAATTCTAAGGAAGCTAATTCATCATTTTCAATATTATAGTGTAAATATACAATATCTAAATTAAAAATCAAAGATTAGTTTATAAGCATAGTATTATGAAATATGGAAATAAGAAAAACCGTGACAAGTAAAAGCCATTGCCCTCAGAAAATGTGGAATAAGAATGTAACTCTGACAATTGAAATTAAATTAAAAATTAACCAAAATTGCTCTTATATCATTTTAGCTAATTCAGTCGTTAAGCCTTTACTGAAGAAATTAGAGAAAGCAGGGAAGTATTTAAGCAGTCAAAAGATAAAAATTTCATTGAAAATCAAAAGCAGTACCCAGAGTTTTTGCATCATCAATAGTAGCTGTTAGTGCACAGGCTTTTGGAAAAGGACTCTTGGAAGAATAGGATGGGTCAGAAAGATAATTTTGGAACATACTCACTTTGTTCTGGAGAACGTCAGACATTTGAACCTGCTAAAAACTACCTCAACACATTCTGGGAGATTGAGCACATCAAACATCATCAGGGTACAAAATAGTGGCCCAAGCATTTATTTTGCAGCTTTGATCCCACAAGATCCTGGCACTGAACTGTAGAGATCCCTGCACCTCCACTCACCCTGACTTCATTGTGGACTTCTCTGTGGTGGATTTTTTTCAGTATTTTTTAAAAACTTTTATTTAATAAATATAAATTTTGAAAGCACAACTTAAAGATTATAGTGGCTTTTTCTCCCCATAATCTCCCTCCCACCAGCAACCATCCCATCTCTCACTCCCTCTCCCATCCCATTCTTCATCATGATTCATTTTCAATTATCTTTATATACAGAAGATAAACTTAGTATATACTAAGTAAAGATTTCAACAGTTTGCACCCACACAGATATAGAGTACTGTTTGAGTACTAGTTTTACTGTTAATTCACATAGTACAATACATTAAGGACAGAGGACAGAGATCCTACATGGGGAGTAAGTGCACAGTGATTCCCATTGTTGATTTAACAATTGACACTCTTATTTATGACGTCAGTAATCACCCGAGGCTCTTGTCATGAGCTGCCAAGGCTATGGAAGCCTCTTGAGTTCACCAACTCCAATCTTATTTAGACAAGGTCATAGTCAAAGTGGAAGTTCTTTCCTCCCTTCAGAGAAAGGTACCTCCTTCTTTGATGGCCCGTTCTTTCCACTGGGATCTCACTCAAGGAGATCTTTCGTTTAGGTCATTTTTTTTTTTTTTTTTTTTTTTTTTGCCACAGTGTTTCTGTGGTGGATTATAATGACTTCCATACGTTTTCCTGAGTTCCAGATTGTTGTACTGACCATCACTGACCTTGCCTTTGGGCAATTCAGAGCTCTTTCTTGCTGTCTTCTAAGATCTCTTCTATCACAGTTACAGGCCTGGCAAATACATTTACAGAATTCCTTGTTCCCAGCGTTAAATACAAGCTATAGAGAGGCATTATTTTGCACTAAGCTTCTATGCTAGGCCCTAACAGATCAGGCTAAAAGTTAAAATGGAGTCACTTATTCAAAAGTTCCACATCATAAAACTAAAACAGGTTGTTATCTGACCTTCCAAGAAATTAGGAGAAACAATAACTAAACTCCCTAAAAGGCCAGTTTCAGTTGACATAACATTGAAGTTTCCTCTGTTTTAACCCTTACTCAAAAGTAATCTGCTATTAACCAGTCACTTATTTTTCTATTGTCATGTTTTCCTGCTTCTGTCTTAAGAAAAAGTAACTTTGAAACAACCAATTAATGTTTGTTCTTTGTTTCTGTTATTTATCAAACCAATCTCCTCTGCTCAGCTCATTGGAATGCTCATTACATTTTATGGAATGAAGTGTTACCCAGAATTGTAAATAAAACTAATTAAAGCTTTAAATTATTGTGATTTTGTGTCTTGACACCAGTTAGGTTGTGTCAGTGAGAGGCACTTGGGAAGGATCTGGAAGCAGAGAGGGGCAGAAGCAGAGGGGCCACACGGTGTTCCTGCAGCAGTGGCGTGTACCCGCAAGGATCTTACAGGACGTGAAAATCACCTGCCATGGTGTTGCGGGCAGCTGTAGTCACTGGTGGTAGCTGTGATTCGTGTAACTTCGTGGGTCTATAAAGGCAGTGGCAGACTGGAAAGTTAGGGATGCTTTTCTTCTAAACCATGGGAGCACAGAGACCTGGATTTAAATCCCTGCTCTTTTATTAACGGAGTAACCCTGAGCTAAGTTTTTTATTCTTGACTTGATTTTTACTATACAAATGAGATAACACTGCTTACTTTGTACGCTATGAGAAATAAATTTGGTAATGCATGTAAAAGTGCCCAGTGGAAGATCTGTCCCTGCAGTGTGTACTCAGCAAATGATATCTACTGTATTTATCCTGTTTGCCACCTGCCACTATTGTTATTTATGCTATAGCTGCTGTGCAGTCTCTAGGCAGGAAACTCCTGCGTGCAACAGGTGCTGCCTGAGCAGCTCGGAGAACTCATCCACTTGTCCTTTTTTTTTTTTTTAAATTTATTTTATTTATTTGAAAGAGTTACAGAGAGAGGTAGAGACACACAGAGAGGTCTTCCATCCAATGGTTCACTCCCCAGATGACCGCAACAGCTGGAGCTGTGCCAATCCGAAGCTAGGAGCCAAGAGCTTCTTCCAAGTCTCCCACTCGGGTGCAGGGGCCCAAGGACTTCGGCCATCCTTCACTGTTATCCCAGGCCATAGCAGAGAGCTGGATTGGAAGAGGAGCAGCTGGGACTCGAACCAGCACCCATACGGGATGCCGGAGCTTCAGGCCACGGCTTTAACCAGCTTCACCATAGCGCCGGCCCCACCCATTTGTCCTTGCATAGATTTTCCTTTTGCAGCTGGAGGAGGCCCATGTCTTTCCTGCCTCAAAGAAGAATCCTGAGTCCACCAGATAACTAGACCTATCCGCATGTGGGAAACCAGGACTGTTCAGGCTGCTGTGAGCTTATCACCTGTGTTCTGGTTTTCTTTTGTTTTTCCTCATTTGCTTCTCTGAATAACCAGAGATAACAGATCTCCTTTCTATTCCAGGTGGACAGCTGACATTTGATTGACATCCTTTGGTTCTGCCTTTGTTGGGGGCGGGCAGACATCCTCTCCTGCTTGCCTCAGTTCTCCAGATTAAAGGCATAGCCACTCGGACATCTCTGGGGACTTTCACAACAAGCTTCGCTGCAAAGCGAGTTATAGAATTCCAGGTTTGGAATATTTCTTTCTCATCCCTGGTTTTATATGCGCACCACCAGATGTTCCAGCTCACAAGTCCTACGAGTCGTTCCTCCCCCCATCATTGATTTTAAAAATGGTACCCTCTTCTATAGGACACATAATCAAACACTTAAACATATTTAATTAATTAAAGTGTTTATTGAAACCGACAAGCAGGCAACATGGAAGCAGATGAGTAGGGAATCTATAGATGTGGCCTGGTAATGGCCATCTGTACATAGATCAAGTTAGAGGGTACCTGGAGGCCGCACCAGGAGGCCATGGAGAGCAGGGAGGCAGCCGGGGTGGACCCGGAGCTCCCCCAACACTGAGTGGGCAGCTTCTTCTTGCTTTGTGCTTGAATTACAGCTTCCTAGCTGGGTCTTCTGGCCTCAAGAAAGATAGAACAGGAAGGGAGAGAAAACAATGAAAATGAATTTATAGAGCTAATAGTTGTCATATGACTAATCTATTCCCATGATTTCTTGTTTCTTCTCTCTCTATCCTTCATTTCCAAGGGGCTCACATGGGACTTAGGGGGAGGCGAGAGGAAGGAGCATGACCCCTGTCTCTCTCCTCTTTTTCCACAGACCCTAAAGCTGGGCTCTTGGCATGTGATGCTATAATAAACTGGGCCTGCTTTTTCTCCTAGTGACCTAGAACTAAACACAGGACAAAATGGAACACATTCTCTAAGGGCTTTTTTTAAAAATAAAAAATGTGAAATATCCCTTATTTAGAAGGCAGAATTTAGGCATAAAACTTAAAACTAAAAATAATTGCAACACATATTTCTTTTAACTACTATGATAAATGTTATAGAAATGGACGGACAGAGGGGGAGGTAAGTGGAGGGGTTCATATTCAGTGGCTACTGAGTTAGGCAAGTTAGTCTGAATCAACAGTTCACTGTATTAATTTTAGATGTGGTTAGCAGCTCTACGGTAATTAGCCATTCTTTGCAGATCTCATGTGTTTTAGAATGCTTTCTTTTGTCCTGGTGAGTGACTGGGATGGGTGTGGATGTCATATTTTGTCTGGGACAGATGTTTGGAGATAGGCAAACTTTATCCTGTGGGCCAAATCTGGTTTGCCATTTGTTTTTGTAGATAGAGCCATTTCCACTTGTTTATATACTGTTTGTAGGTGCTTTGGTGCAATAATGGCAACAATGGCAAAGGGAGGTAGTCATGACAGAGATCATCTGGTCCCCAGACTTTACATATTTACAGAAAAATCTTTCCAGCCTCTTGTCCAGTTTTCAAGGCCACCTGTAGCTCAAGTCATATTAGTTGGTGGATGAGTGTGTCAGACTATGTGGAATCAACCCACGAGCTAAAATTGACTCCGGAAGTGCTTGTCAGCACTGTGTACTGGTAACCAAAAGCTATAAATTGGTGTTCAACTGCCAATGTGTTGGTTTCCCGTAGATAAATAATTTATTCATTCAGTTATTCATGGTAGTTTAAACAAGTATGATGTAGAGTGGGCTCCCAGTGTTGGCTGAAGGGAATGAGTTGTTCTTACTGGCACCTAAACATTAAGCAAATGAATCTAAAAACTGAGGAAGCCCGATGGATTTTCATGATGCGAACAAGGTGGATACCAGGATGCAAGACCATTTATAATTATGCAGACCTGCATTATAAGATAAAAATATCATTTTACTGAAGCATCTCCATGTCT
Organism: Oryctolagus cuniculus; assembly: GCF_051225735.1. NCBI lineage: Eukaryota > Metazoa > Chordata > Mammalia > Lagomorpha > Leporidae > Oryctolagus > Oryctolagus cuniculus. The sequence goes on along the minus strand of NC_142877.1, from coordinate 78,352,343 downwards.
GTGTCTCTCCAGTTCTTCTAAGGGCAGGCTTTAAAAAGCGGTAATACAGTAAATCAAGGCTCTGCTCCTCTGGTGCCCTGCACTCCTGGATTTGAGTTTGGCTCTGCTATTTCCAGCTCTGCGTCCTTGGGCAAGTTACTTAACCTCTCTGTGGGTCTCAGTTCCCTCACTTTTACAGCATGAATGGTAATAGTACTTACATCATGGGGTTGTTACAATGTTGCACTGAGATGAGGCCGGACTGAACACTGCGTCACGTCAGCTAGTGTACCTATTGATAGTCTCCTCTCTGAAAATCCAACCAGCTTCATCAGAATCGTAATTTCCTGTGCTTATCTGTCAAAATACCCCATTTGTTTGCCTGAGATGTCAAAGACGTGCGCTGTGTGGGCCGCTTGAAAATGCTCCTCTGATGAGGGAGCAATGTGACCTCTGTGAAAGTGAGAGTCCCAGTGGCAGAGAGCGCCCTGTGCTCGCTGGGACTCACTGCTCATATTCTGGCTGCCCTGTCTCCCTGCGGGGGTTGTGTGAGTCACACAGGGAGCGGGACCATCTCACTGTGTGCTGAACTGTGACCGGTGGCATGCCAATCACAAGAATGGCTCTCTTTGTTCAATGCAAGTTGTTACCTGCTTTATTGTTCTTCTGACTCGGCCTGTCTTTAATTCTTTCATCTGGAAAAATCTCCGACAAGAGGAGTTATGAAGCTGCTCGCCTAGTTGGCATGAGGTTAATTCCATCAGACTTCGACGATTTTGCTAGAATTGTCTGTGCACGAGGCAGTTGCTTGCTGGTACTTTTGTGTCTGTGCTGCAATCATTTTCAGATCTTCCTTGAGTGACCTTTGATTACCTCCTTTTCTGAATTGTACAGATGTTAGAATTCAGAGGAGCTCAGCTAGGTGTTGGTGAATCAAGTCACCGCTTTTAGAGGAGCAAACTCCCCTGGCGGGCTCGTGGTTAATAGTGGGTTTGCTCTCCATCCTTCTTTCATCCATGCCTCTGCGGGGAGAATGTGAAACCATCTTGGATTGAACTTTTGCTTCTACCCAAAATTCTCCTGTTAGCTATTCATATATCCCTCCTCTGACTTCTTTCTCGTATATTTTGAATGGGAACAATAAGCACACATCTAATTATCTTTGTCTTTCTGGACTCATTTATTTCTACTACCAACCACTTTCCCTTCACACAGTACATACCTGTCTGGATAAATGGAAATACTTTGCAGTCCTGTGGTCATTGCAAGGTTGCGGTGGAGTTTGTATCAGATAATGTACGTGGAAACATTTATTACCATGTCTGGCATGGCATAGGTATTTTTTTAGAACCCTATATCTAAATTCCAAATCAATAAGTTGTCAGTAACACAATGAAAACTTGCCTATTAGACCTGATGAAGATGTATGCAAAGTGCTTTCTGAAGCATAAAGGATGATGTAAATGTAAAATGCTATATAGGTGGTTGTGAAGGGGTAATGAAAAGCTTAGTGGTTTTTTTTTTTTTTTTTTTTAGTTTAGCTTTAGTCAGTGGCTCCAGGACACTCATCTAAATGTTAATAAAACAGGAGAGCTCTTGACCTTGCTTTACAATCAAAGCAAACACACACAAGCTTGTACAGAGCCATCAAATGCACTTGATACTTTCAGGCTAGAGCTGGGAGGAAATGGGTGTGGCAATTGTAGTAGGTAGGAGTGAGGGCCTGGTTACTCCATTAGTGACCTGGGGCCAAGTGCTGACAGTGGAAAGTCAAGGGGAAAATCAAAGATGGCATGACAGGAGACAGAGGTTAAGTACCTGCCCTGGCTAGTGCTTTTCTGATGCTTCACTTAAAAGGGGTTAATTACTCAAAGTACATCGATATTTGACCTGAGTCTCTCAGCATTTTGCAGTGGGGTGATGGGGGATGGGGTGGAGAAAAGTGTTTAGGGGGGATGTCTGGTGTCCTCTTCCCCTTTCTCCTTCAATACAAAGAAATTGGAGGAAGAGTGGAAGGTAGCATGAGTCATCTATAAGAGAAACTTGGTTTTTCCAGAGCTTGCTTCCCTCTGCATAGACAAGGCAACTCCAATGTCACGAACACTGGAGAAAACAAATGAATCATCATTGTCATCATCTCATGCATCAAATCTGTTTGGCTTCATTTTCTAGCTTGTGGTTTTGAGACCTGAGGTCAGCACAGAATTTCTGGGAGGGAGGGAGAATGGGGGGAGACATAGAACAGAGTGTGATGTGCTATGAAGAATACATGGTCAGGCAGGCTGGATATCTTAGAAGAAAGCCCTCGGGTGGACATTGTGGCACAGTGGGTACGGTTTGGGATGCCTGCATCTCATACCTGAGTGCCTGGGATGGAGTCCTACCTCTGCTTCTGATGCAGGTTGCTGCTAGTGCACCTGAGAGGCAGCAGGTTCCTACAACTCATGTGGTAGACCTGGATGGAATTTCTGGCTTTAGCCTGGACCAGTCCTGGTTGCTATGGGCATCTGGGGAGTGAATCAGAAGATAGAAGATCTCTAACTCTCTCTCTGCCACTCTGCCTTTCAAATTAATTAATTAATTAAACTAAAAAAAAAATAAAAAGAAGCAAGAAGACCCCCTGGAAGGTAGGCACTGAGTGATCTATGAATTTTGGGAGGATATGAATCAGCCCTTAACAACTATGAAATCCTACCTATTGTATACTATGTATTTAAAAATGATTTTTTAGGTCTTGCGTTAGCAAAGCTGCTTCCTTTATCTTCTTTGCTGTCAGGAATGAGTGCAGGACTCTGTTCAGATGGCCTACGCAGATTCTGCTACGGGGCAACTGCAGCACTTCAACCTCACTGCTCTTCCCTCACACCACAATGAACTGGGATGGGAACGAACTCTGAAGGATCCTTCTGCAAGAAAGGTACTCCTGTTTCCATTTAATAGTCAAGGAGCCTGAGGCTCAGCGGCTTTAGGGACTTATCCTGGGTCACGCAGCTAACGGATGTCAGAATGGAGAATTGCATCCATAGATTCTGAGCACTTGACATTATCTTTCTGTTAGGGCAGTGCTAACGTAGTTCATAGTAACAGCACTTGGGCTTTGGGTGCATGAGTGTGCTCTCAGAGAAGACTGGCAGAATGGGATGAGAGGAGAAGGTGGGTCATTCCGGGTGAACGGAAGAACGTGGGCAAAGCAGCATCTGGAGCAGAGAGTCAAGGGGGCTCCTTGTTTTGGCGCCTGTCTACTCCCAGTCTGTCTGGTGGTATGTATCACTGCGCATGTGGAGGCTGGGTGGACAGTGCCTCTCTAAACAATACAAGAAATAATGAGGCATCTCGGATGTGTCATCAATTTATTTACTGGCTCATTGGGAAAGACATAATGGTTACTCATCAGCCACTTTATGGTTTGCCGTAATTTCAATTTGATTTCTCTCTAGCAGACGAGCTCAGGGTGGTCATTGCAAGTTGGTCAACTCATTTAAACATTTAAGGATACAAAGACTTGAAACTAGCTCAGAACAGCTAGGAGCAAGAGCTGGATTAAGAACGGGAAACTTCAGAGACCTCCTCTGTTTTGCCTCTGGGGCTGGATTTTTCCACAACCAGGCTTCTGGGAAGCAGGATGAGGAGGGGATTCCATGAAGGGCACCACATTTTCCATAACCATTTGTTGAAAACGCAAGTCATCAAATCAGAAGAAAGGCATCCCAGGGAAGCAGGGAGGCCCCCACCCTGGGCCAGGGTTTCAGAGCAAGGGTCCTGGACTGGGTTCTGTCTGTAACACATTTGAATTGACGACCATGAAAGGATTCAGCATCTTGAATGAGACAGCTGCTTGTATGGAGGCGTTTTTTATGAGCTGACAAGTTAGCCAGGAACAAAGCATGTTTGTAGGAAGTAAATCGGTGCCAGTTTTAATCTGAGCTTTTCATTCAGCTGTAGCCGGAGACAATTGAGGTTTGAATGTTCCGCGTGAAGTTCCTCGTTTCGGATTTTGGTCAGATCGAGGCCTGGGATTTGGTTTGGCTTAGGTGGTCCATTTTCAAAATGTCACCGAAATCAATGAAAACAAAGGCAGTGCGGGTTGTTTTCATTTCCTGCTGATCATAACTTTTCCAGGGGACGAAGTCTGCACAAACAAAGCTGGCTCCATGAAGGATGTTTATGTTTCGAGCTCCAAGACTGAGCTTAAAGAGGGTGGATAAACAGTTGACATGTTATGATGTGAAAATGATTTAAAGTCCACACTAAGATGAAAATTGAACCGAGATCCCGCGGATGGGGGGTGAGGGGGAGCCCACATTTAGAGTCTTTATGAGTTAGAGGAAATTGCTTTGAGTCACACTGATGAGAGTGAAGAATTGCCCCCTCCAGCTGGTTTCTTTGGAAGAGAAGATATTTTTCCCAAGAAAAATTTTCAAGCAGCAGAACATTTCTTTTGAAAACCACTAAAAAGAAGTCCTGTTAAAAATAATCAGGTTACAATGTAGTATATGCTTTCCTACCTTCTGAACAAGATTGTAGACTATAGCATGTTCTATTCTTTTTTGTTTTTTGAAAAATATTAATTTATTTTCAAGGGCAGAGAAAAAAAGAGACAGAGACAGACAGAAGAGCTCTTCTATCTGCTGGCTCACTCCCCAGATGCCCACAATAGCCAGGGCCAAGCTGTAGTTAGGAGTCTGGAACTCAGTCCAGATCTCCCACATGGGTGGCAGGGACCCAAGTCCTTGGACCATCACCTATTGCCTAGCAACATGTACAGTGGCAGGAAGCTGGACAGGAAGCAGAGCTGACTTGAACCCAGGCACTCTGATATACTATATTGGTATCTCAAGCGGTATAACAAAATGCCTACCCCATCAAGCTCTGTTCTTGATGACTCAGGGTAGTCATTACAGATGTCTATACCTTCGCCGCATACCCTACCCTGCAGGTACTAAAATCTGAAGATGCTCTAGTCCCGTATATAGGATGGTGTAGTAGTTGCATACAATCTACCCACATTCTCTAGTATGATTTGAAGCATCTTTGATTACTTCTAATACCTAATATAATGTGAATAGTGGTTATGCTCTATGTTTATGCTGTATGTAATACAAAGTTTTTATTTGGAAGTATTTTCAATATGTGGCTTGTTAAATCCGTGGATGTGGAACCCATGGATACAGAGGGCTGACTCTGTCTTCAACAACTCTGTAGAGTGGGGATTCCTTCAGGCTCTTGAGGTGCCTGTCCTTGCACCAGTTCACTGGGCACTTGCCAGCCTGAAGGAGCAGAAGGCATACTTTGGGAATAAAGGGACATTTGGGTATGTAAGGGACTCCATAAACTAGGGAGAAGAAAGTCAATGTAGTATGATACTGATACATTAGAGGGGTTGAAGACATCTCAGAAAGTCACACACACATTTCAGAATGTCCTGACATACTCCTTTCTTCTTCCCTGTCTTCCTTCTTCCCTTCCCTCACCACTCTGTCTTTTGACCAGACCTCCAGTCTTTGTGACATTGTGTTGGAAAATTCCTAAAACAGTTATGATAAATTTATTCACCCAATTTGAATTTCCCTTACTTTCATCTAGAGAGTAGAGGTATTGATGACTTCAGCCCGAGAGCCAAGTCCCACATGTTCTGGCTTCTGACATCTATAGATTGTCTGTGGCTCTCTTTTGCTTCCTCTCTCTGAGCCAACCTGGATGATAAGAACTGGAGGCTTTATCACAACAATTGAACACAGTGTGTGTGTGTGTGTGTGTGTGGTGTACTTAGGACATTAAGCAGCTTCCAAATGATGAGAAACTTAGGAATTTTGACTGTCAAATCCAGTTCCTTCTCGCAGATGAGAGTTTTTCATTGTTTAAAAGGAGGGGTGCTAGCTGCTCAGTGACACACCCTTAATCCATGCTGACAGTCCCCACTGGCATATTGCCAGCACAAGAACTCTTATTTCAATAATGAAATTATATTCACTTCCAGTGGGACCTGTCTTATCTGTAGGGTTGTCAACCACCTGTAACAGCTGCTGCTTTACAAAATGAGGTAGCAACAGCATGTCTCATAATTATTGCTACTTGTTGGTCAATTAATTTTGAATTGGACTTAACAAAGATTTTCCTCTCTCTGATTATTATTTATCAAAAAAGTGTACTAAAACCCAACAAAATTAAATAAACTTTTTTTTGTCTCTGGATTGCACCACCTTTTCATGTAATTTCATATCTCTTCCCATTGATCATTAGGCTATCTTCCTACCAGCCAACAAAAATACTCAGTTCTTCATCACCCTTAAGCAAACAAAAAGCCTTCCCTCAATTTTTTTTATTTTGCAAACCACCATTGTGTTTCCTCATTCTTTCATGGCAGACTGAATGAAGACACAGTGGATTCAGGAGGTCTCAGACTGGCAGTGAGCCGGATTAGGCTTGCGAGTCTGTTCTGTTGGCTCATGCCATGTTGCTTCTAACCTCGAAAAAACAAGGGGATGTGCATAAAAAATCTGGATTTCTGTTTCTCTTGACACACTGGGGAACTGACAACACGAGGACTGCATTCTCACATGATAACAGTCTTTCGCAGCTGGGTTTCTGCTTCTGCTTTAGTTGGGACGTGCATTCTCCATTTTGCTACCGATATTACCATTCCCTATTGTCTCTAACACCAAGCTGAAGGGTCATTTGCCATTTGTCACAGGCGTCCTTGCACTTTGTGTGTGCGTGCGTGTGTGTGCGTGTATGCGTGTGTATGTTTTAATACAGGGACATTTCTCTGTACCAACGACTCTGTCAAATGTGAGAAATGAAAGACCCAGAGGGTTGTGCAGTCCTCTCATATAGTCAGCCTGTTTTGTCCTTGTTTGTTATCTGTGTGGCCCCTTTGACATCTGGGTTGGCAACCCCTGACCTGTATTACCCTTTATCAGTCTTCACTGTTTTTCAACTAGTTGCTATTGAGCTTTTTTCTTTTCATCCGCTGTCACCTGTCTCACCAGTTACTTCTTATTTCGCAGATCAAATAGAGACCTTTTGTCATTTCTCTTTATCAAAGCCTTTTCTGCCTGCCTTGTCCTCTTCACTCTCTCCTTTCTTCTTACCTGCGTTTCTGCCTCCTGGCATTTGCTGCTGCTCTCCCTCACATCCTACACTCCTTCTCCACGTTATCTGTCAGGTCCTTTGATCTTAACATGCGCGGTGTTGGCAGCTTTCTGCATGCCATGATTTTGATGATTTCCTCCGTGTGGGTGCCTCCTAATTCTGCTGTATCCTCCCTGGCCACTCTCCGAAGGCTTCTTCCTGCAGAGCAACTCCCTGGGAGTCCTGTCAGTCCCAGAATCTCCTCTCCCCGTTCCCACCACGTTGATCTCATCACTTTTCTCACATCTCTGCCCTTCCGGTTGCTCAGCAGCAGGCTCCATGTCTGACCAGTCTTCATGGTCTGTTCTTTCCCTTCCCTCTCACAACGGTTGTCCTATACAGACCCCTGTTGCTTTTTCTTCTCCTGATTTATTGGTTTTATTATTTTCATGTATTTTTCCTTCTTTTGCTTTTCTTTTTTAAGATTTATTTTTTTATTTATTTGAAAGACAGAGTTACAGAGAGAGGTAGAGACAGAGAGAGAGGTCTTCCATCCACTGGTTCACTCCCCAGATGGCTGCAATGGCCATAGCTGCGCCATTCTGAAGCCAGGAGCCAGGAGCTTCTTCTGGGTCTCCCACTGGGGGTGCAGGGGCCTGAGGACTTGGGCCATCTTCTACTGCTTTCCCAGGCCATAGCAGAGAGCTGGATCGGAAGAGGAGCAGCAGGGACTAGAACCAGCGCCCATATGGGATGCTGGTGTTTCAGGCCAGGGCGTTTACCCTCTGCGCCACAGTGCCGGCCCCCCTTCATTTACTTTTCTAAAAAATTCAATTATTTATTTGAAGTTAGAGTTAGAGGGAGAGGGAGAGGGAGAGGGAGAGGGAGAAAGAGAAAGAAGGAGAGAGAGAGTGAGAGAACTTCTGTCTGCTGGTTTACTCCCCAGATGGCTGCAACTGCCATGGCTGGGCCAGGCTGAGGTCTTCATCCAGGTCTCCTACATGAGTACAGTGTCCCAAACACTTGGGCCACCTTCCACTGCCCTTTCCAGGCCATTATCAGGGATCTGGATTGGAAGTGGAGCAGCCAGGACAAGAACTGGTATCCATGTGGGATGCCCATGTTGCAGGCGGCAGCTTTATCTGCTATGCCACAATGACAGCCCCTGATCTTTCCTTCAATCTATTGTATATGCTGTTTCTTGATTAATCTACCCTAAAATTCATTCATTGGGAACAAGTGTTTGGTATGGCAGTTGAGATATCATTTAGGATGCCAGCGTTCTGCTCTCCATTACAATTTCCTGCTAATGCTCCCCTTGGAGGCAACAGGTGATGGTTCAAATACTTGGGTCCCTGACTCCCATATGGGAGACCTGTATTGTTTCCAGTTCCTGGTTTCTGCCTGGCCCAGTCCTGGCTGTTGCTGGCATTTGGGGAGTGAACTAGTAGATGCAAGATATCTCTCTTTTCTCTGTCTCCCTCTTTATTTCTTTGCCTTTCAAATAAATTAAATTTCAAACAATTTGTTGATTTATTTATTAATTCATTCAGTTAGCACTTAATGCCTATCCAATGTATTGTTTCTTTTTTCCTCTTAATAAGTTGTCAGTAGCTTTGTGTTGCTAACAGCACCAAGGTCATAATCCTTTTTTTTTAAGATTTATTTATTTTAATGACAGTTACAGAGAGAGAGAGAGAGGTCTTTCATTCATTGATTCATACCCCAAATGGCCTCAATGGCCAGAGCTGTGCCAGTTTGAAGCCAGGAGCCAGGAGCCTTGAGCTGCTTCTGAGTCACCCATGTGGTTGCAGGGGCCCAAGCACTTGAGCCATTCCGCTGCTTTTCTAGGCACATTAGCAAGGAGCTGGAAAGGAAGTAGAGCAGCTAGGACTTTAACCGGTGCTCATATGGGATGCTCGTGCTGCAGGCCAGGGCTTTAACCCACTGCACCACAACACTGACCCCAAGGTCATAGTCCTCATCCTGACTTTGAAGCCCTTTATTTTCTGTACTCAGCCTATTTCTCTTGGTCTCATCTCCCATTACTCCTGGGTACTAACATTTGGTCTTTGAATCAGCATCTGTGGGAACTCAGGCATGAAGCCCAGAGTCTGCTTTTGTTGCATCTCAGCTCTGCGGTGCCCTGGCTTTGTGATCTTGGGCAAGTCTCTCTGCTTCTAAGACTCAATTTCTTTACCTACTTAGCCCACAGGGTTATTTGAAGATTAAAAAAAAAATCCATGAAACAGAATGCCTGGAGCTGAGTAAGACCCTCTAAATGTTAGATATCTTATCATTACTCAGATAATGCCCTACCATATCATATTATTTCTTCCTGCTAGGATGAGTGCCTCTGTTCAGGAATCTTTGCAAATCTAAATCTCATTCATTCTTTGAGGTCTAGGTCAGACCTTCTCTGAGTGACTCTCCTGGTAGAAATCTTCTTTCTTCTGGCAAATTAGTGTAGACATTCACACTTTGTAATTTGCAAGATTGTACTTACATACAGGCCTCATCTAACTTACAACACAGTAAATTCTTTGATTCTTGGGATCTTAATCATGTCTTTGGCACCCGTGTCATCCAGGGTGCCTTGTGCAAAGCAGATGTTCAATAACGATTTGTTGAATGAATAAATATTCATCTGAGTGAGTAGTCCTTCATGTTCTTTATTTTTATCCACATAAAAAACACGAGGAAATATTAATCATTGGATTTGAGAAGTGTAGTGCATTTTTCATTAATGTTTTCCCCTTACTCCTGTGCTATCCCAATGCAGGTCTCTTTGGAGGAACTGATGTATCTATTGATTTATTCAGAATTTCTACCCCACCTTCTTTCAAAAGAATTTGAAAAAGCATAGCAAATTAAATCTAATGTGGAATAGGACAATTATGGCTAAAAAGAGAACAGAGGCCATCTCAAAGAAACAGGGAGCAGATGTTACCAGGCACCTGGGATGAGCTAATTACTATACTTGGTACTGAATTTGGCTCTGCGTTTCTTGGCAGCCAAAGCTGAAAGGAAACACATTGGGTTATTCATTCAGCAAACATTTGTTGAGTATCTTTGATAAATGGGGCACTGTGCTAACACTGGGGATTCTAAAGAGAATGAGCCTGGGTCCCTGGCTTCATCTCATCACGTAGCTCCAAGTTCAATGTGATGCAGGAAGGTACTAGGGGCAGTAAGAACACAGGGAAAGGACACCAACTATGTTCAGAAAGGGAAGAATCAGAGGAAACCCATGGAACAGACGTTTTCCCCAGTCTCTTGGGGAAGGGTGTTCCTGAATGAGGAACAGCATACACAGAACCTAGGAGGTCTCAAAGAATGGGCTTGCCAAATGAACCGCAAAGTGAGGGACTGACAGAAAGTGAGTTGGGAGAGACTGTAGGGGCCAGAATACTGAACTTCAAGTGTTATGTAAAGGATTTGGGGTGTTTTTCTCTTGTCCAGTGTTACCCAGCACGGCTACCTATAGGAACCTCTGGGAGCTTACTGAATCAGAATCTCTGAGGCCACGCCTGAGAATCTATTTATAGCACCTCTTAGTTGGTTTTTATGTAGCCAGCCTTGGCACCAGTCACAAGACCAGTTTTATAACTGGAGTATCTGATAGATGTGCTGTGGAAAAGGGAGGGTGAAGAGGATGCCTGGAAGATTGGGGTCAGGGATTGGATCTGGGGCTCTTTTGCTCACGGTTGGGCACTGAGCACAATGCCTGGCACAGAGAGGTACTATTTGGTGAATGGAAAAGCTGATTTGACTTATAGTGGTTCTGTGGTTTTTCAGGTATCACATCCAGCTGGTTTTGAGAACACCCGAGCAGGAGAGATGTGTGGTAGAACTTCAGAGTCATGTGCAGGTTTCAGCTTCCTATTTGGGTGAGCTCTAACCTTCTCAGAGCCTCAGTGTCCTCATCTGAGAAGTCAGAAAAATGATCCCTAATCCATTGGACTCCTCTGGGGATTAACTGAGATTATGTGTACATAAAGCATGGGGTAGCAGGAGACTGGTTCTCTTTCTTCCTTTCATTATAATCCTAAAAAATAGCCAGGGCTGCTTTCTATGTCTAAGTAGCTCTGTTCTGAGTGTGAAGCTACAGTCATTTTATGAAGCTCGTAGATTTTGTGTGTCAGGATTTCAAATGGTGCAGAGTAGTGATGGTTTTATCTCTTCCTCAGCTGGGAAGTCTGGAATGACTAAGGCTAGAACTACCTCAAGTGCCCTGGTAGGGACAACCTGAAGGCTGGCTTCAGAAGGGACTGTCAGCTGGAGCAGCCACCTCTGACCTTGACAGGTGGCTTGGGCTTCATTTCAGCATGAAGAATTCAGGATATTCATACATCTTACATGGACAGACAGGATTTTAAGAATCAGTTTAGGCACCAGTGCTGTGTCTTGGTAGGTTATTCCTCTGCCTACAGTGCTGGTGTCCCATATGGGTGCTGTTTGAGTCCCAGCTGCTCCACTTCTGATCCAGCACCCTACTATGGCCTGGGAAAGCAGCAGAGCATGACCCAAGTATTTGGACCCCTGTACCCACATGGGAGACCTGGAAGAAGCTCCTGGCTCCTGGCCCAGCTCTAGCTGTTGTGGCCATTTGGGGAGTGAACCAGCAGATGGAAGATCTTTCCCTTTCTCTGTGGCTCTGCCTCTCAAATAAATAAATAAATAAATACATCTTTAAAGAAAGTATAAGTGTACATGGGGCTAGCACTGTGGTGCAGTGGGTTAAGCTGCTGCTTGCAATGCCAGCATTCCATATTGGAGCCCTGGTTCTAATCCCAGCCACTCAATTCAGCTTCCTCTAATGTACCAGAAAGGCAAAGGAGGATGACCAAGTGCTTGGGCTTCTGCCACTCATGTGGGAGACCCAGATGGAATTCCTGGTTCCTTGCTTCAGCCTGGTCTAGACCTGGCTTTTGTGCCAGTTTCGGGAGTAAACCAGAGTAAGGAAAATCTCCCTGTCTCTCTTTGTATGTCTTTCCCTTTTCCTCCATTGCTATTTAAAATAAATAAATAAATCTTAAGAAAAAGAGAATAGGTGTACCTAAGAATCTTGTGGAACCCCTATATGTTTTTCATATTGGCTGTGCTGATTTATATTCAATGGTGTGCAAGGGTTCCCTTGTCTCTGCATCTTCACTAGCACTTGTTATCTTGTCTGTGTTCCTTTTTTTTTTTTTTTTTTTTTTTTTTTTTTTGGTCAGGCAGAGTGGACAGTGAGAGAGAGAGAGAGAGAGAGAGAGAGAAAGGTCTTCCTTTACCGTTGGTTCACCCTCCAATGGCCGCCACAGCCGGCGCACCGCGCTGATCCGAAGCCAGGAGCCAGGTGCTTCTCCTGGTCTCCCATGTGGGTGCAGGGCCCAAGCACTTGGGCCATCCTCCACTGCACTCCCGGGCCACAGCAGAGAGCTGGACTGGAAGAGGGGCAACCGGGACAGAATCCGGGGCCCCGACTGGGACTAGAACCCGGTGTGCTGGCGCCACAGGTGGAGGATTAGCCTACTGAGCCGTGGCGCTGGCCTGTGTTCCTATTGTTATAATCCCATCTACTCCAAGCAATTGGCCCCATTCGCCCATTTTTCCACTTTCTTTCGTGATATTTCAAGCAAACCTAACTTTTATGTTACAGTAGGCATTATTTACAAACCCTCACTTCTAGCATTTTTCACGATGAGAATGTAAAGCATGTTTCAAAAAGAATTTAAATTCATGGGAGGGAAAGAAAGCGATGGATGGAAAGCTTTCTGGGATTTGCCAGGGCCCATGGCAGGAATACCCCTTATTTACTTAGCCTCAGTTTCTCTGAGTGCTGGAGTGACCTAGAGGATTTGAGACAGAGTGGGAGGATCATTGTGTCTGCTAGGAGCTCATCACAGAAATGTGATGCATAGTTAATGACCTTTTGTGACAACCTTATTCTTACAATTTAGTGAGGCCATATGTGCCCTGCAGTGACAGATGGTCCCAATCTGCTGTTGCCAGATAATGGCTTGTTTAGAGGCTCGGGGTGACAGTGTGACAAGTCCCGGCTGGACCAGCTGTTTCCCCTGTAGCCAACGCCCGCTCTGGCTGAGGGAGCACAGACAGCAGATTTTAGAAGTCGTGCCTCCACTGCACGGAAGTATCCACAATTTTCCTGGCAGAAAAGTTGATTGATATATTTCTTTAAAAAATGTTATACCATTTCCCCTCCCCAAGCTCTCATCTGGGGTCCAGGAACTCCTGAATTTTACTCTTTTCCTGTTTCTGACTAATTGTGTAGCCATAGGTGTGTCACATGACTTCTCTGAGCTCCTATTTCCTAAAATACATCTCAATTAGATAATCTTTAGGGTCTTCTAATGTTTTGCTTTCTTGAATCTTTTTTTTTTTTTTTAATTTGACAGGTAGAGTTATAGACAGTGAGAGAGAGAGACAGAGAGAAAGGTCTTCCTTCTGTTGGTTCACTCTCCAAATGGCAGCTATGGCTGGTGCTGCACTGATCCAAAGCCAGGAGCCAGGTGCTTCCTCCTGTTCTCCCACGTGGGTGCAGGGGCCCAAGGACTTGGGCCATCCTCCACTGCCCTCCCAGGCCACATCAGAGAGCAGGACTGGAAAAGGAGCAACCGGGACTAGAACCCAGCACCCATATGGGATGCCGACGCCGCAGGTGGAGGATTAACCAAGTGAGCCACAGCGCCAGCTCTTTCTTGAATCTTTGAATCCAAATTATGGGCTAAATAAGTATAAAAATGATTAGCATTCATGAACTTACCAAGTGTTTAAGTTCTTTGTTAAGTCCACATAAATACTGTTTTTCAATGATCATAGTGGCTCTAAGTGTCTGTTATCATTATTATTCAACATTTTAAAGATGGGGGAGCTAAGTAACAAGAATCATAACTTTCTTACGTCCTTAATGGCTGGGGGAAGGTGCTACTGGGATTTGGACTGGCCCATTTTCTTTATCATCCTGCTGTCCTGTATACCTGTGTAAGTTGGAGAAGTCAAATCAACATGTAAGCAAACCTATTGATGATATTGTGGCACCTCTGTTTCCTCTCCATGCATGCTATTGTCAGTTTGTCCATCTTTGTAATAACTTGGAGGTGGGGGACTGCCCTAACTCATTTTAGGACCCCATCACACCAGCCAGGGACTTGCCACTTCTGTGAGCACCGGGTAAGCAGCCTGCTGGGGCTCCCACGTTATCTGTGTAGAAGAGTGCCATTGCTCTGTAGCGGTAAAGGACACTTTGGTGAGGGGTGGACTAGGGGTGGGAGAATGCCCTTTCCTAGAATAAAGCAAAGGATTCATGGTGCACCGTTAATATGTCTCTGGGGCTTAAGTCACATGTACAGATTTGTCATCTTAAGTCCACTTTATTTGGTTCACATTTCTGAAACCTCTCATTACATTAGTCTTGTGTTTCCTGGTCATATGAATTTCGAGACAGTGATCCCTTTCTATGAAGAATGACCTCATTCTCCTCATGGAAAAATTACTTTGGCATTTGAGCAAATAAGAGCTAAATTGAAACCCAAGCCGTTTCTCTGATTGTGGTAAGCTCCGCCACCCAGCAGCTCTTACAGTGTGTTTTGCTATGGACATTGTATTTTTTCTCTAGGTTCAAGCTTATTTAAAGAATGTAATGTACATATTATTTAAATAAACACCTCCCTGCTGAGTACAGGCTAAAAAACTTGATCACACTGTGAAAGAAGACGGGATATTTAGTTGACCTAGAGGTTAGCAGATAGGCTTTTTACTGCCAGCTAAATTTTCAACTAAGATTTGAGCCTCAAGAGGCACTTTTTTTTTTAGATAAAAGAAAGCTTGTGGATGTTTCCAAACAGTGCCATTGTTGGGTCCAGGAAAGGAGAGGGTATTATGGCTCCTGTATGATGTTGCCAGTCCTTTTGTGTATTTGTTGATCGTTTTACTTTGATCACTTGTTCTCCCATCTGGCAGTCTTGAGCCAGCCCCTCCTGTGCCTGGCATGGGGAAGAGAGGAGATTTAATTGGTAGCAAGGGAGGAATGATGGGATTTAATTGGTGGCAAGATCCTTAGTACTACAGTCAGTTTTACATCAAGTATGCCTGTGGTGTGGGACAACCAGGTGATTTCAGATCATTTGAATTAGAAAAGGGAGTGTGGAGTGCACAGTGAGGCTGGTTGCTCTATTTAGTGAGGTTTCAGGGAAGCTAGACTAGGGTGATATATATCATGTTGATATTTTAAATTTAGAAATGATTTTGTGTGGACATCAGTTTGCACAGTCAGCTGTGTAAATTAGCGATGTATATCACTGTGTGTGTCTCATATCCCCAGTTCATGGCATTCTGGTGATTACATATAGATCAATAATATTTTTTTTTTTTTTTTGACAGGCAGAGTGGACAGTGAGAGAGAGAGACAGAGAGAAAGGTCTTCCTTTTGCCGTTGGTTCACCCTCCAATGGCCGCCGCTGCAGCCGGCGCACCGCGCTGATCCTGGCAGGAGCCAGGAGCCAGGTGCTTTTCCTGGTCTCCCATGGGGTGCAGGGCCCAAGCACCTGGGCCATCCTCCACTGCACTCCCTGGCCACAGCAGAGAGCTGGCCTGGAAGAGGGGCGACCGGGACAGAATCCGGCGCCCCAACCGGGACTAGAACCCGGTGTGCCGGCGCCGCAAGGTGGAGGATTAGCCTATTGAGCCACGGCGCCGGCCCTAGATCAATAATATTGACAGAGCTGACCAAGTCAAGGAAGTTTCTATGCTACATGTGCTGTCTGTGGAATATTCAGTTTAAGAGAGTGCTTTATGCATTTCCATTATGACATTAAGGTTTGTCAACCTCAACAACCTGGATATTTTTGGGCTGGCAAGTCTTTGTTATAGAGGAGCTGCCTTGTGTATTGTAGATGTTTAGTGGCTTCTCTGGCTTAACCCACAAGTTCCCAGTAATAAGCCCCTTATCATGGACAAAATATCTCTAGTCAATTTTAAAAGTTCCCTGGGGGTGCAAAATTTCTGTCCTCTCCAACTGAGAACCACAGCATAAGATACATACTGAGTATTCAAAGTGCAGGATTCAAGATATATGAGTTCATGATAAAGGGCACACACATACAAGCATAAACACACTATTGTGATCTGAAAGTCTGTGCCCTTCACTGAGAGCTAATCACTAGTGTGGCTGTATTAGGAAGTGGAGTCTTTTGGGAAGAGAGCTCATTCACTTCTTCTGTCCTGTAAGGACGCAGCAAGCAAGTGCCACCTACAAACCAGAACATGGTCCTTCACTACACACTGTATCACTGGCACTTTGATTTTAGACTTTCAAAACTGTTGGAAATAAGTTTCTGTTAATTATTAGCTACTCAATTTATGATATTTTGTCATAGCAGGCTTAATGGACTAAGATATACCTTCTTTCTTTGTCTAAGACAACAAAATTAATATCAATCTCTTTCATATAATGCATTTTGCATAAGTGATTTAATAAAATTATGCTACCTGCCTTCCACTTGAAGGGCTGATTCACCAAAGCATGGTGTGACACCAGGAATGCGCTCTGGCAGATCATAATTAGAGCTGCAGAGAGGTTGTTAAACCAGCACTGCAGGCTGTCTTCTATTGAGTGAGGTTATTCAAAGAGTGAAATCTGAGAAAACAATGGAAACGCTTGGTTCAACCGAGGCATCCCTATTGCATTAGTAAAAATTGTTGCCAAATCTTTAGACCAAGGGATACGTTCAGTGGATTTAACTTTTGCTTTACCTTTCCTTCCAGTAAAATCCCTATTTGTTTGAAGTAGTAGACAGAATTGAGGAGAGCATGTTTCAGGGACAAGCAAAAGAAGGGATATTTGCAGCTTGGAGCAGCTAATGTGAAATCTCAGAATTTTAAGTTAGGACAAGACTTTCAGTCACCTTTGTCCCCACACTCCACTGCAATGGATCATATCAGAAACGTGGGGACTATGTATTGACAAGTCAGTGGCTAGTTATCTGCCCTCTTCTTTTTTTTTTTTTTAAGATTTTAAAAATTTATTTATTTATTTATTTGAGAGGCAAAGTTATAGACAGAGATATCTTCCAGCTGCTGGTTCATCCCTTGAATGTCCACAGTGGTTGGAGCTGGGCTGATCTGATGCCAGGAGCCAGGAGCTTCCTCCAGGTCTCTCACATGGATGCAGGGACTGAAGCACTTGGGTCATCCTCTACTGCCTTCCCAGGCCACCTTCAGGGAGCTGGATGGGAAGTGGAGCAGCTAGGACTCGAACTGATGCCCATATGGAATGCTGGCACCACAGGCAGAGGTCTAACCAATTATGCAGCGGTACTAGGCCCAGTTCAATTATTTAACTATTACTTGAATCCTATCACTTTTCATGAACTCTGCTAATCCAAGTTCTAGTCCAAGCTAACAGCATCACTTGCTGATGATTTTTCTACCCTGCTGAATTTTGATCAACATTTTTCACAGCACAAGAAGGAGCGTGTATACAACATACAAGGTACTTCCTGGTTCAGTCTTTCAATGACTTCCCAGTGGACCAAGAATAAAACCCAAACCTTGTCTTCTTGCCCATAAGGCTAACAATATCCAGTTGTTGGTACCTGATCTGGTCTTATTTCCATGCACTCCTCTTTATCCTGTCTCTCCGGCCACGCCTGGCCTTCTCTCTGCCCTTGAATAGACATCAAGTTCATACACACCTCCGGGCTTCTATGCTATTTCCTTCTGCCTGTCCTGTTCTTTCCCAGATCTTCATCTTCCTGTCAACTTCTCATCACTGAGATCTTAATTAAGGCTTCCCCTTGTCATTATATCTTATTTCTCTTCCTCATAGCGCTTATCAGCATCATAAATGATCTTGTTTGCTTACATCCTTACTGTCCACCTCTGCCTCGCAAGAAAGGAAACCACTGGGGAGCCTCTGTTTTCTCAGTGCCTGGCAAATACTAGGTGTTTAACAAATACACATGTGTCACCCAGCTGACATTTCCACATCACAACAAGACTCAGCCACATTCTGACCACAGGTTTGGCCAGCTACAGGAAAGTAGCTAGAGGGAAGTTGACTGGTTAAGAAAAAGTTTATTCACGTATCTTATGGGTATAGACAGAGAAACAATTCATCTGAATTCTTAGTTGCCCTTTAAGGAAATTGTCTTTGAGCTTTGAGATCAGAACCCATCCCCCAGTTGGACTGACACATTGAATAAGGTCTGTAGGCATCTGTGTGTCATGTTCTAAGAGTTCTGGTTATTTTGCATTAGTATGTATTTAAGAGCAAATCTATCCTCACTGACCCAGATTTCTAGAACAGATCCGCTCTTTCCCCATTTTAAAAATAGAAAACATAAAAGCCCAAAAATGATTCTATTCCCCACTCCTTGTGTTTCCGTAGGGTGACAGGAAATCCATTCTGAGTCCTAGCAAGGCATATTTGGGGAGGAACACTTGCAGTTCTCTTGATCTCCTCACTCATGCTCATTGAAGCAGGCCTTAGCTGATGAATGTGTTGGCTTGATGAGCGTGTTCAGCTAAGCTCTCCTATCTGCCCGCTAAAAGGGTACATTCTCATCTGCTCTCTGCCAGGAGGACAGCTGGCTGCTCTGGGCAATGCCTGTGGCTATCAAACAATACCAGAGATTGGGGGGTAAGGCTCATCATGGGGCAGCACATAAGGAAGCTCACTGAGGCTGCAGAACCCAGACGTGCACTTCATTCTCACTTCTGTCAGTTAGGAGAGTCTCATCATCTCCGCTGGGCTCAGGTTTGCCTTTCTCTTTGTTGGGTCTGAGCATGGGCAGGGCAGAATGTTTTGATTTATTCTGACTGCCCCCCCCCCAAAAAAACCCACAGAAACTTCAAATAAAAGAGCTCAGTCTCATGAATTTCAGTGTGAAAGATATCAATAGGGTTTTTTACTTTTTTTTTTCTTTTTTAGATTTATTTTAAAGGCAGAGTTACAGAGGGAAAGGAAGAGACGCAGAGAGATCTTCCATCTGCTGGGTCACTCTGCAAATGACCACAATGGCCAGGGCTGGGCCAGGCTGAAGCCAGGAGCATGGAACTCCATCCAGGTCTCTCGTGTGGGTGGTAGGAGCCCGAGTGCTCGGGCTGTCTTTTGTTCTTAGCACAGGCACATTAATAGCGGGGACTTAAACCTGCACTTGTGTGTAATGCTGGCATCATGAACTACTAGCCTCACCAATAGTTTTTTTATTATTATTTTAAAGACTTATTTAGTTATTTATTTGAAAGAGTTAAATAGAGAAGGAGAGGCAGAGAGACAGAGGTCTTCCACCTGCTGGTTCACTCCCTAGTCGGCCACAACGGCCGGAGATGTGCTAATCTGAAGCCAGGAGCCAGGAGCTTCTTCTGGGTCTCCCATGTTGGTGTAGGGGCCCAAGGACTTGGGCCATCTTCTACTGCTTTCCCATGCTGTAATAGAGAGCTGGATTGAAAGTGGAGCAGCCAAGACTCAAACCGGTGCCCATTTGGGATGGTGGCACTGCAGGTAGCAGCTTTATCCACGATGCCACAGCACTGGCCCCAACAACATGTTTTAATACACAAATATTCTAAGTTTTCCTGATTCCTGACAGCTAGACTTTTAACCATAAAATCTGACTTCTGCTTAATTTTGAACAATGACAATTGACATTCTATAGAGGTAGCAAATCAGTAAGATTGGCTTAGGATAGAGGCTAGCATTGTGGCACAGATGGTTGCTTGTGATGCTGGCATCCCATTGGAGTGCTGGTTCGAGTCCTGGCTATTCCACTTATGATCCAGCTTTCTGCTAATATTCCTAGGAAGGCAGCAAAAGATGCCCCAAGTACATACATTTCACAATTACAACTCTGTCATCCATGAGGATGACTAGGATGGAGTTCCTAGCTCCTGGCTTTGGCCTGGCCTAGACTTGGCTGTTGTGGCCATTTGTAAAGTGAATTAGTGGAAGGGAGATCTCTCCATCTGTGTCTCGATCTCTTTCTCTCTGTTGAGAGCCTCGGGTGATCACTGCCGTCATACATAAGAGTGTTAATTGTCAAATAAACAAGAAGAATAACTGTGCACTAACTTCCCATGCAGGACCTTTGTCCCCCTCTGCCTTTCAGATCAATCACTCAATTTTTAAAATTTATTTGCATGTATCTCATAAATACAACATTAGGGACATAGTAATTCTTCTCACTGCACCCACCCTCCCACCTACTCTCCCACCCCTCTTCCTCCTCCCTAGCCTGTTCCCTGTCCTGTTTTTCACTGAGATCTATTTTCATTTAACTTTGTATACAGAGGATTAACTCTATTCTAGGTAAAGTGTTCAATGCTTAGACTGAGAAAGAAAAAGAAAAAGATAGAAAGAAAGAAAGAAGAAACAAAAAAAACCTGTTCCTCAGCAGTCCAGCCAAGGGCTGTTCAAAGTTACTGCATCTTGAAGGTGATTTTGTGTTTTTTTTTTTTTTCCTTCTTTTCCCTTCTCCCTTCCCCTTCCTCTTTTCCCTTCCGTCCTTGTCCTTCTTTCCTTTTGGAAACTTAATTATCTTTAAAGAAGAACCCAAGAATGATTCATCTTTTGTGAGCTCTTAGACATAACTTAAGCGATGTAAGAATATCCCCCACAGGGGCCAGCGCCGTGGCTCACTTGGTTAATCCTCTGCCTGTGGCGCTGGCATCCAGCTCTCTGCTGTGGCCTGGGAGGGCAGTGGAGGATGGCCCAAGTGCTTGGGCCCTGCACCCACATGGGAGACCAGGAGAAGCACCTGGCTCCTGGCTTCGGATTGGTGCAGCACCAGCCGTGAACCAACGGAAGGAAGACCTTTCTCTCTGTTTCTCTCTCTCTGTCTATAACTCTACTTGTCAAATAGAAAAAAATCCTCTACTTAATATACTAAAAGGAAATAATTCTTGAGACCAGTTTTACTATTAAGTCTAATGATAACAACTTTTTGGGGACAGAGGTCCTGCATGGGAAGTTAGTGCACAGTTACTCTTGTTGTTTAACAATTAACACTCTTATGTATGATGGCAGTGATCAGCTGAGGCTCTTGACATGATCTGCCTTGGCTATGGAAGCTGTTTGCATCTACTAGCTCAATAAGGCCATTAGCAAAATGGAAGTTCTCTCTTCCCTTCAGAGAAAAGTACATCCTTCTTTTGTGACCACTTCTTTCCATTGGAGTCTCACCCCCAGAGGTCCTCTATGCAGAACATTTTTTGCCACTGTGTCTTGGTTTTCCATGCCTAAAATGTTCCCCTGGGCCTTTCAGCAAGACCAGAATGCCTTAAGGGCTGATTCTGAGGTCAGAGTGCTACTTAAAACAATGGTCATTCTGAGTCTGCTATGTGGACTGCTTCCCATGTTGGAACATTCACTCCTTTTTAATTCTATTATTATTTCCAAACCCTTAGTCCTGTTTATATGATAATTTTAACACTTGTTCCTATCTAAATGATCACTTTACCACTTAATCCTATCTATATGCTCTCTATAACACTTAAGCTGCTGTTTTTATCAGCCAGCTTAAGGGAATTTGGGGTCCCATGGTAGGTTTTTAAGCTGTACCCTTAGAGGTAAGTCTATAGAAATGTATGCAGAACTATACTGCTTTGGAGTTATGAACTTCATACATTTCACAGTTACAACTTTAGGATCTTGGTAATTATTTCCACTGTGCCCACCTTCCCACCCACACACCACCCATACTCCCACCCTCTTTCCTCTTCCCTTTCTTATTCTTACTCTTACTTCTTACTAAGATCTATTTTCAATTAATTTTATACAGAATTGTTAACTCTTTGTTATTAAGTAAAGAGTTTAGCAGTTAGTATGGAAGAAAAAAGATAAGGAAGATATGATAAAGGAAAAAAAGAAAAACAAAAATGAAGAATAAAAAGCTGTTCCTCAATAGTCAAAACAAGGGCTGTTCAAAGTCATTGCTTATTAAAGTGCCAATTTCATTTCTACAGGTTGCCCTTTAGGTGCCCATTAGTTATCACCAGTCAGGGAGAACATTTAGAATTTGTCCTTTTGGGATTGGCTTATTTCACTGAGCATGATGTTTTTCACTTTTATCCATTTTGTTGCAGATGATTGGATTTTTTTTTTTTTTTACTACTTTCAAGCACTCAATCTTAAAAAAATAGCTTTAGGTGAGATCATGTGCCTGACCTGTTTGTACAGTGCCTGGCACATAGTTGATGTATAATACAGGCTTCCTCATGCCATGTGCCAGAGTGCTAAGTCCTTCATAATGTCCATCTATTATATTCAATAACTTTTGTATTCTTTACACTTAATGAATGTATTCATATATGAGGTGCTCCAAAGAGTTCATGAAAAATGGAATTGAAGGATTATTTTCATGCAAAAACTATTGAAATTCATGCATATGAGTGGTTTTCAAGAAGTTCATGAAAAAATGTATTATGAAGAAAGTATATGTGAACTTCCAGTTTTCCTTGCACTAAATAAACTTATCTTTTCCTTCCATTTTTGGAAACTTTTCGAAGTCTCCTTCTACATAGTTCAATCTCTCTAAATCATTAAGTGACCGAGGGAGGTAAGTTGCATGGATGGGGATAATCCTACCTCACAGATGAGCAAAATGGCTCAGATGGTTAATTGATTTGCCCAAGATCAATAAATTCAGATCTCAAATTCAGTTTGTTCTCTAAATTCAGCACTCTTCTCATCATGCCTTGCAAGCCTATGCCATTCTAATTGGGAAGTGCATTGGCATTTACTGACTATTCTGAGAGAGAGAGAGGAAGTGGAAGATGGAGGTATATACACACAAAGTCCAAAGTAAGTGTTAGATAACTTTTGGATAAGTTTTGTCACATTATTTAGGTATTCCTTCCCTACTAGATCCTTTTCTGATGTTTTCTCTTTCTAAAAGTTTAGCTTCTCATTCATTTACTCATTTATACAAGAGCATTTAATCACGAACATTCCCTCAGTTCCCACAATATATATCAGGCAGCATAATAGATGCAGAGGATACAAAACGTCCAAGACCTTTCTCTTCCACCTCAGTGTTGCTGGGGAGCCAGACCCACAGAAAACGATCATAATTCAGTGCGACAGTTTTCATAAGGGAGGAAGGAACCAGGCACAGTGCAGCTCCGTGGAAGGAGTGATGGAGGAGGCCTGGAAGGGGTGAGGTCCTGGGCGGAGTCTTCTCATGAGGACAAACAAGGGAGGAGTAGTGAGCTACTCTCGCTGGGCCCCACTCTCTTATCTGGGAGTCAGGGATCCCATTAGCAACCGTTGCCTCATGTAGACTCAGTGCTTACATCCGGGCCTGGCAAGCAGCAATCCCTCCATAAACAATGACTGTTATTACTGTCACCACTTCATTCAGGAACTAGCCGTTTCATTTTATAAATCTGACTTTGCCCAGGACAATAGCGTAGAACAGATACCCTCAAATTCTCTACATTGTGTTCCAGAGATGAACTTAAAAGGGCACATGTACATGAATCCACATTCTACATAGCACTAGAGAGACTAATCCTTAAATTTTATTTCTAAAAACTTGCAATAAACATATTATCTGAACTTTTCCTCCTCCTTCCTTCTCCTTTTGCTGTTGCTTGTAGCAGGCAATATTAAAATGGCTGTTGATCAGCCTAGAGTGCTTGTGGTATGTCTGTGGTATGTCTGAGGCTGTTAACTTCAGTGTGACTGTTTCCTTTACCTCTGAGATCTGGTTGACCCTTTCTTTTTCTTATATTTTTATATTTTAAAGACTTATTTATTTATTTTTAAAGATAGATTACAGAGAGAGAGATAGAGACAGAGAGACAGATATCTCTCATCTCATCTGCGGGTTCACTCCCTAGATGGCCTCAACAGCCAGGGCTGGGCTAGGCTGAAGCCAGGAGCTTCTTCTGGCTCTCCCACATGGGAGCAAGGGCCCAAGCACTCGGGCCATCTTCTGCTGCTTTTCCCAGACACATTGGCTGAGAGCTCTGGATTAGAAGCGGGGCATGCGGGACTCGAACCTGTGCCCATACAGGAATGAGGTATTGCAGGGAGTGTCTTAACCAGCTCTGCCACAACACTAGCCCCTGTGGTTGACCCTTTCTAAATACTACTTCACCATGGCTATTTACATGCTTAATTGCAATGTGAAAAGTCTTGGGAGTCTGAGGGAATCCTAACTTGGGAGGGTCATTGTACAAAGATGGCTTAATATTCAAAAGCAAGCTGGATTCACATGAACGGCTTTTTAGGGCAGTCCACTTCTCCAAGTCCTGAAGCTACCTTAGACCATCGTGAAATGCAGTTTGCTGTTAACCACACTTCTGTATTTATCATTCCATTTCCTTCTACTTTATAAAATTGCCTCAAGAAAGCAGAGGTGCAGGCCCTGGAGGTACACTCACATCCTTTAGAAAACATTGTGGGGGATTTTGCTAACATTACATTTCTCAGTAGCCCGGGAGGGATGGAATGACGAACTTCAGTAAGACTCCTGAGAAAAATGAAGACTAGGGCTGCTTTGTTATGGCTTTTTGGGAATAGGGATTCAGATAAGTCAGTGGCCTAAAATGAACTTCAGCCAGTGTTTTATCTTACTTCCTCTTTGATAACACTTCACATCTCCAGAGCCCAGTATAGAGAGCTTGGCTCAGTTGGAATTTAGAAAATCCACAGATTGAGTTGCTGTGCCAACTATATCACATTTCTCCTCTTGAGAGAAAATGCTGGGCTGCCAGGAACAGTAGTGTTTGACATTATTTGGGCCAAAAGATAGGACGCTGGAGGAAAAAACACAGACTGACTTAACTGCATACTGCATTGTACAGTTTAACCCTCTGTCAGGCTTCTGCTTTGATTAGATCACTCTTCTGTGCTTCCTGGGCTTACCTGGTAATACCTTTGACATGAAATATGAAAAGAATTGATGTGCAAATATCAGTGTGGCTATGAAGTAAAACCTTGCCCTATAAAATCAATCACAATTTAAAATCCCTACCTAGTCTATTGGTGATGTTAATAATTTTTATTTAAAAATATATACTTTTAAATTTTGTTAACATAATTAAAATTTCACCAGAGACAATAAATGTTGATATGGAAAGGAGAGAGAGAGAGAGAGAGAGAGAGAGAGATCTTCCATATGCTGGTTCACTCCACAAATGCCCTCAAGAGCTGGCTATAGGCCAGCCTGGAGCCAAGAGCTTGGAACTCCATCCGAGTCTTCCACATGAGTGGCAGGAACCCAAGAACTTGACCCATCATCTGTTGTTTCCAGGATGTACATTAGCAAGAAGCTATATCAGTGGTGAAGAAATTGAGACCCGAGCGGGTGCTCAGATATGGGATGTGTGAGTCCCAAGTGGCAGCTTAACCTGTTATGCCACCACACCTACCTTGCACTGTCTTTTCATATTCAAGGATATTTTACTGTGTGTTTCAAAGATGCTGAAATTAAATTATACAATTTCTGAAGGCAATGAAAATAGAAATCAACATACATATTTTAGAAGTTGGGAGATGTATGTTGTATTGGATTAGAAACACTTGAATTTAAAATAACTTTGTTTTAGAATTTAGCTAATGCTGGCTGGCGCCGCGGCTCACTAGGCTAATCCTCTGCCTTGTGGCGCCGGCACACTGGGTTCTAGTCCCGGTCAGGGCACCGGATTCTGTCCCGGTTGCCCCTCTTCCAGGCCAGCTCTCTGCTGTGGCCAGGGAGTGCAGTGGAGGATGGCCCAGGTGCTTGGGCCTTGCACCCCATGGGAGACCAGGAGAAGCACCTGGCTCCTGCCATCGGATCAGCGCGGTGCGCCGGCCGCAGTGCGCCAGCCGTGGCAGCCATTGGAGGGTGAACCAACGGCAAAGGAAGACCTTTCTCTCTCTCTCTCTCTGTCTCTCTCTCTCACTGTCCACTCTGCCTGTCAAAAAAAAAAAAAAAAAAAAAAGGAATGTAGCTAATGCTTTTTCATATTGAAAAAATTCACTTAGGAGTTCATTGCTAGATTTTTTTTTTTAAAAAGTCTTATTTCAGAGGCCAGCGCTGTGGCACAATGGATTGAAGCCCTGGCCTGCAGCACCTGCATCCCATATGGGTACCTGTTCAAGTCCCAGCTGCTCCACTTCTGATCCAGCTCCCTGCTAATGCACCTAGGAAAGCAGTGGAGGATGGCCCAAGTGCTTGTACCCCTGCACCCACATGGGAAACCTGGAAGAAGCTCTTGGCTCCTGGCTTCAGATGGGCTCAGCTCTGACCATTGCAGCCATTTGGGGAGTGAACCAGCATTTGGAAGACCTCTCTCTCTCTCTGGCTCTACCTCTCTTTGTAACTCTTTCAATTAAACAATACATATCTTAAAAAAAAAAAGTTATTTTAAAACCCTCCCACATAGTAGGGGGATCATGGAGGTATGAACAAAAAGACTCACTTGTATGTAAAATAGGCATGTTTGGTGTGCAAAATATGAATGTACTTCAAAATATTCATTGAAGGCCTGCGCCGCGGCTCACTAGGCTAATCCTCCACCTTGTGGCACCGGCACACCAGGTTCTAGTCCCGGTCGGGGCGCCGGATTCTGTCCCGGTTGCCCCTCTTCCAGGCCAGCTCTCTGCTGTGGCCAGGGAGTGCAGTGGAGGATGGCCCAGGTGCTTGGGTCCTGCACCCCATGGGAGACCAGGATAAATACCTGGCTCCTGCCATCGGATCAGCGCAGTGCGCTGGCCGCAGCACGCCGGCCGCGGCAGCCATTGGAGGGTAAACCAACGGCAAAAAGAAGAAGACCTTTCTCTCTGTCTCTCTCTCACTGTCCACTCTGCCTGTCCAAAAAAAAAAAAAAAAAAAAAAAAAAAACAACTTCAGTGAAAGTATTGTGTTTTGGTGCAAAAAATTTGAAATCCATGCATATGAAGGATGTTCAAAAAGTTCATGGAAAAAGTCTATTTTGGAAAAAACTGTGTGGATTTCAAGATTTTTTTTGCATCAAAATAAACCTATCTTTTGTATTTAATTTTAAATGAATGTTTTGAAGTACCTTCATATGTGTTATAACTCAAACTTCAGCTCTCAAATTAGGTTTTGGTTCAATATCAGTACCACCAATTACTAACTGTATAAAATTAGATAAGTTGTTTTATCTCTATAAACTTCAGTTTTCTCTCCTGTAAAAATGGAAATAAATAAAATATCAAATAACTGAGATACTTAGGTTGCTTAATAATAGTAAGCATGATATAATAATAATGATAGCTCTTATTGATATGATTTGGGATGGATGATTTAAATGTGCTAAGCTCTTATAATATTTTGGATGAGGAATTTTAAGTATACTAAGGAACAGCAAACCTCATGAATCAACTCATAAATTACTAAATGTTCTAAGGAAAAATAATGTTTCAAAATAAGGAACACTTTGCTTTGTCTATGAATTCTGTAGAGCAAGGAATATAATCAAGAATCTAAAACAATCCATGTTTGTCATTGTGTAACACAAGATAAACTATCAGACTTTTTGGCCTTTAATTTGTGAGAACAACAAATTACAGGATTTAGGGAAGTTAACTCTTCTGTTTTTTTCCCCTTAAAGTACGTGTTCCAGATCTAGGATGAGTTGGGTAATTATAAGTCTGTCATAACTCCAGTAGACACTATACTTGTGGTCTTCTGTATTCCTGATTCCACATCCACGGGCTCAATCAACCATGGATCAAAAACATTTAAAGAAATACAGACACCTACAGATTGGTTTTCTGCTTTATAGATTACTTTGTATTTTCTGAAACTGTATATAAATAGAATCACACAATTTGTGTGCCTTTTGTCTTTCATTCAGCATGATTATTATGAGATCTATCTTTGTAGTGGCTTCAGTCTATTTCATTTGCTTCTGATGAGAATATATGTATGTATCATAATTTACTTATCTATTAACTTTCTGATAAACTTTTGGGTTATTTTCAGTTTTTGTGGCATTCACAAATAAAACCAAGATATTTGTGAATAATTCTGTGTATAGATATGTTTTCATTTTTCTTGGGCGAATATGTAAGTGTGCAATGGCTGGATCATATGGTAGATATATGTTGACCTGTACAAGAAACTGCCAAAATCCATCCATCCATCTTTCCTTCCTCCCTTCTTTCCTAAGATTTATTTATTTGAAAGAGAGAAAGGGAGATACACACACACACACACACACACACATACACACACACACACACACAGATCCTCCATCCTCTTGTTTACTCTCAAATGACTGCAACAGCCAGGGCTAGGCTAAGCCAAAGCCTGGAGCTGGGGATCCTACCCAGGTCTGTCAGGTGCATGGCAGAGACCCATGTACTAGGGCCATCTTCCACCACCCTCTTAAGTACATTAGCAGGGAGCTGAACTTGGAAGCAGTGAAGCTGAGACTTGCATATACTGATATGGGATGCCGATGTCCCAAGAGGTAGCTTAACCAGCTGTTCCACAATGCCAGCCTCACCAACATGTCTAAATTGGCCTCCCATTTTACATTTCCATCATTAATGTTTGAGAATTCAAAGGATTTAACATCCTTACCAACATGTTCAATGATTAGTCTTTTCTTCCCCCAAAATACTTTGATTAATTTTTAATTATAGTGGAAAAACACATAATGTAAAACTTACCTCACTGTTTTTGAGTGTATAGTCGAGTAGTGTTAAATATATTCACACTGCTGTGTAACAGATCACCAGCACTTTTTTTTTTTTTTTATATCATACAAACTTAAAACTTTATACCTATTGAACAACTCCAATTTTCCTCTCACCACCAGTGCCTGGATTTTGTTTTTAAAGAAAACCTTGAATGAATTAAGTGAAAAATGTTAGTGACACTCTGAAGTTTTATGACTCATTTTAAACCAGATGGCATATT
Organism: Oryctolagus cuniculus; assembly: GCF_051225735.1. Lineage (NCBI taxonomy): Eukaryota > Metazoa > Chordata > Mammalia > Lagomorpha > Leporidae > Oryctolagus > Oryctolagus cuniculus. The sequence goes on along the minus strand of NC_142877.1, from coordinate 78,323,409 downwards.
ATTGACATTATGTGTTTTTTTTCTTTTTGCTGAGTTCTTCAGTTTAGTTCAATTTTTAAAAAGTTCAAATTCATTACCATCCCATGAAGTTAGGAAAAAGTTCATTGTGGGTAATTTGTATAATTTGTTACATGTGCAGCATTATGGAATAAAGTACGAAATAAAAGATAAAGAAATTTTATTTCTGTTCACTTGAACTTTTATTAGGATTAAACTTAATATAGGAAGAAGATATGTAGATATGAGAAAAATGATGACTAATTTAATTTTTCACTGGGTCAGAATCTATTTTAAATACTTATAATCTTCCCAAGTCCTTTCTGAGAGAGCAAACTACTATAATTCTAATTTCACTATAAATGAACTAGTGAGTCCCAGAAAAGTTAAACCACTTACCCTAAGTTCCAGGGCCTGTGACTACCATAGCTCATATTTGAATCTTGGAAGCCTGCCTTGAGTCTTTATTCTTAACCTCTGTACTCTGCTGCCTTCTAGGTCAGTAAACATCACAGTAAAAATATCAGGGGAATATTATCAGAGGATATACAAATATAAACAGTAGAAAGTGGAAAGTAGGGGAGAAAAAAAATGTAGTCTTTATTTGAACTAGACTTCATGCCAAACACTTTACAAGATATTTTATTCATCCTGTTATATAGCAAAGGTAGGTTTTATATTTTATGTTTTATTATTTAATTAATTAATAAGGAAGGAGAAAGGGAGGAGGAGGAAGGGAGAGAGAGAGAGAGAGAGAGAACAAATAAAACGAACAACCTCTCATATGTTGTTTTCCTCCACCGATACCCATAACTGCAAGGGCAGAGGCCAAAAACTTAGTCTGGGTCTCCACGTGTGTGCATGGCAGTGACTCAAGTACTTAAGCCATTACCTGCTGCCTCCCAAGGTGAACGTGAGCAGGAAGCTGGAATTTGCAGTAGAGCCAGAACTTGAACCCAGATGCTCCAATATGGGGTGTAGGCGTTCTGAGTGGTGATTTCACCACAATGCCAAGCTTAGTTTTCTTTCTTTCTTTCTTTCTTTCTTTTTTTTTTTTTTTTAAGATTTCTTTATTTATTTGAAAGGCAGAGTTACAGAGAGGCAGAGGCAGAGAGAGAGAGAGAAGGGTCTTCATCTGTTGGTTCAATCTCCAAATGTCCACGATGGCTGGAGCTGAGCTGATCCAAAGCTAGGAATGGGGAGCTTCTTCCAGATCTCCCATGCAAGTGCAGGGACCCAACATCGTGGGCCATCTTCCACTGCTCTCCCAGGCCATAGCAGAGCGCTGGATTGGAAGTGGAGCAGCCAGGACTCGAACCAGTGCCCATAGGGGGTGCTGGCACAACAGGCAGCGGCTTCACCAGATACGCCACAGTGCAGGCCCTATCACCTAGGTTTTGATACCACTGTTTTCACATGTGCAAACAAAGCCTCAAGGTTTAGGAGCTTGCCTCTGATCACCTGCAGGGACTGAATCTGAATACAAAGGTATATCCTGTTTTTTTTTTTTTTTAAGATTTATTTATTTATTTGAAAGTCAGAGTTACACAGAGAGAGGAGAGGCAGGGAGGGGGAGGGAGAGAGAGAGGGAGGAGAGGCAGAGAGAGAGAGAGAGAGAGAGAGAGGTCTTCCATCCAATGGTTCACTCCCTAAATGGCCGCAATGGCTGGAGCTGTGCCGATCCAAAGCCAGGAGCCAGGAGCTTCTTTTGGGTCTCCCACACAGGTACAGGGGCCCAAGCACTGGGGCCATCTTCCACTGCTTTCCCAGGCCATAGCAGAGAGCTGGATCGGAAGAGGAGCAGCCGGGACTAGAACCTGCGCCCATATAGGATGCCAGCATATCAGGCCAGGGCATTAACCTGCTGCACCACAGCACCAGCCCCCAAAGGTATATTCTGAAAAGGTTTATATACTATGTTCTGTATAGAAGCACTTTATTATTTAGAAGTTTATTACATATAACGTAAATGACATTTTGTATGAATACTATATGGAAATAATATTCTATCCTAATATAAATATTTATATGATAATATTACATATAATATAGACTTCTACATAAATGTGTTCCACATAGACCATTCTAGCCCTCCCAAGAACAATGAGGGATCTTCAAAAATTTCATGGAAAATATGTGCAGGGAGTGGGAATTCAGCCTGGTGGTTATGCTCAGGTGCCATGTTGGAATGCCTGGGTTCTGGTTCCAGTTTTACCTCACAATTCCAACTTCCTATCAGTGCAGACCCTGGAAGTTAGTGGTGATAGCACAAGTAATTGGGTTCATGCCACCCACATGAAAGAATTAGATTGTAATCTACTCTTGGCTTCAGCCCCAGCCCAACCCTGGCCATTGCAGGCATTTAGGGAGTGAACAAGTGAATGGGAACAGTCTGATGATTTATCTATTCCTCTGTGTTTCTCTGCCCATTATTTTAAGGTTTCTTTATTTCAAAGGCAGAGAGAGAGAGAGAGAGAGAGAGAGAGAGAGAAATATCTTCCATCTACTGATTCGCTACCCAAATGGTCTCAATGGCGGGGGTTTGGGCCAGGCCAAAGCCTGGAGCCAGGAACTCCATCTGGGTCTTCCACATGGATGGCAGGGGCCCAAGGACTTGGGCCATCTTCCACTGCTTTCCCACCACTTTAGCAGAGAGCTGGATCAGAAGTGGAGCAGCCAGGACTCAAACCAGCACTCTGATATGGGATGGCAGCATCACAGGCAGTGGCTTAACACCTGCTGTGCCAGAATGCCTCCCCCACTCCCATGTTTGTTAGCATTTTATTTCAGAATAGTTTTAAATTTATAAAACAAAAATTATGTAGTAATACGAAGAGTTCCAGGTACCCTTCACCCCATTTTCCCTATTAACATATTATATTAAGATCTTTTTTACAATTAATGAGCCATGCTCAGCTTCCCTTATTTTTTATCCAAATTTTTTTATCCCTCCCATACCCTCCCTTATAATCAGAATTCTGTGTTCATATTGAGCTTTTTAAAAAATTTTAGGTCTGGCCAGCGCTGCGGCTCACTAGGCTAATCCTCTTCCTGCGGCACCGGCACCCTAGATTCTAGGCCCTGTTGGGGCACCGGATTCTGTCCCGGCTGCTCCTCTTCCAGGCCAGCTCTCTGCTGTGGCCTGGGAGTGCAGTGGAGGATGGCCCAAGTGCTTGGGCCCTGCACCCGCATGGGAGACCAGGGGGAGGCACCTGGCTCCTGCCTTCGGATCGGCGTGGTGTGCCGGCTGTAGCAGCCAGTTGGGGGGTGAACCAATGGAAAAAGGAAGACCTTTCTCTCTGTCTCTCTCTCTCACTAACTCTGCCTGTCAAAAAAAAAAAAAAAAAAAAAAGAAAAGAAAAAAAAAGAAAAAGAAAAAAAAAAGAGTTGCCATAGTTCGTGGCCAAATGAATATAAAAAAAAATTTTAGGTCTCACATGTAAGAGAAAGTATATGGTATTTTTTTGTGTGTGTATCTGGCTTATTTCACTCAAACTGATGTCCTCAAATTCTATCCATTTTGTTGCAAATGACAGAATTTCCTTCTTTTTATAACTGAATACTATTCCATTGCATGTGTGAGTGTATATACATTTTCTTTATCCATTCATCTGCTTATAGACACTGTGGTTAGTTTCTTATCTCGGCTACTGTGGAACAGTGATGCTATAAGCATGGTGGAATAGGTATCTCTGATATAATGAGTCTATGTCTTTTGGGTGTATACCTTGTAGTGGGATTGCTGGATCACACTGCAGTTTCATTCCTAAATTTTTAAGCTATCTCTGTTTTCCCCAATGGCTATATTAATTGACATTCCTACCAACAGTGTGTAAGTTTCACTTTTGCGCATCCTCACCAATATTTGTTACTTTCTGTCTTTTTGACAATAGTTTTTCTGACATGGACGAGATGATATCTCAATGTGGTTTTGATTTGCATTATCCAGATTGTTGGTGATGTTGAACATTTTTTCAGATATTTGTGTTGTTTTTTTTTTTTATGTTTGAGTGCTGTCTATTGAGGTCCTTCTCCCATTTCTTAACTGGAGTGGTTGTTTTATTTGTTGTTGGGATTTTTGAGTCGCTGATATATCTGGATACTAATCTCTTATTGGATACATAGCTTGCAAATATTTATTCCCATTCTGTCAGACGTCTTTTCAATCTATTCATTGTTTCTTTTGCTATGCAGAAACCTCTGATTTTGATGTAATCCTATTTGTCAAGTCTTATTTTTGTTGCTTTGCTTTTGGGGTCTTATCCAAAGAATAATCAGATACACCAATGTCTTGAAGTGCTTCTCCTGTGTTTTCCTTTAGCAATTTTGTTCCATTAATCCACATGCCAGGTTTTATACTAGTACTGTGCTGTTTTAATTACAGTAGCTTTTAATATGCTTTGAAATCAATATTGTGGTACCTCCAGCTTGACTTTTTCTTTTCTCAGAGGACATTTTGCTATTCTGGGTATTTTGATTATTTCACATGATTTTTCCCTAATTCTTTTATTTTATTTTTTATATTTAATAAATGTGAATTTACAAAGTGCAACTTTTGTATTGTTGTGGCTCCCAACCTCCCTCCCTCCCACGGCCCTCCCCTCTCCCACTCCCTCTCCCATCCCGCCCTTCATCGAGTTTCTTTTTTTTCTTTTCTTTTCTTTTCGCTTATTTAATGAACATAAATTTCCAAAGCACAGCTTATGGATTACAATAGCTTCCCCCCCATAACTTCCCTCCCACCCACAACACTCCCCTCTCTCACTCCCTCTCTCCTTCCTTTCACATCAAGATTCATTTTCAATTATCTTTATATACAGAAGATCAATTTAGCATATGTTAAGTAAAGATTTCAACAGACTGCACCCACACAGAAACACAAAGTGTAAAATACTATTTGAGTACTAGTTATAGCATTAATTAAACACCTAAGAGTAATTGTGTATTAATTACAGAGTTCAACCAATAGTTTTAAGTAGAACATAAAAAATACTAAAAGGGTAAAGTATTAAGTTCTTTTTTTTCTTTTTCTTTTTGTTTTTTTTTTTTTAATATAGTTTTTTTATTTAATAAATGTGAATTTACAAAGTGCAACTTTTGTATTGTGTCTTCCCCACCCCAACCTCCCTCCCTCCCGTGGCCCTCCCCTCTCCCACTCCCTCTCCCATCCTGCCCTTCATCGAGTTTCATTTTCAATCACCTTCATATACTGAAGATCAACTTAGTATATACTAAGCAAGGATTTCAACAGGCTGCACTCACACAACCGCACAAGGTATAGGGTATTGTTCGACTAGTAGTGTTGTTTTTAAGTTTCATAGTAGAACACATTAAGGACAGAGATCCTACGTGGGGCGCATGTACCCAGTGACTCCCGTTGTTGATTTAACAATTGGCACTCTTATTTATGACGTCAGCAATCACCTGAGACTCTTGCTATGAGCTGTCTAGGCTATGGAAGCCCCTTGAGTTCACCAACTCTGAACTTGTTTAGTCAAGGCCATATCACAGTAGGGGTTCCTTCCTCCCTTCAGAGAAAGGCGCCTCTCTCCTTGATGGCCTGTTCCTTCTGCTGGGGTCTTGTTCACCAGGATCTTTATTTTTTTTTCTTTTTTTTTTATTTATTTTTTCACAGGCAGAGTGGACAGTGAAAGAGAGAGACAGAGAGAAAGGTCTTCCTTTGCTGTTGGTTTATCCTCCAATGGCCGCCGCGGCTGGGGCACCGTGCTGATCCGATGGCAGGAGCCAGGTACTTATCCTGGTCTCCCATGGGGTGCAGGACCCAAGGACTTGGGCCATCCTCCACTGCACTCCCTGGCCACAGCAGAGAGCTGACCCGGAAGAGGGGCAACCGGGACAGAATCCTGCGCCCCGACCGGGACTAGAACCCGGTGTGCCGGTGCCGCAGGCGGAGGATAGGCCTAGTGAGCCGCGGCGCCGGCTCACCAGGATCTTTCATTTAGATCATTTTTTGCCACCGTGTCATGGCTTCCCATGCCTATGAAACTCTCATGGACCTTTTAGCCAGATCCGAATGTCCCAAGGGTTGATTCTGAGGCCGGAGTGCTGTTTTGGGCATTTGCCATTCTATGAGTCTGCTGTGTGTCCTGCTTCCCCTGCAGGATCATTCTCTCCCTTTTAATTCTATCCTTCATTGTTTGCTTACACTGGTCTTATTTGTGAAATCTCATTGACACATACCCTATCTTTTTGATCGGTTGTGTATTTATACTTATCACTTTACCAAGTGCACTGGCATTGGTACCTGCCTCCTTGGTAAGATTGAGCTGAAATCCCCTGGCACATTTCTAGTTCCACCATTGGAGGTAAGTTCGAGTGAGCATGTGCCAACCTATATATCTCCTCCCTCTCTTATTCCCACTCCTATGTTTAACAGAGATCACTTTTCTGTTAATTTTAAACACCTAAGAATGATTGTGCATTGATTACAGAGTTCAACCAGTGGTCTTATGTAGAACAAACAGAGCAACAACAACAACAACAACAATACTAAAAGGAATAAAATAGTAAGTTGTTCCTCAACAGTCTAGACAAGGGCTGCTCATGTCATTGTCTCTCATGGTGTCCATTTCACTTCAATGGGTATCATTTTAGATGCTCGTTTAGTTGCCATCGATCAGGGAGGACATATGATATTTGTCCCTTTTGGACTGGCTTATTTCACTCAGCATGTTTTCCAGCTTCTTCCATTTTGTTGTAAATGCCTGGATTTCATTGTTTTTTTACTGCTGTAAAGTGTTCCATAGAGTACATATCCCATAGTTTCTTTATCCAGTCATCCGTTGATGGACATTTAGGTTGATTCCATGTCCTAGCTATTGTGAATTGAGCTGCTATAAATATTGAGTTGCAAATGGCTCTTTTTTTTTCTCCCCTTTAATTCCATTTGGGTATATTCCAAGGAGGCTGGGTTGTACGGTAGGGTTATATTCAGGTTTCTGAGGAATTTCAAGACTGACTTGCATAGTGGCTTTACCAGTTTGCATTCCCACCAACAGTGGATTAGTGTCCCTTTTTCCCCACATCCTCGCCAGCATCTGTTGTTGGTTGATTTCTGTATGTAAGCCAATCTAACTGGAGTGAGGTGAAACCTCATTGTGGTTTTGATCTGCATTTCCCTGATGGCTAGGGATCCTGAGCATTTTTTCATGTGTCTGTTGGCCATTTGGATTTCCTCTTTTGAAAAATGTCTGTTAAGGTCCTTGGCCCATCTTTTTATTGGATTGTTTGTTTTGATTCTGTGGTGTTTTTTGATCATTTTATAGATTCTAGTTGTTAATCCTTTTTGTGTTGTGTAGTTTGCGAATAACATCTCCCATTCTGTTGGTTGCCTCTTCACTTTCCTGACTGTTTCCTTTGCTGTAAAGAAACTTTTCAATTTGAGGTAATCCCATTTGTTTATTTTATCTTTGATTACCCGTGCCTCTGGGGTCTTCTCCAGGAATTCTTCGCCTGTTCCAATATCTTGAAGGGTTTCCCCTATGCTCTCAATTTGTTTCATGGTGTCGTGGTGCATCTCTAGTTCTTTGATCCATGTTGAGTGGATTTTTGTATAAGGTGGAAGGTAGGGGTCTTGCTTCATACTTCGACATGTGGACATCCAGTTTTCGCAGCACCATTTGTTGAAGAGGCTGTCCTTGTTCCAGGGGTTGGTTTTAGGTCCTTTGTCGAATATGAGTTGGTTATAGATGTTTGGATTGATCTCCGGTGTTTCTATTCTCTTCCATTGGTCTATGCGTCTGTTTTTGTACCAGTACCAGGCTGTTTTGATTATAACTGCCCTGTAGTATGTCTTGAAGTCTGGAATTGTGATGCCTCCGGCCTTGTTTTTATTGTAAAGGATTGCTTTAGCTATTCTTGGTCTCCTGTTTCTCCATATGAATTTCAGCATCATTTTTTCTAGGTCTTTGAAGAATGACTTTGGTATTTTGATTGGTATTGCATTAAACATGTAAATTACTTTTGGGAGAATGGACATTTGATGATATTGATTCTTCCAATCCATGAGCATGGCAGGCTTTTCCATTTTTTGTGTCGTCTTCTATTTCTTTCTTTAGTGTTTTGTAATTTTCATCATAGAGGTCTTTGACATCCTTGGTTAAATTTATTCCGAGGTACTTTATTGTTTTTGTGGCTACCATGAATGGGATTGATCTTAGAAGTTCTTCCTCGGCTCCTGCCATCGGATCAGCGCAGTGCGCTGGCCGCAGCATGCCGGCCGTGGCAGCCATTGGAGGGTGAACCAACGGCAAAAAGGAAGACCTTTCTCTCTGTCTCTCTCTCACTGTCCACTCTGCCTGTCACAAAAAAAAAAAAAAAAAAAAAATTTAAAAACCTGGTGAAGTCCAATTTATGATCTAATAGATATGTAGAAATTCTTTGACAATTTCAGATCACAAACGTTTTTTTTTTCCCAGTTAAAAAAACAGTTTTTTTTTTAATTGACATAAAAACTGAAGGTGTTGGAGCAATCATTTGGCCTAGCAATTAAAACACTGATAGAAATTCCTGAATCTCATAGCAGAGGGCCCGAGTTTAATGCTCAGCTCTGGATCCTGACTATAGCTTCCTGCTATGGGAAATCCTGGGAAGCAGTGGTCATGACTCAAATGGTTGTTACCCTGCCACCTCCTGGGAGACCTGGATTGAATTCCAGGCTCCTGGCTTTAGCCTAGAGCAGCCCTGGAGGTTGGGTATGGGATGGATTAGTGGATGGGAGCTCTTTCTCTCTCTGTCTCTCTCTCTCTCTCTCTCTCTCTCTCTGTTTCTCTCTCTCTGTTTCAGTGTCTCAATCTCTCTGATTCTCAAATAAATTTTAAAAAGCCATAAATATTGTAGATACTTTGGGATATCATGTGATATTTGGCTATATGTATGCATTGTTTAATGTCTAATCAGATACAGCCAAAAGGGTCCTCACCAAAACTGAACCAGTGCTGGCACCATGCCATTGAACTTCTAGAACTGTAAGAGAAATAAAACTCTTTTCTTTATTAAATACCGTGCCTTAGGTTTTTCATCATGTAACACCCCTACCCACCAAAGGACAAATACAGATATGTACTGAGAGGAAGGGGATAGGTAATTTGAGTGTGGTGAGGATTTGAAGCAGCCTTTGTGAGGAATAACAGTGAGAAAATACTATGGGGTACCTAAAAAAAATCATCGAAGTCATATCTAGGGATGAAAATCATGGTTTTGTAAAAGTATGTAATGTAAGTTTTCTCTTGTTTTGTCTAATAGACTGAATATAGATCAAAGGAAAAAAGAGGTGTAGGAGTGATTCAAGTTCAGGATTTTGGTGCACTTATTTGGAAGAAGCACGATGGAGCAAGAAAATGGAAGTTATTGAGAGAATGACCTAAGAGATACTTAAATGCAAAAAGGGTGCTTTGGTTTCAGTGTACCCCCACCCCCTGAAGTTCATGTGTGGGATTTAATCCCCAATGCCACAATGTTGGGGGGTGGAGAACTAATTGGTGATTACATCATAAAGGCTCTGCCTCTCATGACTGGATTAATACTGTTAGCTTGGGAGTGGGTTATTGCAAGAGTGGGTTCCTGGGGTAGGCATTGTGTTAAAGCAGGTTAAGCCATCACCTGAAACATTTGGCATCCAGCTCCCTGCTAATGCACCTGGGAAAGCAGTGGAAGATGGCATAAATGCCTGGACCCCTGGCAACCCACGTGGTAGACCTGGATGAAGCTCCTGCCTCCTGGGTTCAATTTGGCCCAGCCCTGGCCATTGTAACCATTTGGGGAATGAACCAGCAGATGGAAGATTCTCTCTCTTTTTAACTCTACCTGTCAAATAAATAATCTTTTTTTTAAAAAAAGAGTGGGTTCTTATATGTGAGCTAAACACTCTCTTGCTCTCTCATGTACATCTCATTCTTATTCTATTCTATTCTATTCTATTCTCTGTTCTTCCTTCTGCTAAGGGAGAATGCAGCACAATGGTCCCCAACAGATGTTGGCCCCTCAGTTTTGGAGTTTTTAGTCTTGAATACTATAAGAGATAAATCTCTGCTTTGTAAATTACTCAGTCTTGGTTATCCAATTATAGTGGCACAAAATGGATTAAGACAAAAGGGAAAGGAAATGAAGACTGAAAGACACTGATTGGGGAAAATGGATGGATGCATGAAGCAGTGGGTCAAGGGACTTGCATTATTTTTTTTTTAAATGAAGTTGAAAACAATTTTGAAGGAATTAATAGGGAACAGGAAGTTTAAGTAAGTAGTGTGGTCAGGCTGTGGATATATTGATGATTACATTTTCATCAGTGAAGAAATTCTGTGGGATGATGAGTTTCAGGGTGTGTTTCTGCATGTGGGTGACAGAATTAGAGTAAAATTGAACGTTATTGGAATGAGGAGGCCTAGGAACTGTGAGGTAAGGCATTTTATGGGGATGCACATGGATTCTGAAATCACTCAGGATGATGGTAAGACTAGGGGTGGAGAGAAGTGTGTGAATCACAAGCTGTTTAATGTCTGGGATGAATGTGAATAGGAGGGAGTTGGTTGATGACAATGAAAGAAAGGCATTTAGGATTGCATACTTGAATGCACAAGTTGCCCAGTGCAGGAGTTGTTAATTAAGGGAAGAATTTGAGAAGTCACTAGAAAGCTGGAATACTGTTTCACCTCCAAGCACTTGTCAAATGAGGTTTAGGGGAGCAAAAACTGACTTGAGAGAGATTTGTAAAAGAAAAGAGTATCCAAAGGGATGTCTAGGTTTGAATTCAGCAGAGAGTGTTGGACCTTCTAATGCTGAAATGACTAATCTTGATTGCAGGTAATGAGGTCCTAGGGGACACAGAGGAAAGTGATTAAACAATGTGGGTATTTTCTTCATTCCTGTTTCAAATACCGGCTTAGTGTCAGTGGTTAAGGGAAAAGCAAATGCCAGCAGGGGCTTGTCTTCAGGATGGTGATTGAAGGTGACAGGGCTGTAGGGTATGGTAGAGTTCATTCACTTCAAGTTTCCAAATGCAGTTTTGGTGGGAGACTGCTATCATGTTGGCTCTGATGTTCGAATGATACAGGAGTGCTGATAATTCCAGCAACATGTGAGACCGCTTTCAGTTCAGGGTGGCGTAGCAGCATTCCATTTCAAACATTAGTGAGTAGAGTATCTTTACTTCCTGATGACCAAGTTTTCTTTGGAGATCATTTCATGGCTGTAGTTCCTAAGCTTTCCACTAAGGGCAGTTCACTAGCCTCATAATAAGGGGTGGCATGGATCCAGGGAAACCTGAGCAGCCAGGGGACTCCAGCTGTATGCCTGTGGCAATGGTCCTACGGTTTTGCCTCTTTTCTTTTTCAGTTCCTTTAGCTATCTCCCTGACCAGCTGTTACCCTAGAATGGGAGTAGATGAGGGAGCGTTTTACTCCTTCCTGCTCTGAAGGATACCGTTAGAAAAATTTCATTCCTCGTGGGTGAGACTTTTTTCTCTGAGTTGGGTTTGCTGTCTTCCCAGAAGTGCAAAGATTTCAAATTGCATATTTATGTCTCACATTTCTTCTGATACTCATGAAAACATGATGCAGTGGCCATCCCAGGGTTGCCACCCTGGCAGGAGGCCCTTGGGCTAGTTGCTTTGGTTCTTTTTCCTCAATCTCTTCTCCAGTGAGATGCAGTTAATACTACAAGACTCCTTGATAGTTGATGTTCTCTCAAGTTCATGAATGTGAAGTTCTTAGCCCAGAGTGTGGGATACAGGTCAATGCTTAATCAATGGTGACTGCCGCTTCTATCAGGATCATGGCAGAATCATGGTAGAGTTTACTTTAAGAAAGTAAACTCATTGTTTCCTCATAACACTTTTGTTTTTTTGTTTTTTTGTTTGCTTGCTTGTTTTTAAAATATTTATTTTTATTTTAAAGGCAGAGTTAGAGAGGAAGATGCAGAGCAATCTATCTACTGACTCACTCTCCACATGGCCACAGTGGCCAAGGAGGGGCCAGGCTGGTCAGGAGCCAAAGCTTCATCCTTGTTTCTCACTTGGGTGCAGGGGCCCAAGCACTTGGGCCATCTTCCCCAGGCACATTAGCGGGGAGCTGGATTAGAAGTGGGGCAGCTGGGACTCAAACCAGTGCCCATGTGAGATGCCAGCACAGCAGGCAGCAGCTTAATCCAGTGCGCCACAGAGTTTGCCCCCTCACGCCACTTTTATAAAGTGGCTGTTGATGACATTCAGCAGAGGAGTCAACTATAGTTCAGTGCAATTCCATGGGTGGCTCTCAGCGGAATCCTAGTAAATTGCAGAGCTGAGATGAGGTCTCAGTTCTGTTTGACTGTCCAGTATTCTTTCTGATATAGTTAGATCATCCTAGGCAAATTATTCAAAGAAGAAAATGTCAAAATGTTCCAATATTTCTACAGCTTACTGTGACCCCTATCATCAGATAATTTTCTTGGGTCAGCCTCAAGCCCTCACAAAGAATGGTACTCACTTTCCTTTTTTCTTTTTTTAAAAGATTTATTTTATTTATTTGAAAGACAGAGTTACTGAGAGAGGTAGAGACAGAGAGAGAGGTCTTCCATCCACTGGTTCACTCCCTAGATGGCCTCAACGGCTGGAGCTGCGCCAATCCAGAGCCAGGAACTTCTTCCGGGTCTCCCACATGGGTGCAGGGTCCTAAGGACTTGGATTGTCTTCTACTGCTCTCCCAGGCATAGCAGAGAACTGGGTCAGAAGAGGAGCAGCCGGGACTAGAACCAGCACCCATATGAGATGCCAGCGCTTCAGGCTGGGGTGTTAGCCTGCTGTGCCACAGCACCGGTCCTTCACTTTTCATATTATTCAGTTTTGGGGGGACCATGAAAACTATACATATAAGAGTAATTTTCTAGGTAACGAAAATCATATTTAGAGCAGCTGGTTGGATACTTAGAAGGAGCTCAGCAATTAAGCTCTAATTAGATAATCAAAGATAAGCTTAGGGAAGCTGCAGATGACTTGAAATATCAAGAGGGAACACTAAAAATCAGACATATCATACAATCACACTGCTCCCCATCCAAGCACACCAGAATTCATTTAGTTAGAAGCAAGTAGAGGCTCCCCACTGAGTTCCTTAATTATAACACTGGGCGCTCTGTAAAAATGTGAGATGAGTGCCATTTCTGGCAATTTGTGAATCATGTGGCTTCATTTCCTCTCTTGGGTGGATGTTTTATTGCAGACCAGGGTCAGGTTTTTGCTGGACAAGCAGACTCCTCCATTCATTTAATCATTGAGCATGAAATGCTTCGTATCGCCTGGGAGTGATTTTTATTATCAACAGTACTCCAGAAGTTGACATTCCTTTCTATCAGAAGACTGGAGTATTCCCTTTTCTAACATTACCTTACAGAGACTTAGCTCTGAGCTTGTCCTCCTGAGTTTCATAGGGCACCTTGGGGATTGTGGAATTCTGTTCTTTCTTGGTATAAATGAGGAAACCAGGGCCTCAAGAATTTAATGACTTCTCTCACATCCAAGACCAGATAATAGAAAGGTTAACACTGCAAAGATTAAACTAGGAGATAATTTCTTGAGGAAAACCAGTGTCATGATTGGAAATCTTTGAAAGCAGAGATATCATGTTTTCCCTGATCTGAGTAACTAATAGAGTACCTGAAATGTAATGTATTGGAGTGAAATAGACATTGTGAGATTCAATGATTGTTTACAGTCCTTCTCTCTTCCATTGAGGAACAATGTTTTTCTTTTATTTTTTTCTTCATACTATTTGTTGAAATCTTTTACTTAGTGTAGGGTTAACTATCTATGTGATCATTAAGTAAACTGAAACTAGATCTTTGTAAAAATTAAGAGTGGGAATGTGAGAGGGAGGAGGAAGAAGGGTTTGGGTGTGGGTTGGAGGAAGAATGAGGGAAACCGTCACTATGTTCCTAAATCTGCATATATGAAATATGTGAAACTTGTACAACTTATGTAAAAATAAGAAAACTATGAAAATATTAATAAATAAATCCTATGGAATGCTGAAAAAAAGAAAGCAGAGGTATGGTAATTTGGGGGAGGGGAATTTACTTCCTTGAGTTTCATTGCCTTCTCTGTAACATATCTTGATATCTACTTTGTTGGTGGATAATCAAAACTTTTGCACTTAGCAGAATGTCTGGTACAAAGGATGGTACTAAATAAATGGTAGATTTTACAAGTATGCCTTTGAATTGTACACTATTACGTTAAAAATATAAGAAGACATTTGCTTCATTGTGCTTGTATAACCAGCTGAACCCATACCCCTTTACTGACCAGCTTGGGAGCCCATCTGGATTGTGGTTGTATGCAGCCTCTGGCACTCACAGGCTCTTACTGCCATAGGTTTAGAAAGCTTGGGGAGAGCCTTGCCTTCGTCTTCACATGTGTTCTCCCCTCCTCCCTGGCTTCTTCCTTTAGCCTCCCCTTACTCATGCCTTCTGCCCCGCACATCCTGCAGCAGGCTACCACATTTGAGAGGTTGATACATCCAACTTTACTTTTTGTTCTTGGAGCATTCCTTTTACCCCCAGAATTCCAGTCCATCTGACAGCTGAGAATGTGTGGCTGGAGCCATACCCTTGATTGAGCTTCAGTCACTTTTTCCTCCAGCCCCAGCAGGGTCCACCTAGATTTGTTGCTGATCAGCTGTAGCTAATCCTAATGATCCCAACTGTAGAGTGAAATGTTCACAAGTTTTTATGTATCTCTCCTAGACCCCGGTAGAACTAAGTGTCCGGAATTGCAGAAAGCTAGACGGATGTGGAATTTCATGGTCACACTTACATGACTAATGCCCACAATAAATTTTTCTATTCTGTGAAAGAGTGTGGATGTGTCAAGTTCCTTTCTTCTAGGGTCATCTGAGCACCTGAGGTTTCGCTTGTCTGTGATCTAGGTGTTGATGTCCAGTGGAAATCTCCATAAATGGCCTTGGATGATCTGTCTGGGTCTGATCCCTGCTTTGGTCTTGTCTTCCTCAGTCCTAGACATGAAGTGTGGATTGGGAGTGGGTCTTGTCTATTTTCTAGTGGTTGGCTTTAACAGAATACAGACCACTCCTTTTGGGGACCAATACTCCCTGGACTACTATGTGATGATTGTGGGTGTCAGATTCCTCAAATGAGATGACTTGTTGATCCCACATGTGGCTTTGATTTGCAGAAATGGGCTGCCTCCATGCCTCTTCCCATTGCTTTGGAATTGTTCTTAAGCCAACAGCTGCTGAGATGAAAAAAAAATTATTCTCATACTACTGACCCAAAGATTTGACAAAAGTTCTCCTAGACAGCAAGTATTTAATACGTGTGTCTTTTTGTGATTTTTTTTGCTAAATAAGTTTAGAAGATAATAAACCTTATAAGCCATAACAAAATTGCCTTACTTTGCCTACACAAAAAAGTGAAATAAATGAAAATTTTTACATATTAGTTTTTTTTCCTTTATTCAAAATGGCAAGCTCTAATGAGTCCCATACTGGGGAGTTATAGACAACTGAAAATACCTTTTTTGTTGAATAGAAGAAAGTCAGTGAGAAATTTATGTTACTTTTCAACCACTAATGTTAATCTCCAGGCATATTTGAGAAATAGCAACATAGATCAGCTTTCTTGGCTTTTCATATTGACTCCAGCTCTCTGATTGAATCATTGCATCATAAAGATTAGGGCTGCTTATCTCTGCTGGAGACTCTTTCTCCACCTTAGCGTCTCTTGCCAGGATTATGGGGCAGACTGGCACTGCTTTGCTGAAATTCCAGTGAGGCAATATTGCATAAAAATGGTCATGCCAGATGTAACACACTCATAAAAAAGAGCTTAGAAAAATGATAGAGGTATAGGATTTTTTAAAAACCACTACAATCCACAGTCTTCCTTTTATATCGAATCCTCTCTGACTTTATTATTCTTTTTGTCTGGTTGGAGGGAATGTTGGAACTGGGACTCCTACTTGTAAACCATCATTGGCCTGGGATAACTAGTAAGGCAGCAAGATGCAGCTGTTCTACAGGGCAGCCAAAAATATAAGGGTAAAGACAGCCATATCTTTTCCTCATTTTGATTGGTTTACAATTACTCCAGATTCATGAGAACATTGTTTAAACTTGCTTTTCCAAATCCCCATTAATCTTTGCTATTGGCTCATCTCCTGTTTCCAAACATGACCTCACCCCAGGTTCTGCCCAGTGGTTAGCAGCTCTCAAGTATTTTCTTTTCTCAATCCACGAGAATCTGGGTGGAAGATTCCCGAGTTGGTGCTTGTTTAGGAGCTTTTCAAAATGAATCACTGGAGTACGGGGCTTTGGTGTGGATTACTGGCCAAGTAATTATCTGAGGATATTGAGTGACTGAACTGAGGCCTTTGTATAGAATGAAAGCCCAAGCCCTGGAACGTGAGCTTGTCATTTGGGAGTGATCAGTATTATGCATCCCTGCTCCCTCTTTTCAATCCTTTTTTTGTTTCTCTCTCTCCAGTTACCCTGTCCTGTTATTCCAAAGGTGATTTAGGGGTGACATCCAGATCCATGAGTTGAACTTTGAAGTCAGAGTTTTTCATCCAGGATCTGAACTCTTGTCTTTATTCTCCAAGGGTCCACTTGGCTCTTCTTTTTCCCTCTGTTCAACTGACAAGAAACCAACATGGTTAGCCCAGAGGTCAAGTCACTCATCAAACTGGCTCTACTTGTCAACTCTAGACAATAGCTATAAGTTATGTACCCACATAAATCTCCAAAGATCGTGAACATCTCTGATTTGTTTTCTAAAAGATAGAGGTACTACCTTTTGTTTTGTGATGTCTTTTTGCATTTTCAACAGATGGTACAATTAATTGAGTCCTTGGGGAGTTCAAGCTGTTATCCCTTGTTAGATTTGCAGTAATACATCGTGCTAAATAACTTGCACATCTGAGTGTCTGCAAACAGAAGCATTTGTGCTGGAACCCTCTCATGGTTTAAAAAGATCTACTCAACTGATTGCACTTACTCTGGTTGAATTTAAAAGTTTATGGGGAGTAGCTTAAGAGAATAGAACTAGAACATTTCTCCCAAAATTTGTAATAAAGCTAAAGAAAGCGAAGAGGAAGAAATACAAAATTTATCTTAAAATGAGTTTACCTGAGGGAAAGAAAAATAAGTAACAAGAGGAAAAGTGCCGGAGGAATTGGCAAGAACTGGTTTAGCCCCATGAGTTGAATTTTCATTCTTTATTTGTACATGGATGTTCCTTTTTAGATATGCCAGAGGCAAATAAAAAATAACCAAAGAAATTCCTCTTTCCTACAGGAGGAAAAGTACAGAAGCCCAAAGACAAACATCTCCCTTTTCCTCCACTCCCCAGATGAGCTGACAGCATGCAGAGAGTGAATAATAATTAGTATTTCTCCAGCTCTTTTTAGGTCTTGCGCTACATACTTTACATGGCTCAGGTTACCCACTTCACAACTTTTTGAGTTAAATAGATTAATATTCTTGTTTTGCAGATACCAAAGTTAAGGTTCAAAGAAGTTAAAATGCTTAAGGTCATAGCTAGTGGAAGAGGTAGACCAAATACTCGTAAGTGTGTGCAAAGCTGTCTACACAGAGAATATCAGTCCTGTGCTCCTTTGGAGGCTGACCCCTGTGCAGTGACTACAGAGCGATAACTTAGTTCTGTGTCTGGAGTGATAACTTAGTTCTGTGTCAGCAAAGAGGCCAGGGTCATCTCCACTATGGCACTCACTAAGCTAGCCCCATTTCACTGGGCAAAGGTAACTTCCGTCTTTCTTCAAATGCAGTTTGTAGAGGGTTAAAGAAAACTGTCAACAGAAATGGCAATGTGGAAGAGAATATTTATACTTTAGCATCAGTCAGTTAATTGGCAAGTATTTATTGATATCACATAATGCACTTAAGGTTGTGCTAGGCACATGGAAGTTGAGGAAGGTGTTTCAATGACATATTTAGACCCTTGACAAAAAACACAACCTTCACAACATGACATAAAAGTATTAAGGATCAGGAGGCATATATTTAAGTGCTAAGTGCTGTGATTCTGAAATTTAAGAATGTTTAGGGAAGAGAATTGTTTATGTGAGTCTTTAGGGTGCTATTTGAAAAATGCAGAACTACTGTGTCTTGGAGAATCGAAAGAATTTAGAAAGCAGCAGGAAATGAAGTCATTACTATTTATCACATGCTGATTGTTAACAAGGTATGCAAGGGGGACTGCTAGAAACACTGGGGAAGGTGCAGAGCTGGTCAGCTTTTACCACATATAAAAAGTGTATCTAATTAGTTCATTGTAATCTGTATCAATATCAGGATGATCCACTGCGTATGTAAAATTTGGCTTTGTATGGTGTTTGCAATGTAAATTTAAATTCTTATATAGAAATGTCTAGTGAGTTAACCCAATGCATCACCAAGACAAGTAATTGGGTTTTCTTCAACAAAAAAGTAACCATAGATTGCATCTGGGGAAAGATAAGGCAGGGATCTCTGTTTGGCAGGATTTTGTAGGTCTGCAGCATTCCCCCTCCCTTCTCCCAAGAAGAGGTAGCAGCTAAGGGATCTTGGTAATCTCTTTGTGAGATTCTGCTCAGATTAATCCTTCTCTCACCAGTGTGCTCCTATTGCTTTTTTTGCATAGCCATTTCTTACCAGCCCCAAAGTGAGCAACCCGGGAGACAAGATAGAAGATCCAATGCCTTTTGTGATAGGCTCAGAAGTCATCTCTTCTATGATGTTGTATTAACCCAGATTTGACCAGTGATTGCCTTGAAACTAGCCCTACATCCTTTAGACATATTGCTCATCATTTTTGAGGAATTTCTTACTTTTTAGTATAACATAATATTCCAGCTCCTATTTTTTTTTTTTTTTTGACCTAGCACTCCTCCCTCCAAGAATCTCCAATTGTAATGCTTCCTTTTAGCGGGTAGCAATACTTAGAAACAGGATCTGAGAGGAAATATTTGTCAGGTCATTTAATATTGAGGCTATACACATAAAGAACTGGCTTAATAGTGAGTCCATGAAAACATCTAGAAAATCCTTTCTTACATTAGAAAATATGAAGACATTAAGGGCATTTCTTTCTATGTATGTATGTATGTATGTATGTATTATTTGGCAGGCAGAGTTAGACAGTGAGAGAGAGAGAGAAAGGTCTTCCCTCCATTGGTTCACCCCCCAAATGGCCCCTACGGCCAGCACTGCGCTGATCTGAAGCCAGGAGCCAGGTGCTTCCTCCTGGCTCCCATGGGGTGCAGGGACCCAAGCACTTGGGCCATCCTCCACTGCCCTCCCGGGCCACATCAGAGAGTTGGACTGGAAGAGGAGCAGCCGGGACTAGAACCCAGCACCCATGTGGGATGCCGGCGTCGCAGGTGGAGGATTAACCAAATGAGCCTTGGCGCCGGCCCCTAAGGGCATTTCTTATTTAAGATGTGCTACATAGAGTTTTCTTTTTACATTCAATCAATTGCAAAGCAATAGAGTAAGAACCATTGACCTGGCCCTAATGGAAGAGAGATTCTATTGAATATTGAGGCAGGAGGCAGAAAATTTTCAAGATAGGAAGAAGTTAGAACCATAGGAGGAGGGACAGTCTTTGGGAGTCCTCACCTTTTAGAAAATTGGTCAGTCACACCAGACAACCTTGCTTTGAAACAGTGGCTGTTTTTATCACCTGGGCTTAGCTAATTACAAATCTTGGTTAATATTCCAAGCCTGATATGGTCTTGGAGGTCATTTTTGGTTTTTGGCTCAAGCCTCATTCCAGGAGTCCAACCCTGTGTGTGGGATCAGATTTCCCTGCCATGCACTGAACTTGGATTTTCCCTTGTCCATCCTGAAGCTTTACATGACTTGGTCTCTGGTTATTTAGGATGGGAGACATGGCAGAGCTAGAAGGAGCTCTGGCCCTTGCACTCATTAATTTTACCTCTCTTGATGATTTTAATGGACTTTCTGTACAGCTCTTAGTCTCTTCTTCACAGGGCCTCAGTTTCCTTATTTGTAAGATAAGAGGCTATGGCCAAATTATCTCTAAGTTCTCTCTTCCAGCTTTCATGTTCTATGAAACCTTGTCTGCCTAAAATCTTTAAAGTGCAAATTAAACTCACTGATCAAGATAAATTACTGGAGGAGCTGGATATATTACAGAATTAAAGTCTTCAGAGTCCCCAGAAAGCCTGATTTCTGGAGCGTGCTTTCTTTTTACAGCTGTGAAGAGAGAGGAATCAGCACATGAGCTATAACTTCATATGACTAATGGTAACCATGGCGACCACTAAATATTCCTTCTAGACCTTGCATCTGCACAGCTCACTGAAGCAGAGGAAATAAACGTTGCTGCTTTGAAAAATGACAAAAATAATCTGAATCAGCTACAGGCTGGGAACGAAAGGAGAGATTTTATACCTGAAGGTCAAGCCATTTCATCTCATTATCTTCTCGGGGTTTTGTTTAACCTCAGAAGGCACCTGATGCCAACTGAATGGATAGGTCACAGACCCAGGGGGTTTAGCAGTAGGCTACTGAAACACTTGACTAATTTTTTAAAGAGTCTTCTGGGGTGCTGACAATGTTTTCCACGGTAGTGTGATGACCCCTATGTTGAAATGCTCCAAGTGAACACTGAACACCAAAAGAAGGTCCTCTAGGCATCCACAGCTCTTGGTGTCAGGTCACATTACTGGTTTCAGGGAGGAGTGACTAGAAGACTGGTCAAGGTCAGAAGAGGGCCTGGGAAACCAGACAGGGACCGATAGTGAGGAGGTTTCCACGCACAAGTACAGGAGGATGGAAAGACATGGTGAGGCAGGCTAGGGAGAAGAACTCATGCTTTGAGAGTAGGAATATGGGTAGGATAACTGGGCCACATGAAACCTGCGAATTAGAGAAGACAGACAACTGATAGATAGCATTTTGGGTAAAGAATACTGAAACTGGTAGCAGATCCCAGAACAGCCATGCAGGGCAAATAAATGAATTGAATTGGTTGTGAATGGTTGGAATCTTTGAGGACCCCGGAAATGAGGATGGGCTTTCTAAAGAGGATGGCCTATTATTGCCATGGAGCAGTGCAGATCCAGAGCTCACATTTGTCAAGGGAAGCAAGAAGTCTAACGTTTTTAAAATGTGCATATGGTTAGCTTTGGGAATAAAATTAGGAAATGCCCGGGAAATTAAACTCTGTACAGTGAACCACACAATTACCAGGAGACCACAAATGCCACAAATTCAGTCAAGTTGATCTGGCTCTGGAACCTTGGGGGAGGCCTGGCTGTCTGTCATGGTCCCCGAGGAAGCTTACACTTAAGTAATTACGTTGTGTTTGGTTTGGAGGAAAGGCGTGTCAATGGAAGGAAGATGATCTGCAGGCAGTATGTACATGCAGTCCAGAGGGAGGCATGCTGCAGTCTGGATCCAGGACAGGGGACTGTGAGCATCTTTCTGAATGGCTTTCAGTCTTCCTGCAGCCATCTCCTACAGCTTGCTTCTCAGCTATTTTCAACCTGAAGTACAAGACACTAGCACCAAGAACACAGCACAGAGCTAGTTCTGTGCTTCAATCTAAGTCCAGGATCTGCAGATCATTCATGAACACCTGACTTCTGTGAGGGAACAGAGAGCTGGTGGCAGTCCCTCAGCGGTGAGAAGTCAACTTGCTCACCTCCTGCTGGCTGTATTGCCCCAGAGGGAGCTAGTCTGAGTCCGGAGTGGTAAGAATGCTAAGCCGTCAGGGGGAAGCCCAGGATAACTTTCCCAGTTCCGAAAGCACAATTACTTTCTAGATTACAGGATTGTTAAAGGGAAATCTGAAAACTTGAAAAAAAGAAGAGAAGAGCTTGTAAAAGGTGAAATAGAGATGAAGAGACATTTCACAGAAAATGGTCAGTAAAATGTCTTGTGGGAAATTACTTTGATGTAACTCTGGGCAAAGGAATTTCACTCTTTGAAGGTTCAAGTTTTCAAGTCTGCTGAAATATACCGACAATAGAGAGAGTAACAGGAGAAAAGACATATGCGTTTATTAATGTGTACAGCAGCCACACAAAACATGAAACTCAGGCAAAGACCAAATGGTCGAAGCTTAAATACTTTCTTCACGGGGAGAAAAGAGTGAGGGAGGACTGTTGACACTTTTAGAGGGGGAGTGTTTGACTTCCGGGTGCAATGAATGGGTCTGAGGACAAGCAGTGGCCTAGGATAAAGTTCCTCTGGGCTCTAGGTGTGGTGCTTGATTTTCAGAATCTTTCTTGGCGATAGGAATTTGGTCTTCAGGTGGTGATGAAGTTTCAGTAAACAGATGAAGAGTGACTGTGTTCCTCTTTGGCTGATCTGGTCTTTAGGGAGATAAGGGAACTTCAGGGAAAGTCCTTTCCTGCCTTTCCAGATGGAAAGAACATGGAGAAGCTGGAGTGGACAAAGGAATGTTAGACCTTGAATCTGTGTCTTTAGTTTAGCATGACAAAGCACCATAATTTGGGGTATTATCTTCTGAGCTCTAGCACAATGGAAATATATAACTATCACACCAGGCAAATCTCTATGGTGGCTTACAGATCAAATGAATATGCTAGAATCACATAGTTCATGGAATCAATGCAAACACAGAAACCAAGGGAAAGGAGACCACAGTTTGCATAAAGCAAGGAAGAAGTCTAAGTTAATGTCACACCAACAGCCCAGAGGAACTCTGTCCCAGGCTCTTGTTTCTCATTCAGGCCCATTCATCTCTCCTAAATATCATTTACCCTCCCTCTACATTGCCTACCCACCCCATTTCCTTCTTCCCTATGTAGAGGTCTTTAAGCTTCTAAATCTCACTGGGCTATTGGCACTACAATGCTGTGATGCCCCCACGCACACAATACATTTCTGTGCATTTTTTTTCTTGTGCATCTGTCTCTTGTACGCTTATTGAACAGCCTCAGTGATTGAGCATTCAGAAGGCAGAGGGAAGTTCCCCTTTCCTACGCAATCCTGGAAGCCAAGGGGCTCTATAAATCCTTGCTGAAATCCAAGGGGCTTCTCATGTGCCAAAGGTGACGATGTTTGAGTATAGCCATCCTAGAAGGGAGAGTGAGGGGATGAAAGCTGGAGCAGCTCCTGCCATTCAGAATGGAAGATAAGGGTGAGAAAGAGCATGCTTAGTCCCGTGTGCTTCCACTGCGAAGCGTGGTGGTGTTGTCGGGAAGCCCAAGTGCCATTCTGAGTTCCCCTGTTTGGGATCCTGTCACTCCAAGTGGGATTTACAGCCTCGCAGCTACCTGCCCCTTTCTTTCAGTCTGCACTTCTAAGGGGTTTGCCTGTGTGCCTGTTCGTTTTCAGATGTCTAATTCTGACTCAGAAAATTGCTGGTTTCAACTCTTTTGCCAGATGGCTGAGGAAGGAGCAATTGACTGTTAGTGCTAACTGCCTGTGTCAGAGCCCAAAGCAGCAATTCCAATTAACATAAAAAGCAGAACAGATCTCCTAACAAATATAAAAGATATAAATGTAAAATATGGGGGAAGGTCACTTCAACCTGGCTGTGAAAGACTCTTCCGAGACACTGGCCTCACTGTCATACTCCCCTGGGGCACACAGAGGAATGAGAGGGGAGTAGAGTCCATTCCCATGAGACCCTCCTCTCCAGACAGCACCTGGGCCCTTGATTACTTTCCGCTTAGCTGAGAAGGAGCAGTCCTCAAAGTCACATGGCAGAAATCTTTTGTTTATTTGTTTGGGTGGATGGAGCACACCATGGTTGCTTTCAGCAAAACCTCCTCTTCTGGTCTCAGATTTATTTCCTAGAAGTGAGTGGTGCTAATCTCTAAGTGGAATATACAAAGAACTCTAAAAATGTTTACTTTTGCTTTTGGAAAATTTATTTGTTGATGACTATGATGCTTTAAGTGGTCAAAATAAAAATGAAGTTTCTAGATGAAGATATATTGCTCCCAACCTTCCGTCTACCCTGTCTCTTTATACCCTAAAAAAAGTAATCGTTTTAGTCTCCTGCTTTTTTCCCAGTGTTTCTCAATGCATATGGTCTTATTTCTCCTTTTATTTCCCAGAAAAGATGTCTTATTACCTTGTACCATGCTTTTTTTTGTTACTAAACAATGTATTTTGGAGGCCTTTCCATATTAATACATAATGTCTTAATTCTGCTTTACCTTGGTGTTATATTCCTTCATACCCATGTAGCACACATAGTTCATTTAACCAAGCCTCTATTTTTGGACACTTGAGTTGTTTGCAGTTTTTTTACTTAATAAACATTTTTCCAGTGTACATATATGACAGATGTATGTATACATTTAACATATGCCTTAGAGTAACTTTAAGAAGGATTCTCAGAAGTAGCATTGTGGTTCAAATGCATGTATAATTTTGGTTTGGAAGATAACGCCAGATACCCTTCCATGGGGGTTGGCTATTTCGCATTTTGTCCTATATAGTATTAGACTGCTTATTAACCTGCAGCTTCAGTAACTGTTGTCAAGTGTTTTTATTTGTTTTGTTTGTTTGTTTTGCTTCAAAAAGATTATCTCTTTTACCCACAGCTTGGGAGAGGGCTCCAGGGTACTTGAAAAGCTATGCAGTAGGGGCTGGCATTATCGTGCAGCAAGTTAACCTACGACTTGCCAAATGGAGTCTTAGCTGTTTTCCTGCTAAAGCACTGGGAAAGCAGAAGATAATGGCTCAAGTACTTGGGCCCCTATACCTGTAGGGGAGGCCAGGATGGAGTTCTGGCTTCCTTAAATCTGAGAGGGAGAGAGGAGAGTTAAGGAAAGGAGGGAGGGCAGCAGGGAGGGAGGAAGTAAAGAGGGAGAGAGCAAGAGGGAGAGGGAGAAAGAAATACAGGGGGCTGGCCTGTGGTGTAGCAGGGTAAAGCCTGGACCTACAGCACTGGCATCCCACATGGTCACTGGGTTTGAGTCCTAGCTACTTCACTTTCTATCCAGTTCTCTGCTATGGCCTGGGAAAGCAGTGGAGGATGGCCCAAGTCCTTGGACCATGCAGCCACGTGGGAGACCTGGAAGAAGCTCCTGGCTCCTGGCTTCAGATCGGCTCAGCTCTGGCTGTTGCAGCCATTTGGGGATTGAACCAGCAGATGGAAGAAGACTTCTCTCTGTCTCTGTCTCTGTCTCTACTTTTCCTTGTAGCTCTTTCAAATAAATAAAATAAATCTTTTTAAAAATATTTATTTTATTTATTTGAAAGTCAGAGTTACACAGAGAGAGGAGAGGCAGAGAGAGTCTTCCATCCATTGGTTCACTCCCCAGATGGCTGCAATGGCTGGAGCTGTGCTGATCCGAAGCCAGGAGCCAGGAGCCTTCCCCGGGTCTCCCATGTGGGTGCAGGGGCCCAAGGACTTGGGCCATCTTCTACTGCTTTCCCAGGCCACAGCAGAGAGCTGGATCGGAAGAGGAGCAGCCGGGACTAGAACCGGCGCCCATATGGGATGCCGGCGCTTTAGGCCAGGGCTTTAACCCACTGGGCCACAGCACCAGCCCCAAAATCTTTTTTTTTTTAAAGGAGGAAACAGAAAAAAAGGAAGGAAGTCTTTGGAGGGATACTTGGGGTACCTGCTAGCCTGGGGCAGCCAGAGAGGTGATTCAGGTCATTGACATCTTCCACTTGAGTTTTACTTCCTCATCTGAGTCTCTCCTGGAAGTCACGGAGACAGAGTTTCTGCAGGGACAGTGTGGGTTTCTGCATAGCATCCACAGTGTGAAGAGCTGAAAGCACTTGGTTCATGTTTTTCTTCAAGGCCAGGTTACCTAGGGTTTCCCCCACTCACTGCAAGTCTAGTCCTGCACATCCTGGAAGACCATGAGGTTGCCATGGCACTGGGTTTGCATCTTCAAGACAGCTCAGTGCCCTCCCGCTTCTCCTCCACCAGCTTTTGAACAAGACCTGGCCTTTTAGAGCCATGTGGTTGCATAGAAACAAAAATCCAGAGAGACAGTGGCTGTCATTTTGCTCGAGTAATCCTGGCTGTTCTCGAAGCCAATACTTGGCTGGCAATAAGGAGAGGACCACACAAAATGGTGTTGGCCGGTCCTGGAATCTGGAGCTGTCTGAGAAGTGGCCCCAGAGGTTGCAACTGGAGAGGCACTTGGAGCGCAGTTGGAGGCTGGGAGAGAGAGAATCCTTCACTGGTTCCCTTCACACCCTATAGACAGGAGGCAGATCCATGGGCCCGGGTTGTGTTGCTCCTTTGGGAATTTTAGTTTATGTGTCTGGGTTGTTGGTTTTGCTGTTTTTTTTTTTTT
This sequence comes from Oryctolagus cuniculus, assembly GCF_051225735.1. Taxonomy (NCBI): domain Eukaryota; kingdom Metazoa; phylum Chordata; class Mammalia; order Lagomorpha; family Leporidae; genus Oryctolagus; species Oryctolagus cuniculus. The sequence goes on along the minus strand of NC_142877.1, from coordinate 78,297,137 downwards.
TTTTTTTTTTTTTTTTGTTGTTGTTGTTGTTTGTTTAGTCTGATAGGTAAACTCAAGGTAGTTTTAACTTGTATTTCTCTTATTCCTTCTTTAGACAACAGTATATTCTTATTTGCCTCTGTTTTTATTATTTCTCAGAAGGATCGTGACATGATGGCCAGTGCTCCACTCCCCTCTCCCCAATTTCCAAAGCATCCTGCCTGGATGTTTCACTGTGGGGCTGTAAGAACTTCCTCAGATTCTGGATTCTTTGCCTTGTCCTTGTGTGTTAGTTATTACTCCAATTTTCTCTATAGTAATTAGTAATTATAATAATAATCAATACGTATTGGGTATTTACAGCAGAAAAAAACTCAAACCAGGAAATTCTGCATCCCTGGGCTGCTGTTAGACAAGCTGGTTTGTGCCCAGGTACAGTAGTCTGGTACCAAAACGATTAGAGATGCCTGTGAGGATTTCCAACAGCTCTGGGAAAAAATCCTAGAGAAGAACAGGCCTTGCCTAAACGTGCAGATGCTGTGAGGACCAGCAGGGACCATCCTGCTGTCTTTCCACCACCAGGAGCCGTGGGGTCCTGAGCAAGTCTCATTTGAACACTCTGTGTTTAGGTGCTCAGGTGTCAAATGGGGATAAATGCTTCTTACTTGCTTCAAGAACAGCCTCTTGAAGACCCTTCTGCTAAGATTTATGAGTATCCACGTAGCACAGATTTCTCAAGCTACATTATACCTGGGAAAATACAAACCTCACTCTAGAAACATTTATTCCAAGTATGAAATATATATAAATTCGTATAACTCAGGAATGTATTTGGTTCAAGTCCTATGGTAAACAGAATTTCTTTTTTGTTTTCAGAACTGGACAAGTGAATATATTTTCATTTGAGTATTAAAATGCCCTTCTGGGCCAAGGCGTTTTTCATTTTCATATCAGCAGCTTCCTTGGAAGCAAACAAAAAAAAAAAATAAGAAAACAGGCCTGAGGAATGAAAAAACCATGAGCTTAGAAACTGCTTTGGAACAGTGCAAAATGACCTGCAGGTCTCAGCCCTGGTACCTGTGATGGATACCAAAGCCTCTGAAGCAGAAGTTCAAGGGAAAAATAAGGACAGAGGTAGCAAAGGGGATGTACCAGGAAAAAAAACCTGTTAGTATTAATGTAGTAATGACTCCGTTGTAAAGGAACAGTGAAAGTAACGCCAAGAAGAAAGTGCAAAAAACCCAAGTATGTGCATTTGCTGTTGTAGAATCTATCATTTTCAAAAGGAAAAAGCAGTGCCATGTGCACTAGACAGGGCCCTTGAACTCAGAATATCTTACAGTAGTGTAATCTTTGCCAAAAATGCTTCACCAATTATAAGACCTGGCAGAAAATGGTCTCTAAAGCTGATATCAAATGGACATTTTATGTCCAATGGTATCAATCCTCCACCCTCATTTTTTCCTTTTTTAAAGATTTATTTATTTGGAAGGCAGAGTTAGAGAGAGAGAGAGAGAGAGAGAGAGAGAATGAATATCTTCCATCCACTGGCTCACTTCCTAAATGGCCACAATAGCCAGGGCCTGGCCAGGCTGAAGCCAGGAGCCAGGAACTCCATCTGGGTCTCCCACATGAGTGGCAGGGACCCAGTCACTTGGGTCATTTTCCACTGCTTTTGCAGGCACATCAGCAGGGAGCTGGGCCAGAAGTGTAGAGCTCATATGGGATGCTGGCATTGTAGGCAACAGCTTAACCGGCTGTACCTAAATCCCAGCCCCTCCCTGATGTTTCTTACACCCTTTCCTACTGGGAAGATCCAGTCACATATACAAAGGTGAGGTGTTTATCCTTTTAAAGAGGTATCACTTCTGGGGCTGGCGCTGTGGCAGAGCAAGTAAAGCCACCACCTGTAATGCCAGCATCCCTTTATGAGCGCCGGTTTGAGTCCCAGCGGCTCCACTTCCAATATAGCTCTCTGCTATGGCCTAGGCAAGCAGTAGAAGATGGCCCAGGTCCTTGGACCCCTGCAACTGCATGGGAAACCCAGAGGAAGCTTCAGATCAGTGCAACTCGGGCCATTGTGGCCGTCTAGGGAGTTAACCAGCGGATGGAAGACCTCTCTCTCTGACTCTCTCTCTCTCTCTCTCTCTCTGGCTCTGTCTGTGACTCTGCCTTTCAAATAAATAAATAAATCTTAAACAGCACTCTGGCCTCAGAATCAGCCTTTAAGACATTCAGATATGGCTGAAGAGCCCATGAGAGTATTTTAGGCATGGAAAGCCAAGACACTCTGGCAAAACAACAACAACAACAACAACAACAACAACAAACTAAATGAAAGATCTCTGTGAGTGAGATCCCAGTAGAAAGCATGGGCCATCAAAAGAGGAGGTACCTTTCTCTGAAGGGAGGAGAGAACTTCCACTTTGACTATGACCTTGTCTAAATAAGATTGGAGTCGGCAAACTCAAAATGCTTTCATAGCCTTGGAAACTCATGACAAAAGCCTAGGGAGATTACTGACGCCATAAACAAGAGTGTCAATTTGTTAAATCAACAACAGGAGTCACTGTGTACTTACTCCTCATGTGGGATCTCTGTCCTTAATGTGTTGTCCAATGTGAAGTAATGCTATAACTGTTATTCAAACAGTATTTTACACTTTATGTTCTGTGTGGGTGCAAACTGATGGAATCTTTACTTAATATATACTAAATCGATCTTCTGTATATAAAGATAATTGAATCTTGATGCAAATGGAATGGGAGAGGGAGCGGGAGAGGGGAGGGGTGTGGGTGGGAGGGAAGTTATGGGGGGAAAAGCCATTGTAATCCATAAACTTTACTTTGGAAAATTATATTTACTAAATAAAAGTGTTTATAATTAAAAAAACTCAAAAAAATAAAGGAAAAAATAACCTGAAAAAAAAATCTTAAAAAAAAACAAAAAAAGGTGTCACTCCCACAGGAGAAGTCTCCTGATAAGGCTTGGGGGAAAATGTATATCACCTCTGTATTAAAAGGATCAGCCTCTGATTTTCTTGATTTGCATAGCATTTTGGAATTGATATGAGACACTACTTTCATAAATAATGCAGTTCTTGTTTGTCATATGTCACTGCTGGCTCTGGAGTTTCCGGGTGAGCTGGCAGCATCTCCCTCTCTGATACCTCCGCAGGTGCCGGCTGTTCATATGTGAGTGTCTGTCATAGATGTTACACCGGCAGAAGGCTATGCAGATTCTGGAATGTTCAGCTGACAGTTCTGTCTCCTCATTGCCTTTGACTTCAGATTGTACACTTTCTCGGTCATCCATGTGATCTTTGGACCATGAGAGAATAGATACTTGGATAGCAATCTGCTGGGGCTGTTAATGTAGCAATGAGGCTTCCAGGTTGGCAACGGGAGAGGTTAGTTGCTTCAAAGAGTTGGGGATTGTGCAGCGCTCATCGCTGTCTGTGGTCTCTTGGAATGTGCTTCGCAGCATTCTACCCCCAATCCTGTGGCCCAACCACTGCCATGATTTCCTCTGTGATTGTCCTATAGCTCATGAGGAGAAGAAGCAGCGGCACACTCCTGCAAGCTCTTCAGTACAGCAGGCAAATCCTACGGTTCTGAACTGGCTGACTTTGGCAAGTTGTAGCATTTCGGCTGAGGTGATGATGGGGATCTGTTTGATGATATCAAATGCCTTTTGCAGCTTTTCTGTACTTTATGTCTTTTATTTAAAGATTTATTTTATTTATTTGAAAGAGTTACAGAGAGAGGTAGAGACAGAGAGAGAGAGGTGTCTTCCATCCGCTGGTTTACTTCCCAGATGTCCACAACGGCCGGAGCTGCGCCAATCCGAAGCCAGGAGCCAGGAGCTTCTTCCGGGTCTCCCATGTGGGTGCAGGGGCCTAAGGACTTGGGCCATCCTCTACTGCTTTCTCAGGCCATAGCAGAGAGCTGGATTGGAAGAGGAGCAGCAGGGTCTTGAACCGACGCCCATATGGGATGCCAGCGCCCCAGGCCAGGGCTTTAACCCACTGCGCCACAGAGCCGGCCTCAATGTACTTTATATCTTAACTCACAGGTGACTCTCCGTCTTCTTCAGGTGGCTGCTCATCATATATAGACAGGTAGGTTGAGGGCCATGATGATGGTGAAAGCCATAAGGCAGACAGTTGTGTAATAGACATCCACGTCTCCAGAGGTGAAGATGACTCTCAGGGTTACCACGTGCTTCATGGGACCATAGTTATTGGAAGCAGCACATTTTTCCATTGGCCTTGGAAAGATAGCTTGGTGATGTTCAGGAGACCACTATCGAGCATTTTCCATTTTCCTGACACTGCTGCACCACTCAGATTGCTACCGTGAACCCTTGCGATGGGCAGCCTGGGAGCTGCCACTCCACTCCACTCGATGCCCAATGCCTGCCAACGCCTACTAGAGCAAGCCACTTCCACTGGCAGCTCATAGCAGTGCATATGTATGCCATGGGTGGCCCCCATTGTGGATCTTCCTGCCTGAGAGAATTTCTAGAAGTAGACTTTCTGAACTGGCCTTCCCAAGATGCCCTGTCATAGTCCCCAGAACCAGTGAATGTGATGAAATATCTCCAATTATGTGATGTGGCATGGTCGATTTTAAGATTAGGAGGGTATCAGGGGCCCATTATAATCACACGAGCCCTTAAAAGCAGAAAGCTTTCTCTGGTTGGGACCAATGGGACCAAAATAGGAATGAGGATGTGAGAGATGTGAAGTACCAGGGACATCTGACACACGACTGCTGACTTTGACGATGCACAAGCCAAGGAGTGTGGGTGGCTTTTAGGACCTGAGAGCAGACCTCAGCTGATAGTTAAGAAAGAATAGGGACCTCAGGTCAGCAAAGGGCAAGGACTTGAATTTAGCCAATAGCTAGAACGGATTTGGAAGCACACGATTTTTAAAGCTTCCTGATAACACCCCAGCCTGACCAACAAGTTGACTCCAATCTTGTGAAACCCTAAGCAGAGAACCCAGTGTGTCCCACTTGGAGAAATAAGTGGGTGCTGTTTTGAGTCACAATACTCATGGTCTCTTGTTAGATAGCAACAGACAGCTACTTTAAGTCCCATCTAGATTTCTTAGAATCCTGATTTTTTGAGCTCTAACCCTTGTGACCTCTGCATTCAAGACTGAGGAAATGGTTTCAATATCTCTTTCCTTTTTATTTCAAGCAATCACCCCACACTGTGAGTCTCCACTCGTGGTGTCCTGTGTAATCAAACTCCTGCAGGGATGGCACTGCTTATCTTTCTTTGACTGTTACTATATCTGTCCCTCAACTTACCAGCAAGAGCATTCAGATACGAAATAGAAATTAACAGGCATCTAAATCAGAATGGAAAAAGTAAAATTATTTTTCTTTGCAGGTGATATGATCCTATAGGTAGAAAGCTCCCAAAGCTGCAGTCAAAAGCTATCAGGACTGGGGCCGGCGCTGTGGCTCAATGGGTTAAAGCCCTGGCCTGAAGCGCCGGCATCCCATATGGGTGCCGGTTCTAGTTCTAGCTGCTCCTCTTCTGATCAAGCTCTCTGCTATGGCCTGGGAAAGCAGTAGAAGTTGGCCCAAGTCCTTGGGCCCCTGTACCCATGTGGGAGACCTGGAGGAAGCGCCAGGCTCCTGGCTTCGGATTGACGCAGTTCTGGCTGTTGTGGCCAATTGGGGAGTGAACCAGCGGATGGAAGACCTTTCTCTCTCTCTCTCTCTCTCTCTCTGCCTCTCCTCTCTCTCTCTCTGTAACTCTGACTTTCAAATAAATAAATAAATCAATCTTTAAAAAAAGCTATTAGGACTAATAAGTGAATTCAGTAATATGGCAGAATGCAAAAGCAAGATACAAAAATCCGTTGCAGTTTTTTTTTTACACAAATAGTAATTCATATGAAAAAGAAACAAAATAATCCTTATAATAGCATCAAAAAGAATAATATTAATAATAAATTTAACATAGGAAGAGAAAGATCTCTACACTGAAAAGTATGAAACATTGATGAAAATAATTGAAGGAGATGAAAATAAATGAAAAGATATCCCCAGTTTGTGTACTGGAAGAATTAATATTGTGAAACTGTCCATGCTATTTAAAGCAATATACAGATTCAATATATTCCCTATAGAAATTCCAATATATTTTTCACAGAAATAGAAAAATAAATTCTAACTTTTAAAAATATTTGTTCATTTAAATGGCAGAGGAGAGAGAGAGAGAGAGAGCCAGAAAGACACAAGGAGAGGAGAAGGGAAGAAAGGAGAGGAGAGAATCTTTTGTTTGCTTGTTATTCCCCAAATGGCCATAACATCTGGGGCTCAGCCAGGCCAAAATCAGGATCCAGGAACTCCTCCCACATAGGTGGCAGAGGCCCAAGAACTTGGGTCATCTACTCCCTTTTCAGGTGCATTGCAGGAATCTGAATGGGAGACAGAGCAGCTAGGACTCCAAGTGGCACTCTGGGTTGTCTGTGTCACAAGTGGTGGCTTAACCTGCTGTACCTCATTGCTGTCCCCAATTCAAAAGTTTTAATGGAACCACAAAAGATCCCAAGTAGCCAAAATAATATTGAGAAAGAAAAATAAAGTTGGAAGCATACCATTTTCCTGTTTCAAATTATATTACCAAGCAGTAATAATCAACAGAGTATGGTACTGGCATAAAACAGACATGCAGACAAATTCAACAGAATAGAGAGCCCAGAAACAAACCCAAGTAGATATGGCTAACTGATTTTCCATAAAGCCACCAAGAAGACACAATAGAGAAAGGATACTACCTTCTATAAACAGTATTGGGAAAACTGGATCTTTGTACCACACACTAAATAAACTCAAAGTGGACTGGCCATCTTCTGCTTTCCCAGGTGCATTATCAGGGAGCTGGATTGGAAGAGGAGTAGCAGGAATTATAACAGGCACCCATATGGGATGCTAGTGTTGCAGTGGTTAACCTGCTGTGCCACAACGCTGCACTCAACTTGAAGGTTTCCTAAAGTGGCTATGAGATGAAGAGAGAATATAGCATTTATGAAAAACCCACATCTTTTTTGGTTGGTCACGTGTTGATAGAGGACATCGTGAGGATAGAGTTGATGAAATAAAAGGTCAAGTCCAAAGAGGCATGAAGCTGACAGAACCAGATCCTTGTGAATAGACAACATTATACCAGATCCTGGAGTTCAAAGGGGAAAGTGCAAATGAGAGAAGCACTAAAGTCAGCAGCTAAGAATAGGGTAAGACTAAGGTCATGTATATCAAATCTGTGCTTGGTATGTATTACAGGGAGTGAGTGTTTAGTTTGAACATACAGGATATTAGTCCTGTTCTTTAGAAGTAAGAAGTAAAGTGTACTTAAGTACTGGAAGTGTGTGCATGTCTACGTGCCTGTGTGTGAAGGAAGCATGAGAAACCATCAGCTTATAAAAAGATGTCCACATAAGGGGGATCAAAATAGAAAATTATTTTTGAATGAGAATACAAATTATATGTGGATACAATTTACTCTTTACAAACTCCAGGTCTAGGAACAGAATTTTTTTTTTTTATATGAAAAGCTGTTTAGCTATGAAAAGGACAAAAGGCCTTTGGTGAAATTAGCAATGTAACCTATGGGCCCCATTCATGCAAATATGTATACTAGCAGCATGACTCTCTAGCTGTTCAGCTGTCTTCATTACCTGCTCAGTCAAAGTTTTAGAGTATTCTATTCCCTCAATAGAATTCTATGATGCTACTAGAATGCTGTTGGGAAGTTTTGGAGGCCATCTTCATAAACAACAACATCTTCTTCCCACAAGCCTTACTTTAATGTAAGTTATGTCTAGTTGAGAAATTTACTGATACTACCTAACTCTAAAAATAAGTGTAGAAGGAGATAAATTTGATTTCTTCTGCTAATAATCGTTCCTTGATGGGAAAATATCATCAATATTATTAAAATTAAATAGTTTTGTTGACCTCAAAAGATTTTAGTTCTATTAGGAGCCTCAAGCTTAGAGTTTTAGCTGGATCTTCAAAATCTCTTACCAATAAGCTTAGACAGGAGAAAATTGAGTTTTTGATCTGTGGGTGCTGGATTCGTTTTTTAAATTTGGACAAAAATGTTGTTCTTCAATGTTTTCAAATCAAGGTATTGTGCTGTGATTAGTGCAACAGCTTCGTTGCCATTAATTATTGATGGAGGTGATGATTATAACGTAATCTTCTGAGACCAGGCAGCTTTAACAGATCTTAACTCTAGTTCCTCATTCCTGCTCCATCCAGCGGGACTTTGTCCTGGTAATTCCCATGCAATAAGTTCTTGATTTATCTGCAGTAAAATAAAAGTTTAAAGTGGGTCTCACCAGAAATTGAAAAGTATCTTAATTCATTAGGAACCAATTTTTGTGATCCTGAGACATTCTATTTCATTGGACACTTTCACTGGAAACAAATCTGTTGGATATAATTACTATTATGTGATTGACAGACTGGCTGAATGGATTAAGGAACAAAACCCATCTATTTGCTGCTTATAAGAAACACATCTTTCCAAAAAAGATGCATGCAGACTGAAAGTGAAAGGTTGGAAAAAGATATCCCATGCCAACAGAAACCAAAAAAAAAAAAAAAAAAAAAAAAAGCTGGCGTAGCCATATTAACATCAGACAAAATAAAATTTAACACAAAAACTGTTAAGAGAGACAAAGAGGGGCACTATATAATGATTAAGGAATCAATTCAACAGGAAGATGTAACTATTATAAATGTATATGAACCTAATTACAGGGCACCGGTTTATTTAAAAGATCTGTTAAGGGACTTAAAGGGAGACTTAAACTCCAATACAATAGTACTGGGGGACTTCAGTACTCCACTCTCAGAAATAGATCAACCGGACAGAAGATCAACAAGGAAACAGCAGATTTAATCGACACTATAGCCCAAATGGGTCTAACAGATATCTACAGAACTTTACATCCTACACTTAAATAATTTACATTCTTCTCAGCAGTGCATAGAACCTACTTTAGGATTGACCATATACTAGGCCGTAAAGCAAGTCTCAGCAAATTCAAAAGAATTAGAATCATACCATGCAGCTTCTCAGACCACAGTGGAATGAAGTTGGAAATTAGCAACTCAGGAATCTCTAGAGCATATGCAAACACATGGAGACTGAACAACACACTCCTGAATGAACACTGGGTCATAGAAGAAATCAAAAGAGAAATCAAAAACTTTCCGGAAGTAAATGATGACAACAGCACAACATATCAAAACTTATGGGATACAGCAAAAGCAGTATTGAGAGGCAAGTTTATAGCAATAGGTGCCTACATCAAGAAACTGGAGAGGCACCAAATAGATGAGCTTTCAATGCAGCTCAAAGATCTAGAAAAACTGCAGCAAACCAGACCCAAATCTAGTAGGAGAAGAGAAATAATTAAAATCAGAGAAGAAATAAATAGGATTGAATCCAAAAAAAACATTACAAAAGATCAGCCAAACGAGGAGCTGGTTTTTTGAAAAAATAAACAAATTGACACCCCATTGGCCCAACTAACTAAAAAAAGAAGAGAAAAGACCCAAATCAATAAAATCAGAGATGAAAAAGGAAACATGACAACAGACACCACAGAAATAAAAAGAATCATCAGAAATTACTACAAGGACCTGTATGCCAGCAAACAGGGAAACTTATCAGAAATGGATATATTCCTGGACACATGCAACCTACCTAAATTGAACCAGGAAGACATAGAAAACCTAAGCAGACCCATAACTGAGACAGAAATTGAAACAGTAATAAAGGCCCTCCCAACAAAGAAAAGCCCAGGTCCAGATGGATTCACTGCTGAATTCTACCAGACATTTAAAGAAGAACTAACTCCAATTCTTCTCAAACTATTCAGAACAATCAAAAAAGAGGGAATCTTCACAAATTCTTTCTATGAAGCCAGCATCACCTTAATCCCTAAGCCAGAGAAAGATGCAGCATTGAAAGAAAATTACAGACCAATATCCCTGATGAACATAGATGCAAAAATCATCAATAAAATTCTTACCAATAAAATGCAACAACACATCAGAAAGATCAAACCAACTAGACCAAGTGGGATTTCTCCCTGGTATGCAGGGATGGTTCAATGTTCACAAATCAATCAATGTGATCTACCACATTAACAGACTGCAGAAGAAAAACCATATGATTATCTCAATAGATGCTGAGAAAGCATTCGATAAAATACAACACCCTTTCATGATGAAAACTCTAAGCAAATTGGGTATAGAAGGAACATTCCTCAATACAATCAAAGCAATTTATGAAAAACCCATGGCCAGCATCCTATTTAATGAGGAAAAGTTGGAAGCATTTCCACTGAGATCTGGTACCAGACAGGGATGCCCACTCTCACCACTGCTATTCAATATAGTTCTGAAAGATTTAGCCAGAGCCATTAGGCAAGAAAAAGAAATTAAAGGGATACAAATTGGGAGGGAAGAAGTCAAACCATCCCTCTTTGTAGATGATATGGTTCTTTTTTTTTTTTTTTTTTTTTTTTTTTTGACAGGCAGAGTGGACAGTGAGAGAGAGAGACAGAGAGAAAGGTCTTCCTTTTGCCGTTGGTTCACCCTCCAATGGCCGCCGCGGCCGGCGCGCTGCGGCCGGCGCACCGCGCTGATCTGATGGCAGGAGCCAGGAGCCAGGTGCTTTTCCTGGTCTCCCATGGGGTGCAGGGCCCAAGCACCTGGGCCATCCTCCACTGCACTCCCTGGCCACAGCAGAGGGCTGGCTTGGAAGAGGGACAACCGGGACAGAATCCGGCGCCCCGACCGGGACTAGAACCCGGTGTGCCGGCGCCGCTAGGCGGAGGATTAGCCTAGTGAGCCACGGCACCGGCCGATATGGTTCTTTATTTAGGGGATCCAAAGAACTCTACTAAGAGACTATTGGAACTTATAGAAGAGTTTGGCAAAGTAGCAGGATATAAAATCAATGCACAAAAACCAACAGCCTATGTATACACAGGCAATACCATGGCAGAGAAAGAACTTCTAAGATCAATCCCCTTCACAATAGCTACAAAAACAATCAAATGCCTTGGAATAAACTTAACCAAGGACGTTAAAGATCTCTACAATGAGAATTACAAAATCTTAAAGAAATAGTAGAGGATACAAAAAAATGGAAAAATCTTCCATGCTCATGAATTGGAAGAATCAATATCATCAAAATGTCCATTCTCCAAAAAGCAATTTTTTAAAAATTTTTTTTGATAGGCAGAGTGGACAGTGAGAGAGAGAGAGACAGAGAGAAAGGTCTTCCTTTGCTGTTGGTTCACCCTCCAGTGGCCACCACGGCTGGCGCGCTGTGGCTGGCTCACCTTGCTGATCCGAAGGCAGGAGCCAGGTGCTTCTCCTGGTCTCCCATGGGGTGCAGGGCCCAAGGACTTGGGCCATCCTCCACTGCACTCCCGGGCCACAGCAGAGAGCTGGCCTGGAAGAGGGGCAACCGGGACAGAATCCGGCACCCCGACCGGGACTAGAACCCGGTGTGCCGGCGCCGCTAGGCAGAAGATTAGCCTATTGAGCTGAGCGCCAGCTGCCAAAAGCAATTTAGAGATCCAATGCAATACCAATCAAAATACCAAGGACATTCTTCTCAGATCTGGAACAAATGATGATGAAATTCATATGGAGGCACAGGAGACCTCGAATAGCTAAAGCAATCTTGTACAACAAAAACAAAGCCAGAGGCATCACAATACCAGATTTCAGGACATACTACAGGGCAGTTGTAATCAAACCAGCATGGTACTGGTACAGAAACAGATGGATAGACCAATGAAACAGAATAGAGACACCAGAAATCAATCCTAACATATACAGTCAACTTATATTTGATCAAGGATCTAAAACCAATTCCTGGAGCAAGGACAGTCTATTCAATACATGGTGCTGAGAAAACTGGATTTCTACGTGCAGAAGCATGAAGCAAGACCCCTACCTTACACCTTACATAAAAATCCACTCAATATAGATTAAAGATCGAAATCTACAACCTGACACCATCAAATTATTAGAAAACATTGGAGAAACCCTGAAAGATATCAGCACCAGCAAAGACTTTTTGGAAAATACCCCAGAAGCACAGGCAGTCAAAGCCAAAATTAACTATTGTGATTACATCAAATTGAGAAGTTTCTGTATGGCAAAAGAAACAGTTAGGAAAGTGATTAGGCAACCGACAGAATGGGAAAAAATATTTGCAAACTATGCAGCAGATAAAGGGTTAATAACCAGAATCTACAAAGAGATCAAGAAACTCCACAACAATAAAGCAAACAACCCACTTAAGAGATGGGCCAAGGACCTTAATAGACATTTTTCAAAAGAGGAAATCCAAATGGCCAACAGACACATGAAAAAATGTTCAGGATCACTAGCCATCAGGGACATGCAAGTCAAAACCACAATGAGGTTTCACCTCACCCCGGGTAGAATGGCTCACATGCAGAAATCTACCAACAACAGATGCTGGCGAGGATGTGGGGAAAAAGGGACACTAACCCACTGTTGGTGGGAATGCAAACTGGTCAAGCCACTATGGAAGTCAGTCTGGAGATTCCTCAGAAACCTGAAGATAACCCTACCGTTCAACCCAGCCATCCCACTCCTTGCAATTATCCCAGAGAAATTAAATTGGCAAACAAAAAAGCAGTCTGCACCTTAATGTTTATTGTAGCTCAGTTCACAATAGCTAAGACTTGGAACCAACCCAAATGCCCATCAACAGTAGACTGGATAAAGAAATTATGGGACATGTGCTCTATAGAATACTACACAGCAGTAAAAAACAATGAAATCTGGTCATTTGCAACAAAATGGAGCAATCTGAAACACATCATGCTGAATGAAATAAACCAGTCCCAAAGGGACAAATATCCTATGTTCTCCCTGATCAGAGACAACTAACGGAGCACCAAAAGGAGACCTGTTGAAGTGAAATGGACACTATGAGAAACAGTGACTTGATCAGCCCTTTTCCAGACTGTCGAGGAACAATTTAATACTTTATCCCTTTTAGTATTTTTTTTTTGTTCTAGTTAATACTATTGGTTGAACTCTGTAATTAATACACAATTATTCTTAGGTGTTAAAATTTAACTGAAAAGTGATCTGTTAAATATAAGAGTGGGAATAAGAGAGGGAGGAGATGCACAGTTTGGGACATGTTCAATCTGACTTGCCCCAAATGGTAGAGTTAGAAACATACCAGGGGATTCCAAATCAACTCCATCAAGGTGGCATGTACCAATGCCATCTCAGTAGTCCAACTGATCAATTTGAGTTCACAACTGATCATAATGATAGGTCTAAGAGTCAAAGGGATCACCTAAACAAGACTAGTGTCTGCTAATACTAACTGATAAAATTAAAAAGGGAGAGAACGATCCAACATGGGAAGTGGGATACACAGCAGACTCATATAATGGCAGATATCCTAAACAGCACTCTGGCCTCAGACTCAGCCCTTAAGGCATTCAGATATGGCTGAAGAGCCCATGAGAGTATTTTAGGCATGGAAAGCCAAGACATTCTGGCAAAAAAAAAAAAAAAAAAAAAAGAAAAAAAAAAAGAAAAAGAAAAAAAGAAGACCTAAATAAAAGATCTCTGCGAGTGAGATCCCAGTGGAAAGAATGGGCCATGAAAGAAGGAGGTACCTTTCTCTGAAGGGAGGAGAGAACTTCCACTTTGACTATGACCTTGTCTAAATAAGATCGGAGTTGGCGAACTCAAAACGGTTCCATAGCTTGGCAACTCATGACAAGAGCCTAGGGTGATTACTGATGCCATAAACAAGAGTGTCAATTTGTTAAGTCAACAACAGGAGTCACTGTGCACTTACTCCCCATGTAGGATCTCTGTCCTTAATGTGTTGTCCAATGTGAATTAATGCTATAACTAGTACTCAAACAGTATTTTACACTTTGTTTCTGTGTGGGTGCAAATTGTTGAAAGCTTTACTTAATATATACTAAATTGATCTTCTGTATATAAAGATAATTGAAAATGAATCTTGGTGCGAATGGAATGGGAGAGGGAGTGGGAGATAGGAGGGTTGAGGGTGGGAGGGAAGTTATGGGGTAGAAAAAGCCATTGTAATCCATAAACTTTACTTTGGAAATTTATGTTTATTAAATAAAAGTAAAAAAAAAATTAAAAAGTAAATAAATAAACACACACACACAAATATTATGTGATTGATAACCAAAAGAATTACTAGGAAATCTTAACACCTTGATTTGGGGTTATTAGTTTTGGGTTTTTATTTCAACATGTGCAGTTTAGCCACATCCATGTCTGATCTTCTGAGAGAGTGAGAACCAGGTAATATCATTTGTTCATTTATTTATTGGATGTGCACTTTTTGCCAGATACTGTTAGGTCCTAAGAAATACATTAGTAAAGGAAATAGGCAAATTGTCATGACACTTATATTTTAGTTGGGAAGATACCAATAATTAAATAAAGCATTGAGTAAGATAAAGAAGACAACACTGTGGTCAGACTGATTAGTCACTAAAAATATGAGAATTCCTAAAAAAGTGGGTAGATAATACACCTAGAATAACTGTGATAAGATAAGCACAGTGGCGTGTTATGTAACTATTGGCCATATGGACACCCAACGTTTATTACAATGACTTTGATTTTTCCTTTAGCATTTGATTCCTATCTTTTTTTTTTTTTTTTTTTTTTACAGTTTTCTCATGGTGTATCACCTTTAGGGGGAAATGACAGAAATGCGGAACTTTTGCTCTAATAGCTAACTTGTTCAGATGTCTGATGTAATTCTCTTCACTTTGCAGGCGATGAAGTCAAGGCTCAGGGAAGGGACCTGGGTTGCTCAGGGTTTCACAGCTAATTGTAGCTAATTACAAGCAGTTAATGCTCATTTCTGTAGATTTCCAATGAGTGATGTGTCTCTAGGTTTTTAATTTATAAAGCTCCAAATCTGGATTTTTCATTTGTGAGCAATACCAAGATCACATGAGCTCTCTGGACTCCAGGAGTTGTCTTTTATTTAATTCCTGATAACAGCCTATGAAGCTGCCTTGTTGTCCCCAAAGCGCAGGGAGTCTGAGCTCTCATTTGCCTCCGCTGTCTAGCTCAGTGCTCCACGCCTCCCTGTGGGTGAATTGAAGCAGTTTTAAATGGCTTCTCCAGCCATTGCAGAAATGCTCACTGCTTAAATATCAGGGTGGACATTCACAAAATGTTACTAAAGGTTTTGGCGTAACAGGGAATTCTGTAGGATAGGAAAGGTAACCTGGATTTTAGTTGTTGCTAGAGTTCATTAGCAAACTCCTAAGAACAAGCTCTGTGTTGTTCTCTCTCTTTGCACCGTCCTCTAAGCCCAGTCCTACAGCAATACTCCGAGGACCAGCATAGCAGCATGACCCTTGACCTTATCCTTCCCACTCAGGTGGTCCTGGTTGTTAGGTCTCCATTGGCCCAAAATGAAGAGAATCCTTTCATCCCCCAGAGAGGCCCTTTTGTTCACATTGATAAGAACCTTGAACAAGATCATATGGAGAAGTTTGCTTTTCACAGTCTCATATTTTCCATTCTGGATTTGAATTTGGGCTTTACTCTTACATAATAATACTCCATGTAAGATATTTTTTTCTTCAAGAAAGAGTACCCTCCCCCTCCCATGAATGACATCTCCATTTCCAGCTAAATTAAAAACAAGGAACAAAAAACTTTTGGATGCTTTGAAATAACGGTCTCCCATACTAACAGCTATCAAAACTTCAACCTTACTGAGCCGAGTTTCTGCATAACTCCTTTTATATGCTACCTGCAGAATTTCCTCCATGTCTTCACTGTTCACCTTCCATGACCATCTTCAACACTGGGTTCAAAGTTGAACCTTTCCAGGGAGCCTGGTAGCTCCTGTTCTTAAAATGAATACTTTATTCTTAACACTTATTTAGTCAGTTTGGATGCCTATTTGCCAGTCTGTCATTTGTATGTGGATGTGTGCCTCCTAAGGATACAAACAGTTCAGAGGCACTTTGTTCATTATCCCCTACTCTTTGTCCTCCACATTTGACAACAATGCCTATTTAACACTCAACAAATATAATGTATTTCTTGGCAAACTAAAATCAATATTTACCCCTCCAAATATTGCAAAGGCCTTACACTTACTGCATTTCTCTTTATATTTTGCTAATAGCCTTCATTTCCCCATTCTCTTGAATTTGTCCAAGTTCAGTCCTTTTGCTTGTAACATGGATTCATACATGACATCCACTGAAATTCGCATTCAAAAGCATTGTTTAGATCTCATTTGCAATGAGGAAGTTTAAATTTGAGCTATAATTTCCTGACCTACATCTCAGTAGGAAGATAGCACACTGAGATGACGGAGACTGAACGGAAGATAGGGGGTCACACGGACACTGCTTTACCCAGGAGGACTTTGTGTGGAGGGGTGGGGATGTCTGTGATTTTAAGAGGGTAGTGAGAACTTTCATCAGAACCTGAATAGCCCCTGGAGGGGAGTGTACAGGGGAAGGTGTCACCTACTCAGTGGGTCCTACTGAGAAGCAGAAGATGAGCTGGGAAGAGAAGTTGAGAAGGCCTGCTTCCTAGACCCTCAGGCTGAAAAAAAACACAATATACAAGCATGAGGTAGGGAGATGGGAATCACAAAATGAGGAAAAATTTTGCAAGTGTTAACTCAGTGTATATGTTAAAGGTTTTAGTCAGTAAAATAAAATGGTAAAGTCTAATATCTTCCTTACTCAACCCTGTGTCTAGCCTCACCCCATCCTTTATTTAACATTTAATGTGAGAATTCAGGGAGTTTTGATTTTCCAGAGTTTGAATTCATGCATATGTTCAAAACAACTCAGATACTTCTTGACTTATGATAGAATTACATTCCAGTAAATCCATCAAAAGTTGAAAACATTCTAAGTTGAAAATGCTCTTAACACATCTAACCGACTGAACATCATAGCTTCATCTAACCTGCCTTAAGCATGCTCCGAACACTTAAATTATCCCACAATTGGGCAAAATCACATAATACAAGGTCTATTTTGTAACAAAGTGTTGAATTTCTTACATATATACAGATGGATGTTTTGTGGTGAGGATGGGATACAGAAACATGATAACAAAACTTGATAACGAAACATGACATCCAAAGCCTGCTGGCAACACTGTGGAACATTGGTTGTTTACCATCATGACCACATGGCTGGTGGCAAGGTATGTCTGCTGCTGCCGCCCAACAGCACGTGAGAGATCTTACCATGTATGTGCTACCCCAGGGAAAAGATCAAAACTCACAGTATGGTTTCTACTGATTGTATATGGCTTTTGCCCCATTGTAAAGTCAAATCATCATAAGTCTGGGGTTGCCTGTATTTGATATCTTTGAGGTTTTGTTATTTACCTAATCTAATTGTACTTTTGTTAGAAAGATGAAAGTTGTCTCTGATTAGGAATGAGCAACATTAATCCACAGTGGAGATCCAGAACTTACACATGTACTATGGTTTTAGTATTAGGCAAAATTACTCTGGATTTCAAGATATATATGTCCTAAACAGTATGTGTATATATGCATGAATATGTGTATATGTAGATTTTTAAAAGCTGTGTGCTTGTTAA
This sequence comes from Oryctolagus cuniculus, assembly GCF_051225735.1. Taxonomy (NCBI): domain Eukaryota; kingdom Metazoa; phylum Chordata; class Mammalia; order Lagomorpha; family Leporidae; genus Oryctolagus; species Oryctolagus cuniculus. The sequence goes on along the minus strand of NC_142877.1, from coordinate 78,279,453 downwards.
TTTCTTTATTACTCAATAACGGATTAAATTTTCATTTTCTGTAATGCTGAAAGTATTCTGCTCCTGGGGCAGGTTCTTTCTCATCTTAATCACTAGGATAGAATGGAATCCAAATGTGGGAGCAATTTCAGTGAAGATGTGAGCCCATAGCATTCCCTTTACATTAGGGCCAAAGCAACTGTTTAATTTTCTCTTTGTTACATTCTAAAAGCATCCCAAGCTGTACTGGGAATATCACTATAAAATAAATGGGCTCTTATAATTCAATACCTCCTACACACAGCTAATTAAAGAGAATGAGAGGCAAGGAGCAGACAAGAATCAAGCTCATAAATATTACACATTTTTATTAATAACATACAAATGATCTTAATTAAACCTGCATTTTCCATGAGTAACAACCTCACTCACAGTAGGTTTGTTCTCCTCCAGAGGGAGTGGAAATGTCTTAGAATTTTAATATAAAGAGACTCCTGTTGGCTTCGCAGACTCTTTTTCACTTTTCTGGTTTTGCAGCCCCTCACCATAGTGCCTCCAGTTTTTAGGACCCAAGTGACTGAAGGAAGGACCAGTATTTCCTCTGAGCTCTTGGTATGCCTGTGACCCAGAGATAAGCCTGGTCATTTCAAAAGGACTCAGGACAAGCATTTGACCCGGGAGTTAAGATGCTGCTCAGGACACTTGTATCCTGTATCAGAATACCTGGGTTTAATACTTGTCTTCTGCTGCTGGCTCCAGCGTCTCACTAATGAGGTCTTTGGGAGGCAGTGGTGATGGCTCCATTAACTGGGTTCCTGCCATTCACTTGGGAGACCTGGGTTATGTTCCTGGCTCTGGGCTTCAGGCTCCAGTCATTGGGATCATTTGAGGAATAAATCAGCAGTTGGGAGCTTGGTTTCTTTATCCACAACTCACTCTCTCTCTACCTCTCAAACTTAATTAAAAAAAAATTTGAGGCCAAAACCCACGTAATACATAAAGATCTAAAACAGATCTCCGTGTGTTCATTCTTATTGCTCCCTTCATTCTACTTACTCAAATTTGTGAGTATGTATTTTTCCTGTGATTATTTTCTAAACATTTACCTCCTAGTGTAGAGACAAGCTTCTGCGATCAGAGGCCACGTATATCTTATTCATGTTCCACTGCCAGAGCTCTGTACACGGCAGGTTCTTTATAATTTGATTTGTGTGTTAGAGGTACACTAAAACTAGGAGTTTCATGACTTCCTTTTTAAGTTGAAAAATAATTTATACACAAGACAGTGTATACTTTGACACATATATGAGGGCACTTCAAAAAGTGGGTGTGAAAATATAATTAAATGTTTTGAGGCAAAAATTTTTGACATACATGTCCAGTATTTTTATAACATGAAACGCATGTCCAGAATTTTTCATGAAAACATTTGAAGTTTCATTTGTTTGACAAGTTATGCAGTCATGTAATCTTTACCACAATCACTCCTCAACATTCATTCACGCCCCTCTGCACTCAATTTCCTACTTCACTTTCATCCCAACCCCTGGCAACCATCAGCCTGTATTCTCCTTCAGTGGTGTTGCCTTTTCTAGACTACTATATAAATGGCATTACACAATGGGAAGGCTTTCTTGCCTAGCTTCATTCATTTAGCATAATGCTTTTGAAATTCATCCATGTTGTATTGTGTATTAGTAATTTGCTCCTTTTTGTTACCGAGAAGTAGTATAGTGGGTGCTTCATAATTATTTCTTAGAAATATAAAATAGAATACAGACCTGGAAGCACATCAAATAGAGAAATCTAAACACCTGTATCTGCTAATACTTGTTGGGTGCCTGGGTAATGTTACAATTCCTTAGCGGTAATTGCAGGTTTTAATACAGGTTAGTTTTTATCTTCAGATTTTTTTGATGGAATAGTTGTCTAAAAAATTGGAATATTTGTGTATCAGTTCTAGTGGAAACAAAAGCATGTTTTTGCTTCTGTGATATCTAGGCATAACCATCTGGTATCGTCCTGCGAATCTTTAATGGAGACCCTGATGCATCAGAGAGGCTGATATTCTGAACCTAGACTGTCCCCACTGGGACATTGGGAACTGAACTTTTCAAGTAAAAGTTTCACCTTTCACCAAAAATGATGTCAGAATGATCCTGAATAATAAAAAAAATTAGATTGTTGCTCTGGTGTTAGACTTAGAAAAAATAAAATAAAACCAATTCTGAACACTAACTAAAAATTTCTTCTTGGGTTTCTGAAGAGTGTTTTATTTAGTGTTCACTAGAATTATGACAGAGAGAACTTTGATTTCAAAGACTGCTAATGTTAAATCATTGAAATGGAATGGAAATCAAGTCTGTCTCTTCTATAATTTTTTTGATTATGTCATGACATAAAAGGTCAAGAGACAAAATGGATAAGGAAAGAGCACTGGATTAAAAATGAGATGTGCATCTCATCTGTAGGCCACCACTTCTTGTGATAGAAAAGTGCTTATAAAATCAGGATAAAAATGTAGTCCTGCGTATGTGTTAGGATTACTGCATTTTAAATATTTATTTACTGGTTTATTTTTATTAGAGAGAGAGACAGAGACAGAGAAAGAAGGAGATCTTTCATTTGATGGTTTACTTCCAAAGGCCTGCAACAGCCAAGGCTGTGCCAGGCCACTGTCCAGGACTCCATATGGATGGCAGGGACCCAAGTACTTGAGTCCTCATCAGTTGCCTCCCAGGATGTCTTAGCAGGAAGTTGCCTCAGAAGCAGAGGATCTGGGATTTGCTCTGGCACCCTCATATATGATGATGTGGGAATCCCAAGCAGTGGCTTAATTCACTGGGCCAACACATCTGCCCCAGGGGGTCTTTATTTTAAATGCTCCCATAAATAGTACCAGCAATGACATTCTTTTGGGTTATAGGTTCTTTTCCTAGAGAGACCCTATAGGACCTTTGAACATGTTACTCTCTCCCCTGATACATGATGGAGTTCACTTTGGGGAAAATTCTTCTTCACTCTCTCCTCTGCAACAGTGATCCACATGATCATAGAGAAATCTTGTTATTAAAATGTCTTATGTTGGGGCCAGTATTGTGGTATAGCAGGTAAAGTGGCTGCTTTCAACACAGGCATCCTATATGGTTACTAGTTCATGTCCTGGCTGCTCCTCTTCCAGTCCAGCTCCATGCTAATGGCCTAGGAAAGCAGTAGAAGATGACCCAAGTGTTTGGGCCCCTGTTACCCAAGTGGGAGACCCAGATGAAGTTCCTTGTTCTGGCTTCAGTCTTGCCTGGTGTTGGATGTTGTGGCCATCTGGGGAGTGACCCAGCAGATGAAAGATTCTCTCTCTCTCTAACTCTGACTTTTAAACCAATTAATAAATTTTAAAAAAATTATGTTTTAACACATAAGGAACATTGATAATATATTGGCTAGTTCATAAATATCTCTCTCTTTTCTTTGGAAAATCAACTAAATACACAGCCATTTCCCAACATCATGTTTACTCCTTATGATGTGCCAGGGACTATGTCAACAGTGTAACATGCACCATCTTATTTAACAACAATCCTGTGAGGATAGTAATGTTACTAACCAAACTTCTAGATGAAGAAATTGGGGCTTAAGAAGGTTAAAGGGCTTTTTCCATGTCACATAGTCATAAATAGTAGAAATGGGACTGGAATCCTGATTAACCAATTGATTATCTACTTTCTACTTTCTGCCTACTATAATAATGCTGCTATGAATATCTGTGAATAAATTTTTGTATAAGCCTATTTTTAATTCTCTTGGGTATGTACCTAGGAATAGAATTGCTGCACTCATGGTAGCTCTCTGTTAAACTTTTTGAGAAACTAACCAATTGTTTTTAAAGCTGTTGAAATATTTTATGGTCCCATGAGCAATGCATGAGAGTTGAAATTTATCTGCATCCTTGAAACAGTTTTTATTGTTAGGCTTTTTGATTATCCTAGTGGGTATTGTGAGGAGTCAGTAGATTAATAGGTAGTCAGGGTAGTCCCAGTGGAATTTGGGGTGTAGAATATTTGCTCCCTCCCCACAAAAGGTTGTCTTTAGCAAGAACAAACAGGCCATCCTCTTTCCTTGGGAATGTCCAAATTTACCATGAGAATAGCAAGGGAGTGGTGATTACAGTTTATTGTAAAAAACAAGTTACTTGTCCCACCTCCCACCCTTCCAGATGGTTTTTTGTTTTATCATGAGCAAGCTATATAGGATAAAGAATTATAAATCAGGTCTTTTGATGGGTTTTGTCCTCTCCTGATAACTGAATGCCAATCTGATTGGCAGATTGTAATTACAAATCCCAGTGCAATGGGGTCCTTTGGATTTTTTTCCTCTTTTGGAAACTCCCCTCCATACTGCTGTTGATATCAGAAATGATCCCCTAAATTATATATGAAAATGTGGCCCCTTAAATTTCCCCAGAAGTCCCATCTGGGTCACCATATGATATCAGAAATGACCCCCTAAAATATATATCAAAATGTGGTCCCTTAAAGTTCCCCAGAAGTGCCATCTGGGGTGCCACATATGCTATCGAAACTTGGGGTGCCATATGATATCACCATATGCTTATTAACAAATCCCCAATATTAATAAGCCCGAGAGAGTTCTTGCCTAATATTTAGAGAAGAATTCTAAGTACCAGCATAAATAAATGAGGCAGCATGGTACATTTTAAGCTTTTATTTAGTGTGAAAGATGCAGAGGAGAGTGAGAGCTTTATTTAAGAGAGAGAGGTAAATCTGGGTTCATACCAGGCACCAGGAACCAGCCACATGAAGGAACATCTTGGCCAGGAAGCCTAGGGTGGGTGGCCTGAAGGCCATGAGTTCTGGAGGCACAGGGCTACAGCCAGCCCCCTCCTGGCAAGAGGCCAGGGAAAGGAAGAAGAGCCTGGACACACCGTGTCCCAGGTTTTTAACCCACTTCCAAAGGGGAGTGGTTAATTAACCTGATTGGCCGGTGGGCACTCAGGTGTGGCCAAGTAGGGGCATGCGGTCACACAGGGGCATGGCCTCTGCTTTGCTGCCCATGATAAGCAGTGGATGGCAACTCAAAGCGCTTGCTGCAGTGGCTTTTGGCCTGCTCTCTGGTTGGTATGGACGCTACCCTAGTTTCCAGATTTTCCCTTCTCTTTAAATGAACTAAAGCCCTCACTTTCCAATGCACCTTTCACACTAAATAAAAGCCTAAAATATACCATGCGGACTCATTTATTGATACCGGTATTTAGAATTCTTCTCTAAATATTAGGCAAGAACCCTCTCCAGCTTATTAATATTGGGGATTTACTAATAAGCATATGGTGATATCATATGGCACTCCAAATTCCGGTAACATATGTGGCAGCCCAGGTGGTGCTTCTGGGGAATTTTAAGGGCCACATTTTGATATATATTTTAGGGGGTCATTTCTGATATCACTCTGGCTGGAAGTCTTTGACTCTAATAAATCTTTTTAAATCTCTTTTCTTGTCCATTTGGAAATTCTTCTTCCATGTTAGACAAAGGATTGAGGTAATAATAATAATAATATCTCATAACAGTGTGATGGTTTTCATTTGCACTTTATTCATCATTAACTTTATCTTTTATTGTGTTTGTTGAATACTTCTACATCTTATTTGAAGAAAATTTTTATATCCTTTTCCCATTAAAAATTGGTTATTTGCTTTTTTATAGATTTCTTTTATAAGATTTATTTATTCAAATACAGATTCTTACCAAATTTCTAAATACTTTATCCCTTTATATGTTTTTTAAAGATTTATTTATTTATTTGAAAGGCAGAGTTACGGAGAGGCAGAGGCAGAGACAGAGAGGTGTTTCATCCTCTGATTTACTCCCCAAGTGGCACCAACAGCCAGACCTGGGCTGATCGAAGCCAGGAGCCAGGAGCTTCTTCTGGATCTCCCACATAGGTGCAGGGACCCAAGGACTTGGACCATCTTCCACTGTTTCCCCAGGCCATAGCAGAGAACTGCAACAGAAGTGGAACAGCTGGAACTCAATGTGGCACCCATTTGGGATGCTGACACTGCAGGTTGGTGGCTGCCTAACCCATTACACCACAGTGGCGACCCCTATAGGGGTTTTATTTTCACATTCTCCATGGTGTCCTTTGAAGCACAGTATTTTAAATTTTAATGTTATCTAATTTTTGTTTGTTGTTTATACCGTTATATCTAAGAAACTATTGCTGAACTCAAGGTAATGGAGATTTATACTTACCTTTTCTTCTAAGAGTTTAACATTTTTGGTTTTCCTTTATGTCTTTGATCCACTTCAAGTTAATTTTTATGTATAATTTGAGGTAGGTAGTCTGAATTAGTTCATTTGCATGTGAACTGCCAATTGTTCCAACATCCTTTGTTGAAAAGACTGTCATTTCCTCTACTGAGGGATCTTGGCACCCTTGCTGAAAATCAATTGACCATACATGGGTTGATTTACTTATAGATTCTCATTTTTTTTCATGTTGCTTTATATGTCTATAATATGATAGAACCACACATTTTATTATTACAGCTCTATAGTAAGTTTTAGAATCTGGAACTCTGAGGCTTCAACTTGGGTCCTTTTGTATTTCCATATGAATTTTAGAAATAGATTGTCAGTGTCTAGAAAAAAAAGGTAGGGATTCTGATAGAATTGTGTTGAATATTAAGATCAATTTGGGGAATTTTGACTTTTTTTCTGAAAATTTATTTATTGATTTGAAAGGTAGAGTTACAGAGAAAGAAGGAGACAGAGAGAAAGAGAGAGAGAGATAGGTCTTTCATCTGCTGGTTGACTCTCCAAGTGGCTGCAATGGAGCCAGGGAGAAGTCAGGAACCAAGAACTCCATCTGGGTCTCCCAAGTGAGTGGCAGAGGCCCAAGAATTTGGGCTGTCATCTGCTGCTTTCCCAGGTGCATTAGTGGGGAGCTGGATCAGAGGTAGAGACCACAACACTGGCATCAAAGTATTGCTGTCTTAATAATATTAAATTAGCCAACCCATGGATAACCCCATGAACATGGATGTCCTTCTATTATTTTTTTTAACTTTTATCTAATGAATATAAATTTCCAAAGTACAGCTTATGGATTATAATGGCTCCCCCCCATAACGTCCCTCCCACCCGCAATCCTCCCCTTTCCCACTCCCTCTTCCCTTCCATTCACTTCAAGATTCATTTTCGATTCTCTTTATATACATAAGATCAGTTTAGCATACATTAAGTAAAGATTTCAACAGTTTGCTCCCACACAGAAACATAAAGTGAAAAATAATAGATGATTTTTTAAATGATGATGAAATCAGATCAGACCTATTGTCATGTTTAATCCCAGTGAGAGTCAAGTTGGGAATTGATAATTTCTTTCTTTCTTTCTTTCTTTTTTTTTTACAGAAGATCAGTTTAGTACACATTAAGTAAAGATTTCAACAGTTTGCACCCCCATAGAAACACAAAGTGAAATATACTGTTTGAGTACTCATTATAGCATTAAATCTCAATTACAGCACATTAAGGACAGAGATCCTACATGAGGAGTAAGTGCACAGTGACTCCTGTTGTTGACTTTACAAATTGGCACTCCTGTTTATGGCATCAGTAATCTCCCTATGCCCCAGTCATGAGTTTCCAAGGCTATGGAAGCCCCTTGAGTTCTCCGACTCTTATCTTGTTTAGACAAGGTCATAGTCAAAGTGGAGGTTCTCTCCTCCCTTCAGAGAAAGGTACCTCCTTCTTTGAAGACCTGTTCTTTCCACTGGGATCTCACTCACAGAGATCTTTCATTTAGGGTTTTTTTTTTTTTTGCCAGAGTGTTTTGGCTTTCCATGCCTGAAATACTCTCATGGGCTTTTCAGCCAGATCCGAATGCCTTTAGGGCTGATTCTGAGGCCAGAGTGCTATTTAGGACATCTGCCATTCTATGAGTCTGCTGGGTATCTCACTTCCCATGTTGGATCACTCTCCCCTTTATTTATTCTATCGGTTAGTATTAGCAGGTACTAGACTTGTTTATGTGGTCCTTTTGACTCTTAGTCCTTTAATTATGATCAATTGTGAACTGAAATTGATCACTTGGACTGGTGAGATGGCATTGGTACATGCCACCTTGATGGGATTGAATTGGAATCCCCTGGTATGTTTCTAACTCTACCATTTGGGGCAAGTCAGCTTGAGCATGTCCCAAACTGTACATCTCTTCCCTCTCTTATTCCCACTCTTATGTTTAACAGGGATCACATTTCAGTTAAATTTCAACACTTAAGAATAACTGTGTATTAATTACAGAATTAAACCAGTCATATTAAGTAGAACAGACAAAAAAAATACTAAGAGGGATAATGTATTAAGTTGTTCATTAACAGTCAGGGCTATGCTGATCAAGTCACTGTTTCTCCTAGTGTCCATTTCACTTCAGGAAGTTTCCTTTTTGGTGTTCAGTCAGTTGTCACCGATCAGGGAGAACATATGGTATTTGTCCCTTTGGGACTGGCTTATTTCACTCAGCATGATGTGTTCCAGATTCCTCCATTTTGTTGCAAATGACTGGATTTCATTGTTTCTTACTGTGGTATAGTATTCTAAAGAGTACATATCCCATAATTTCTTTATCCAGTCTACCGTTGATGGGCATTTAGGTTGGTTCCAGGTCTTGGCTATTGTGAATTGTGCTGCAATAAACATTAGGGTGCAGACCTCTTTTTTGTTTGCCAATTTAAATTCCTTTGGGTAAATTCCAAGGAGTGGTATGGCTGGGTTGAACGGTAGGGTTATCTTCAGGTTTCTGAGGAATCTCCAGACTGACTTCCATAGTGGCTTGACCAGTTTGCATTCCCACCAACAGTGGATTAGTGTCCCTTTCCCCCCACATCCTCGCCAGCATCTGTTGTTGGTAGATTTCTGAATGTGAGCCATTCTAACCGGGGTGAGGTAAAACCTCATTGTGGTTTTGATTTGCATTTCCCTGATTGCTAGTGATCTTGAACATTTTGTCATGTGCCTGTTGGCCATTTGGATTTCCTCTTCTGAAAAATATCTATTGAGGTCCTTGGCCCATCTCTTAAGTGGGTTGTATGTTTTGTTGTTTTGGAGTTTCTTGATCTCTTTGTAGATTCTGGTTATTAACCCTTTATCTGTTGCATAGTTTGCAAATATTTTTTCCCATTCTGTCGGTTGTCTCTTCACTCTCCTGACTGTTTCTTTTGCCATACAGAAACTTCTCAATTTGATGTAATCACAATAGTTAATTTTGGCTTTGACTGCCTGTGCTTCTGGGGTATTTTCCAAAAAGTCTTTGCTGGTGCTGATATCTTTCAGGGTTTCTCCAATGTTTTCTAATAATTTGATGGTGTCGGGTCGTATATTTAGATCTTTAATCCATGTTGAGTGGATTTTTATGTAAGGCGTAAGGTAGGGGTCTTGCTTCATGCTTCTGCACATAGAAATCCAGTTTTCTCAGCACCATGTATTGAATAGACTGTCCTTGCTCCAGGAATTGGTTTTAGATCCTTGATCAAATATAAGTTGGCTGTAGATGTTTGGATTGATTTCTGGTGTTTCTATTCTGTTTCACTGGTCCATCCATCTGTTTCTGTACCAGTACCATGCTGTTTTGATTTTAACTGCCCTGTAGTACGTCCTGAAATCTGCTATTGTGATGCCTCCAGCTTTGTTTTTGTTGTACAAGATTGCTTTAGCTATTCGAGGTCTCCTGTGCCTCCATGTGAGCTTCAGCATCATTTGTTCCAGATCTGAGAAGAATGTCTTTGGTATTTTGATTGGTATTGCATTGGATCTCTAAATTGCTTTTGGTGGCTGGCGCTCGGCTCAACAGGCTAATCTTCCGCCTAGCGGCGCCGGCACACCTGTTTCTAGTCCCAGTCGGGGTGCCGGATTTTGTCCCGGTTGCCCCTCTTCCAGGCCAGCTCTCTGCTGTGGCCCGGGAGTGCAGTGGAGGATGGCCCAAGTGCTTGGGCCCTGCACCCCATGGGAGACCAGGAGAAGTACCTGGCTCCTGCCTTCGGATCAGCACGGTGAGCCAGTCACAGCACTCTGGCCACGGCAGCCACTGGAGGGTGAACCAACAGCAAAGGAAGACCTTTCTCTCTGTCTCTCTCTCTCTCACTGTCCACTCTGCCTATCAAAAAAATTTTTTTTTTAAAATGCTTTTTGGAGAATGGACATTTTGATGATATTGATTCTTCCAATTCATGAGCATGGAAGATTTTTCCATTTTTTTGTATCCTCTACTATTTCTTTAAGATTTTGTAATTCTCATTGTAGAGATCTTGAATGTCCTTGATTAAGTTTATTCCAAGGCATTTGATTGTTTTTGTGGCTATTGTGAAGGGGATTGATCTTAGAAGTTCTCTCTCAGCCATGGCATTGCTTGTGTATACAAAGGCTGTTGATTTTTGTGCATTGATTTTATATCCTGCCACTTTGCCAAACTCCTCTATGAGTTCCAATAGTCTCTTAGTAGAGTTCTTTGGATCCCCTAAATAAAGAATCATATCATCTACAAAGAAGGGTAGTTTGACTTCTTCCCTCCCAATTTCTATCCCTTTAATTTCTTTTTCTTGTCTGATGGCTCTGGTTAAAACTTCCAGAACTCTGTAAATAGCAGTGGTGAGAGTGGGCATCCCTGTCTGGTGCCAGATCTCAGTGGAAATGCTTCCAACTTTTCCCCATTCAATAGGATGCTGGCCGTGGATTTTCCATAAATTGCTTTGATTGTATTGAGGAATGTTCCTTCTATACCCAATTTGCTTAGAGTTTTCATCATGAAAGGGTGTTGAATTTTATCGAATGCTTTCTCTGCATCTATTGAGATAATCATATGGGTTTTCTTCTGCAGTCTGTTAATGTGGTGAATCACATTGATTGATTTGCAAATGTTGAACCATCCCTGCATACCAGGGATAAATCCCACTTTGTCTGGGTGGATGATTTTTCTGATGTGTTGTTGTATTCTATTGGAAAGAATTTTATTGAGGATTTTTGCATCTATGTTCATCAGGGATATTGGTCTATAATTTTCTTTCAGTGCTGCATCTTTCTCTGGCTTGGGGATTAAGGTGATGTTGTCTTCATAGAAAGAATTTGGGAGGATTCCCTCTTTTTCGATGGTTCTGAATAGTTTGAGAAGAAATGGGGTTAGTTCTTCTTTAAATGTCTGGTAGAATTCAGCAGTGAATCCATCTGGTCCTGGGCTTTTCTTTGTTGGGAGGGCCTTTATTACTGTTTCAATTGCTGTTTCAGTTATGGGTTTATTTAGGTTTTCTATGTCTTCATGGTTCAATTTTGGTAGATTGCATGTGTCCAGGAATCTATCCATTTCTGATAGGTTTCCCTGTTTGCTGGCATACAAGTCCTTGTAGTAATTTCTGATGATTCTTTTTATTTCTGTGGTGTCTGTTGTTACGTTTCCTTTTTCATCTCTGATTTTATTGATTTGGGTCTTTTCTCTTCTTTTTTTAGTTAGTTGGGCCAATGGGGTGTCAATTTTGTTTATTTTTTTCAAAAAATCAGCTCCTCGCTTGGCTGATTTTTTGTAATTTTTTTTTTGGATTCAATCCTGTTGATTTCTTCTCTGATTTTAATTATTTCTCTTCTCCTACTAGATTTGGGTCTGGTTTGCTGCAGATTTTCTAGATCCTTGAGATGAATTGAAAGCTCATTTATTTGGTACCTTTCCAATATCTTGATATAGGCTCCTATTGCTATAAACTTGCCTCTCAATACTGCTTTTGCTGTATCCCATAAGTTTTGATATGTTGTGCTGTTGTCATCATTTACTTCCAGAAAATTTTTGATTTCTCTTTTGATTTCTTCTATGACCCATTGTTCATTCAGTAGCATGTTGTTCAATCTCCATGTGTTTGCATACTTTCCAGGGTTTCCTGAGTTGCTAATTTCCAACTTCATTCCACTGTGGTCTGAGAAGCTGCATGGTATGATTCTAATTCTTTTAAATTTGCTGAGACTTGCTTTATGGCCTAGTATGTGATCAATCCTATAGAAGGTTCCATGCACTGCTGAGAAGAATGTGAAGTCTTTAGATGTAGGATTGAAAGTTCTGTAGATATCTGTTAGATCCATTTGGGCAATAGTGTCGATTAAATCTGCTGTTTCCTTGTTGATCTTCTGTCCAGTTGATCTATTTCTGAGAGTGGAGTACTGAAGTCCCCCAGTACTATTGTATTGGGGTCTAAGTCTCCCTTTAAGTCCCTTAACATATCTTTAAATAGACCAGTGCCCTGTAATTAGGTGCATATACATTGATAATAGTTACATCTTCCTGTTGAATTGAACCCTTAATCATTATGTAGTGTCCCTCTTTGTCTCTCTTAACAGTTTTTGTGTTCAACTTTATTTTGTCTGATATTAATATGGCTATACCTGCTTTTTTTTTGGTTTCTGTTGGCATGGTATATCTTTTTCCAGCCTTTCACTTTCAGTCTGCATGTATCTTTGTTAGAGAGATGTGTTTCTTGTAGGCAACAAATAGTTGGGTTGTGTTCCTTGAGCCAATCAGCTAATCAGTGTCTTTTAACTGAAGAGTTAAGTCCATTAATGTTTAATGTGACTATTGATATGTAGTGACTTTGCCCTGACATTTTCCCGGAGATATTTTCTAGTATATGCTCTGAGCTTCCCATGCTCTTTTACTGGTAGGTTTTCTTCCTTTACCTTCTTTCATATTGATGGCCGTGTTTCTGTGTTTCTGAGTATAGCACATCTTTAAGTATCTTTTGCAGGACTGGACAACTGGCCCCAAAGTCTTTCAATTTCTGTTTGCTATGGAAGGTCTTTATTTCACCTTCATTCACAAATGAGAGCTTAGCAGGATATAATATTCTGGGCTGGCAATTTTTCTCTCTTAGAACCTGGGCTATGTCTCGCCATTCCCTCCTAGCCTGTAGTGTTTCTGATGAGAAGTCTGCTGTGAGTCTGATTGGAGATCCTCTGAGAGTAATCTGACGTTTCTCTCTTGCACATTTTTCGATCTTTTCTTTATGTTTCACTGTGGTAAGTTTAATTACAATGTGTCGTGGTGAGGATCTCTTTTGGTCATGTTTATTGGGGGTTCTATGAGCTTCCTGTACTAGGATGTCTCTGTCCTTCTCCAAACCTGGAAAGTTCTCTGCTAGTATCTCACTAAAAAGGCCTTCTAATCCTTTCTCTCTCTCCATGCCTTCAGGAACTCCTAGAACTCGAATGTTGGTTTTTTTAATAGTATCCTGTAGATTCCCAACAATAATTTTTAGATTTCTAATTTCCTCTTCTTTTCTTTGGTTTGACTGTATGTTTTCCTGTTCTCTGTCTTCTAAGTCCAATATTCTCTCTTCTGCTTCACCCATTCTGTTTTTAAGGCTCTCTAATGTGTTTTTCATTTGATCTACTGAGCTCTTCATTTCATTTTGATTTCTCTTCACTATCACACTTTCCTGTTCTACTAGTTTCTGCGTTTCATTTTGATTCTTCCTTAAAATTTCATTTTCACGAGAGAGATTTTCAATCCTGTCCAATAATGATTTCTTTTTTTTTTTTTTTTTTAATTTTTTATTTATTTTTTATTTTTTTTTAACTTTTATATAATGAATATAAATTTCCAAAGTACGATTTATGGATTACAATGGCTTCCCCCCCATACCGTCCCTCCCACCCACAACCCTCCCCTTTCCCACTCCCTCTCCCCTTCCATTCACATCAAGATTCATTTTCGATTATCTTAATATACAGAAGATCAGCTTAGTATACATTAAGTAAGGCTTTCAACAGTTTGCTCCCACACAGAAACATAAAGTGAAAAATAATAGATGATTTTTTTTAATGATGATGAAATCAGATCAGACCTATTGTCATGTTTAATCCCAGTGAGAGTCAAGTTGGGAGTTGATAGTTTCTTTTCTTTTTTTTTTTTTTTTTTTTTTTTTTTTACAGAGGATCAGTTTAGTATGCATTAAGTAAAGATTTCAACAGTTTGCACCCCCATAGAAACACAAAGTGAAATATATTATTTGAGTACTCATTATAGCATTAAATCTCAATGCACAGCACATTAAGGACAGAGATCCTACATGAGGAGTAAGTGCACAGTGACTCCTGTTGTTGACTTTACCAATTGACACTCCTGTCTATGGCATCAGTAATCTCCCTATGCTCCAGTCATGAGTTTCCAAGGCTATGGAAGCCCCTTGAGTTCTCCGACTCTTATCTTGTTTAGACAAGGTCATAGTCAAAGTGGAGGTTCTCTCCTCCCTTCAGAGAAAGGTACCTCCTTCTTTGAAGACCTGTTCTTTCCACTGAGATCTCACTCACAGAGATCTTTTGCCAGAGTGTCTTGGCTTTCCATGCCTGAAATACTCTCATGGGCTTTTCAGCCAGATCCGCGTGCCTTTAGGGCTGATTCTGAGGCCAGAGTGCTATTTAGGGCATCTGCCATTCTATGAGTCTGCTGAGTATCTCACTTCCCATGTTGGATCACTCTCCCCTTTATTTATTCTATCGGTTAGTGTTAGCAGGTACTAGACTTGCTTATGTGCTCCCTTTGACTCTTAGTCCTTTCTGTAGTTCAAGGATTTGCTTTTGAAAACTTCTAAATGTTCTTATCATAAATTTTTTGAAATCCGTATCTTGCATTTCTTCTATCCCATCATCTTCATATTTTTGGCTTGGGGTGTTTTCTTTATTTGGAGGCATCATAGTGTCATCGTTGATCTTGTTCCCTCGATTTTTGTGTTTGTTGCTTGGCATAGTTAATTCTTCCCTCACTGTGCGTTTGTTTTAAAATTTTTTTTAATTTTATACTATGTCTGTGTTAAGTGGACTGCCTGCTGTTGGAGGAGCCTTGGAGGCTTGAGATGGGTGTGGCCTGAGAGCTCTGGTTGGTTCTTCCGGGTTACGGGTGTGCAAAGATGACACCCTCAGGTTATGCGTGGTAAATCTCTCTCTTTTTATTTATTTATTTATTTATTTATTTAATTTATTTATTTATTTATTTTTTCAGGAGGTAAGTAATACCGCACCGCCTGGCTGTGCAGAATTGATGGTATTTAGCTTCCGATCTCTGCCTTCTACCCAAAGAGTCTGTGCAGGCTCCGTTTCTCCTCTGGACTCCCACTGGGTTGCCTAGGCTATTGAATTGTAGCGACTCAGTTCCTTAGCTCTCCCCTGTTGTTATGTAAATCCAGAGTGGGGCCTGCTCTTTGTCTCTGGCTCGCCTTTGCAAGGTTGACTGAGAGAGAAACCCCCCCCCCTTTTTTCCTCCTCTCCTGTAGTCAGTCTGGTGAACTTTCCCGCTCCCCTCTAGATTCTGACCGCCATTTCCCCTCCAATGTCTCCGGTTACTGAGCTCACCTCCCCTTCCAGCGCCGATGTGTGGACTCGGAGCCCTGGGTGTCCCTGCTCTCTCCGCTGGTGTCTGTGTGACATCCACTCCCCTTCCTGCACTGGCGTGCAGACCCTGCGGCTCCCGCGACTCAGCTTCCATGCAGTGGGCAACCTTGTTCTCCCAGTAGGTCCTCCGAGTCACAGCCACTAAATCCGGAAGAGTTTCCTCTGCAATTTATTCCTGATCCTTTTTCTGAGGCTACCGTAACTCCACTTTTATTAAACTAAATTTTCCCAGACTATCGGTGCGCGCCCTCACTATTCTGCCATCTTGGCTCCGCCGTCCTTCTATTATTTTTAAGGTCATTAATTTCTCTCAGTGATGTCTTGCAGTATTTGGTGCATAAGTCTTTTTTATGATTTTTATTTGTATTTTTCCCTAAGAAACCTTTTATTTAAGGTATATAAACTTAATGAATTTCATAAATACAACTTTAGGAACATAGTGATTCTTTCCACTCTACCCACCCTCCCACCTGCACTCCCACCCTTTTTCTTCCTCCCTCTCCTATTCCCATTCTTATTTTTTACTAAGATCTATTTTCAATTAACACATAATATTAACTATATTTTACTAAGTGTGATGTTTTCCAATTTCATCCATTTTGTTGTAAATGACAAGATTTCATTTTTTTTACCACTGTGTAGTATTCCATGGCATACATATCCCATAATTTCTCTACCCAGTCTTCAGTCAACAGGCATTTGGGTTGATTCCATATTGTAGCTATTTGTGAATTGAGCTGCCATAAACAGGGGGTTACAGATAACTCTTTCATATGCTGATTACATTTCCTTTGGGTGAATTCCTGGGAGTGGGATGGCTGGATAATATGGGAGGTCTATGTTCAGATTTCTGAGGTATCTCCATACGGTCTTCAACAGGAATGTTCCAGTTTACATCCCTACCAACAGTGGATTAAGGTATCTTTTCCCGCACATCCTTGCCAGCATTTTTTGTTTATCGATTTTTGTATGAAAGTCAATCTAAAGGGAATGAGATGAGGCCAGCGCTGTGGCTCAATAGGCTAATCCCCCACTTTGTGGCACCAGCACACCGGGTTCTAGTCCCAGTCGGGGTGCAGGATTCTGTCCTAGTTGCCCCTCTTCCAGGCCAGCTCTCTGCTGTGGCCAGGGAATACAGTGGAGGATGGCCCAAGTCCTTGAGCCCTGCACCCCATGGGAGACCAGGAAAAGCATCTGGCTCCTGCCTTTGGATCAGCGCAGTGTGCCGGCCGCGGCGGCCATTGGAGGGTGAACCAACGGCAAAAGGAAGACCTTTCTCTCTGTTTCTCTCTCTCACTGTCCATTCTGCCTGTCAAATAAATAAATAAATAAAGGGAATGAGATGAAACCTCATTGTAGTTTTGATTTGCATTTCCCTGACAGCTAGTGTTCCTGAGCATTTTTTCATGTGTCTATTGGCCATTTGGATTTCCTCTTTTGAGAGACATCTAAGTCCTTTGCCCATTTCTGAACTGGGTTGATTGTTTAGTTGTTGTTGAGTTTCTTGAGCTCTTTATATATTCTGGTTGTTAACCTTTCATCAGTTGCGTGGTTTGCCAATAATTCTTTCTATTCTGTTGCTCGCCTCTTCACTTTACTGAGTGTTTCTTTTTCTTTTTCTTTTTTTTTTTTTTGACAGGCAGAGTGGACAGTGAGAGAGAGCAACAGAGAGAAAGGTCTTCCTTTGCCGTTGGTTCACCCTCCAATGGCCATGGCCGGCACGCTGCGGCCAGCACACCATGCTGATCTGATGGCATGAGCCAGGTACTTATCCTGGTCTCCCATGGGGTGCAGGGCCCAAGCACTTGGGCCATCCTCCACTGCACTCCCGGGCCACAGCAGATTGCTGGCCTGGAAGAGGGGCAACCGGGACAGAATCTGGCGCCCTGACCGGGACTAGAACCTGGTGTGCCAGAGCCGCAAGGCAGAGGATTAGCCTAGTGAGCCGTGGCACCGGCCTGAGTGTTTCTTTTGCAGTGCAGAAGCTTCTCAATTTGAGGTAATCCCATTTGTCAGTTTTGACTTTGATTGTGTATACTTCTGGGGTCTTTTCCACAAACTCTTTGCCTATGCCAATGTCTTGCAGGGTTTCCCCAATGTTTTCTAATGATTTGATATAATTGGGTCGTAGATTTAGGTCTTTGAACCATTTTGAGTGGATTTTTGTGTAAAGTGTAAGGTAGGCGTCTTATTTCATACTTCTGCATGTGGAGATCCAATTTCCCAGCACCATTTGTTTAAGAGCCTGTCCTTGCTCCAGGGATTGATTTTAACTCCTTTGTCAAAGATTAGTTGGCTATAGGCACGTGATGGATTGATTTCTGGCATTTCTATTCTGTTCCAGTGGCCTATCCATCTGTGTTTGTAGCAGCACAAGGGTGCTTTGATTATAATTGCCCTGTAGTGTGTCTTGAAATCTGGTATTGTGATACCTCCAGTTTTGATTTTGTTCTATAAGATTGCTTTAGCTCTTTAGGGTCTCCTGTGTTTCCATATGAATTTCAGGATCCTTTTTTTATATCTGAGAAGAATGTCCCTGGTATTTTGATTGTTATCACATTGAATTTATAAATTGCTTCTTCCTCTCCATGAACATGGGAGATTTTTCCATTTTTTTGTGTCTTCTACTTCTTTCTTTAATGTTTTGTAATTCCTATATGCAGATCTTTGATGTCCTTGGTTAAATTTATTCCAAGGTATTTGATTTTTTTTGTAGCTATTGTGAATGGGATTGTTCTAAGTTCTTTCTCAGCTGTGGCATTATCTTGGTGCTCAAGTCTTGTACCTCCTTGATCACATTTATTCATAAATATTGTATTAATTTGGATGTTACTGTGAATAGACTTTTCCCCTTAATCTCATTTCTAGTTTTTTCATTGCTAGTGTATAGAAATATAATTCCTTGGTCAGTGCCGTGGCTCACTAGGCTAATCCTCCGCCTGCAGCACCAGCACCCCAGGTTCTAGTCCCAGTTGGGGTGCCGGATTCTGTCCCGGTTGCTCCTCTTCCAGTCCAGCTCTCTGCTGTGGCCCAGGAAGGCAGTGGAGGATGGCTCAAGTGCTTGGGCCCTGCACCCGCATGGGAGACCAGGAGGAAGCACCTGGCTCCTGGCTTCAGATCAGCACAGTGCACCGGCCATATTGGCCATTTGAGGAGTGAACCAAAAGAAAAGGAAGACCTTTCTGTCTCTCTGTCTCTGTCTCTCTCTCTCTCACTGTCTAACTCTGCCTATCAAGAAAAATTAAAAAAATATAATTCCTTTTATACATTGATTTTTTTATGTTGCAACCTCAGTAAACTTTGTTATTAGTTCTTGTGTATAGATCCCTTAGGATTTTTAAAATACAAGATCATATTAACTGTGAAGAGAGATAGTATTATGTTTTTTTCTTTCTATCTAGATGCCTTTTACCTTTACTTGGCTGTCCTGGTTAGAACCTCCAGGACTTTGTTGAATAGAAAAGATGGGATTTAACATCATGTTTTTTTTCTGATTGTCAAAATTAGGAGTGTTTTCAGTCTTTCGTCATTAAGGCTAATATTAACTATGAATTTTCACAGATGCTATTCATAAAGTTGAGGAAGTTTTCTTCTATTCAAGTATTTCTTCAGTATTTGTATCATGATAGGCATTGGACTTCATAAAATGCTTTGTCTGTGTCTTTTGATAGGATCATGTGTTTCTTCTTTATTCAGAATTATCTAGGAGCATCATTAAAGATACAGATTATGGGGGACAGGCATTTGACACAGTGCTTAAGCCACCACTTGGGATGCCCACATCTCATATTGGGTTTGAGATCTAATTCCACTCCTGACTCAAGCTTCCTGCTTATGTGCACTTTGAGATGCAGCAGCTGAGGGTTTAAATAGCTGTGGCCTGGCCACCCAGTGGGAGATCTGGATATAGTTTTTGTGTGTTGAGTTTGATCTGGGGAGTCCCAGCTGTTGTGAGTATTTGGGGAGTGAACTACTGGATGGAATATTTCTCTCTCTCTCTCTTGCTCTCGCTCTCTCTTTCTCTCTCGTTCTGTGTGTGTGTGTCCTTGCCTACCAAATGAATTAATTAAAATGGTTAAAGATACAGGTTACTGGGTCATGTCAGGCCTCTTGAGCCAGCTTCTCAAGAGGAGAAACCGTAGTGCCTTACATTTTTCACAGATTCTCTAATTTATACATACAAGCTGAAATTGAAAGACCACTGCCATATTATAATCAACAATTATGGAATCCAGTGTTTGTGAACTAGATATCAAATTGTAAAATTGACTCTGAGCATCTTAAAATTCACCAACAGGCATTGTGGCAGATAATCACTTTTCTTCAGGTTTACAAATATCAATGATACTCCAAAATTGCCTCTGTATAAGTATAATACCATGAAAATACCCAAGAGTTGTGTTATTTAGCATCTACCATCTGTGCGTGCTTCATAGGCTTTCATTATATTATTTAATTCTCAAGGGAATGATTTTTTTTTTTTTACCTTAAAGATGAAGAACTGTCCAGGATCTTGTGAATAACAAGTGGAACAACTGGGATTTAAAAGAAGTATCCTTGATACTAAATCACATGTTCTTTCTGCTTTACCTGCCTGATTCTCTTAAATTTCATTTTATTAGATATTTCTCACCTGAACATAATGATCATTTTGCCAATAGATATGTAATAATCATTCAAATTTCCTTTTAAGATGTTAATGCATCAGATATATTTTTTAACTCTTTGTAATGCAACCTAACATCTCTGTGCCTGAAAATTACAGAATAATTGGCAAATAAAAATGACTTGTATGGCACAGGTATGAAATGTGGTGTGTGCGAGCAAATAGGTAAAATGATTTGGATCCTCTGTGTGGGCTGATGGCTGAATTTCACAGCAGCTCTAAGATGAAGGAAAGAAAGGAATAGAAACCCTTAAGCAAACAAAATCAAATTAGTTCAAAGAAAAGGAAATGACTTTTCAGATTAATAGAGATGAGCTGGCATGTACATGCTAAACGCCCTCATGTTTTCAAATGAGTGTATGTCATTCTCTCAAGGCTGTGGGCAATGGGTGTATATTTTAAAAGATGATTGGCCGGCGCCGCGGCTCACTAGGCTAATCCTCCGCCTGCGGTGCCAGTACCCCCGGTTCTAGTCCTGGTCGGGGTGCCGCATTCTGTCCCGGTTGCTCCTCTTCCAGTCCAGCTCTCTGCTGTGGCCCGGGAGTGCAGTGGAGAATGGCCCAAGTGCTTGGGCCCTGCACCCACATGGGAGACCAGGAGAAGCACCTGGCTCCTGGCTTTGGATCAGCGTGGTGCGTCGGCCGCAGCGGCCATTGTGGGGTGAACCAACGGTACAAGGAAGACCTTTCTCTCTGTCTCTCTCTCTCACTGTCTACTCTGCCTGTCCAAAAAAAAAAAAAAAAAAAAAAAGATGATTTCAAAAGAATGAGTTTTCTCAGTGAACTGGTTAGCAATTCTTGGTGTGATTTCTTAGTTATGGTTCTATTTCTTAGAATGCTAAATTTACCTTATCCCTTGTCAAAAAGGACTTGGCACACAAGGGTGCTCATACTGTAGGACAAACCTACAAAATTGGATATCTTGCTTCAAAATATTTACACCTGCCAGAGAATGATATTTTTAAAAAGATATTTTTTTCATTTGAAAGGCAGAGTTACAGAGAGAACTAGAGAAACACAGAAAGATCTTCCATGTACTGGTTCACTCCCCAAATGGCTGCAACAGCCAGTGCTGGGCCAGGCTGAAGCCAGGAGCCAGGAACTTCATCCAGGTCTCCCACATAGGTGGCAGAGGCCCAAGCACTTGGGTCATTCATTGTTGCCTTCCCTGGCACATTAGTGTGGAGTTGGATCAGAAGTGGAGCAGCCAAGACTTGAACTGGAGGTCATATGGAATGTCAGGTTGCCGGTGACCCTTTAACCCACCGCACCACTATGCTGGCCTCTAGCTTATGAGTCTGATTTCACCTTTCAGTGTCTGTGTAAGATTTCTCATGTCAATTTGTAATACAGAGGACTCTAGAGAAATTCTTCTGAGCTGAGTTAATTTTGAGTTCTGGACTTCATCCTATTGGTTCATTTATTGCTATAAATTCCTTATTCAACATTGATTTTTAGATAGCTAGACTCAAAACTCTTTGAAAAGACAGACTGTCTCTCACTCAGCTTTGTATGATCAAAGCTAACACGGTGCTTTGTAGGCACTTGAGGTGCTGAAGAATGAATGAGAAGCTAAACTTTCCTAATGAGATTCAGATTCATGGATTATGCTTGTCTTTTTCCATCTCTTAAACTATTGCTTTATTTGAAAATAGAATTGAAAAATAATTCAGTAACTACAAAGATAAGAGGTAAAAGTAAAATGAAAACCCACATATTCACCTCGTTTAAGAAAAAGATAAAATTAACATTGATTTCCTCTGAATATGAAAACTTTTATTTCTCCATTATGCCCTATTCCTCTGGTTAGCTACTGCTCTTGACTTTGAGTTTATCACTGAGTGTTGTTGTTTTATATTAGAAATAATTGTGGAGCCGGTACTGCGGTATAGCAGGTAAAGCCTCTTGTAGTGCCAGCATCCCATATGGGTGCTATTTCGAGTCCCGGCTGCTCCACTTCCAATCCAGCTCTCTGCTATGGCCTCAGGAAGCAGTAGAATATGGTTAAAGTCCTTGGGCCACCCCCCCACCCTTTTTTAAAGACATGGTAAGAGTAATGTCTGTTTAAACAATACTAACCTTTATTGATGATCATTAAAGGTGTTATATAAAGGTAAAGTAGGCTTTTCCTCTCAAAATATATTCAAATCTTAACTGGAGTTTTCATAGCCTTCCCTCAAAGGAGAATATAATACAGGATTGGTGTAGAAAAGAGTTTTGGTAAGGGGCTGTTTTTAGTGTCCCTGTAGGCAAATGTACTTCAAAAGGTTCATGAAAAAGTGGAATTGAAAGATAAGTTCATTTTGCTGCAAAAAATTGAAATTTATACCTCATGTTTTCATAATATGCACTCCCATGGACTTTCTGTTGTTGACCTTGCCTGTTGCTGTTGTCAATGAGACTCTTCAGTGGCTGCAGTCCACCTGCCTCCTAAGCATCTAGGCATGAAGAAACAGAGCCTGTTGTTCAAGTATCTACTCGTTGTAGACTCATCGATTCTAACAGCCCCACCACTCTGTAGAGCTGGAAGTCACAGCCATGTCAGATGGCAGGGCTGGGCAGTCATAGGTGTTTTTTCACAGAAGAAGATTAAAGAAGTGATTTACAGTTTACTCACGGAGAGGAATCTGCATGAAATCACATGAGAGAAAGGCCTTTCTTCCAAGAACCTGAATAACCTCTTCAGGGACTTTCCAGAACAGGGAAGCTTTGCTCTTGTTGTTCTTTCCTATAGGGATGGATTTGCTACCTTTAACTGCTCCTTTCCTCCAGCAGGCTAAGTTTTATCTTTTTCCAAGTGTGGGCAAAGAGCAATCTTCCAAGTTCCCTGAAGAATGGGCCTGGTCATTTTCATTTGATATTGAATATGATTTGACTTTCAAATACCTTGACATCAGAAATGAGGTATATGTGTTCGGAATATTATATTGACAGCATTTATTCATTAATGTTATTCAGATATAGATAGTCCCAGCCTCCAAGAAGTTTATATCTTTTTTTAAAAAAAGATTGTTTTATTTAAAAATCAGAATCAGAGAGAGAGAGAGAGAGAGATCTTCCATCCACTGGTTCACTTCCCAAATAGCTGCAATGACTGGAGCTGGGCCAATAGGAAGCCAGGAGCTTCCGTGTCTCTCATGTGCATGCAGGGACCCGAGCACTTGGGCCGTTCTCTGCTGCTTTTCCAGGCCATTAACAGGGAGCTGGATCAGAAGTGGAGCAGGCTGGACTCACACTGGCACCCATATGGGATGCTGATGCCACAGACAGCTGTTTGATCCACTACACCACAGAACCTGCCCTCAAGAAGTAGCAGTGCCTAGAAGGAAAAGTATAACTCATTTTGCTAAATGTTTTGGAGAGGAGAGTCCTTTCTTCTTGCTGCATGTTTGCTTGTAGAGGGACATCAATTAATACAGCATTTGTGGCTTCTCTCTATTGGGCATGTCTAGTTTAGCCTTCGCTTCCTCTCTACTATTGGGATGAGTCTGTCAGCAGAGTCTACCTCTAAGTGGGAGTTAGGGTTGGGAATCTCCAGGTTTCCAGAGCTGCTATGATGGCATAGGTCTGTCTAATTCTGTAGTTCTGCCAAAGATAACACAGCAAGCTAGCCTTTATTCGTATGTTGGTAGTACCCAATCAATCCCCATTTGCTTAACTCTATTGTCTCAGTTAATTTAGGATTTAGATAGGAAAATCAGTGCTATTATTGGGTCCCTCAAATCAAAATACTGGGAATCAGTGTGATACTTATACTAAGGAAACTGGTAAAGTCTAATTTTTGGACTGATAGTTTTCAAATCTTGCTGCTGGAAAGAAAGGTGGGATTGACAGGGCTGAATCCCATTCCTTCACAGTGCCCTTGATGAGAGATTTTGCCTTGGTCTGTTTTATATATTACACTGCCAAATAAAAAGTCTGAGCTGTAAAATGATTTTAAAACTTGTAGCTTTGAAATATTTAGATGACAATCCATAGCAATGATTACATTTTGTATTATACAAATTCCCTGTGTGTTATATACATAATGACCCTACTATAGTCCATTTAATTTCACTCCTTTCCATTTTATATCATTAGAAACAAATTTTTGGTTAAAACTTATTAAATTGATTATATCATACTCACAACCTAAGGTTTGAAAATTTCTGTACTAATTTATGCACATTTTATCTAAGGGATACTACTTTAATAGACTTCTTATCTAACAATGAATTGGAAGTATTCTGAT
Organism: Oryctolagus cuniculus; assembly: GCF_051225735.1. Classification (NCBI taxonomy): domain Eukaryota; kingdom Metazoa; phylum Chordata; class Mammalia; order Lagomorpha; family Leporidae; genus Oryctolagus; species Oryctolagus cuniculus. Next base: position 78,255,147 of record NC_142877.1, on the reverse strand, counting down.
AGTATCCCATTTACCTAATTCTTGTTGGCGATTAATGTTTTATTTGTTTTCTTCATGAAAATAAATTAAAGTTAAACTTATTCTGGAATTACAGTCCCTTCTGAGAAAGTATCCTTTCATCATTGAGGTCACTGGCTTGTGATGGGGTTTTGTCCCAATAAACCCATCATGAATTGAAAATATCATAAATCAAAAATGCATTTAATATACTTAACCCACATAATAAATTAGCTACACTATATACTGTAGAGTGTTGGTTACTTACTGTCATGATCATGTGACTGCCTGGGAGTGATGTCTCACTTCTGCTCCACAACATAACAAGAAAGCATTGTACTGAGAATCACAAGCCTTGAAAAAGATCAAAATTCAAAGTATGATTCCTACTGAAGGTTTATCACTTTGGCACTGTTGCAATATAAAAAAGAATCTTTTAAGTCCAATCATTGTAAGTTGGGGAATGTCTAATGCTGACATTATATATATATATATATATATACACACACACACAGAGAGAGAGAGAGAGAGAGATGAGCAAAGAGAGAGAGAGAGAGAGCTACCATCTGCTTGTTTACTCCTCAAATGCCTGCAAACAGGGCTGGGTCAAAGCTGGGAGCCTGGAACTCAATCCAGGTCTCCCACATGGGTGGTTGGAACCCAATCACTTGAGCCATCACCTGCTGCCTTCCAGTGTCTGCATTAGCAGGATGAAATCAGTAGCCAGAATTGGGTATTGATATGGGATGTGGGCATCCTAACTGGCAAACACTGATCAGGGATCAGCCAAACACTGATCCCTGATCATATTACTGTCACTGGCTTCATTTCTTTAATGGGGGTAATTTTCTGTCAAATCATGGCAGTGAACAAAGCTGACAATTCGCAGATTCTTTGTAGAGTTTATACTCCACTGGAATATTTCTTTTATACAAAAATATTGATAGTGTTCGTATTTTAGAATGAATTATTTATGTGTACCTATTTACCGCCAACCAGCATTCCACGCTTGACCGTACAACACCCACAAAATGGCAGTGTGATGGGGACGAGGAGGCCGGTATTTTTGTGCTTGTAGCCATGTCTGGAGAGATCAGGACTGGCTGCGTGCTGAGAAATGGAGCTTGGCAGCACAGAGGTGTTAGGCACAGGGGTGTGAACTAGACTGCAAGGGAAAGCAAGGCCACCTTCCTGACAGCCCTGTTCCCTAAGCCCTTCCAGCCTCCACCCATATGAAGCTGTCTTTACAAAAAACTAAGAAGTCAACCCATTAGTTACCTTTTCTCCCCCTGAGTAGGAAGTCTCCTAGTGAACAGAACTTCTGACACAGGGGCAAGTGGTTTATCCCTAGATACAGGGCATGTATGCATGTGCTCCCTAAAACTTGGCCCCATCGGATGCCAGGTTCAGATTCCTTTCTCCCGCCTTCCTGAGTCACTGCTTGTTTGCTTGGACTGGCCGGTGGAAATAGGCAAGCACCGGTGCTGGCTGCACTGGCAACCCGGCCTTTCCTCCAGATTCGGGCTCTCCCTGGTTGGCACTGGCTGTGACCGCAAGAATGAAGATCTAATCAAGTCCGTCTGGGCTCCCTGCCGGCCACTAACTGGCTTTATTCGGCTTCCCCGTTGTTGATAATAAAACACAAGTGAGGCTTTGGTTGTTTGCTGCGCATTCCCAAGCCAGCATAAGCTGCGTGCCCTTTGACTAGCAGTGTCGTGACGTCGTGGAAAGAGCACTTGCCTCTGTTCCACACACCTACTTCCTTGGCTGGGTTTCACCTCCAGCATGCCATGCTTGGCACTCACCCTCCCTGTGCTGTATTTCAAATGGAGATCCTGACGTCTAATGTGGGCTACACTTTGTGACTCTTTATCATGGGGATTATAGGAGTTGAAAGCAGCAAAAGCTTGGATGCGATTCAAGGTTCTGTCCTAACATTCTAAATGGTTGAAAGGTGTCCTGGAGGAGATCAGAATGGCACAAGGCTTCTGAGAAGCAATAAGATTGGAAGGGGAGACATCTGGTGAGTGGGGTGAGGGGGTGGAGAAGGGAGAAAGAGAAAAGATAACACACACATACTGAGAGAGAGAGACTGCCCTCAGAACTTTTTTTTTTTTTTTTTTTTGACAGGCAGAGTTAGTGAGAGAGAGAGAGAGACAGAGAAAGGTCTTCCTTCCATTGGTTCACCCTCCAAATGGCCGCTACAGCTGGCGCTGCGTTGATCCGAAGCCAGGAGCCAGGTGCTTCCTCCTGGTCTCCCATGTGGGTGCAGGGACCCAAGCACTTTGAGCTTCCCAGCCTTGGCAAAGAAGCAGTAGAACCTGGGACAACAGGCAGCTCAGCCGTATCCAGGGTGAACCTGCAGCTGACAACCTGAGCCGGTCCCCCACTTTGGGGTTTAGTTAGACCTCAGGGCCTTTCTACCTCTTCAAGGAGAGTTCCAAGAAAGAATAAAGGTTAACTTGCTTCTCTTGGAATGGGCTCAGGTGTCAGCATTACATTGATTTAAAGAAAATAAGTAATGGATGTTTGTTTATACACCTGAGTGAATGGAATGATGTTTGTGCTCCATGAAGGGGTCCCTGTCTTCACTGAAGGAAATCTCTCAGGACATCTTGTACAGGTTGAAAATCTCTAATCCAAAAATCTGAACACTGAGGTATTTCAAAATTTGAACAAACTTTTTGATTGCAAACGTTGACATTCAAAGAATGGCAGATTTTGGAGTATTTTGGGTTTCAGATTTCCAAATATAAGATTCTCCACTGGAAAGTGTATACAAATTTTCCAAAATCCAAAAAAAAAAAAAAAAACTCATAAATCTGGAATACTTCTGGTCTCTAGCATTTTGGACAAGGGCGCTTGATTTCTACTGCTCTTTTGTCCACTTTGACCTTCTCTGCCAGATGCTCTTCGAGGACACTCATGCTTCACGTTGGGCAAGGCTTGCAGCACATCACAGGACAAGTGGTTCGAGTCTTGGAATCCTGCCCTTTGGGGTGAGGCCGAACAGGTCTCAGTAGGGCTGTGAAAGCCATCAGTGAGGAATCCCCCTATCAGTGCAGCATTGGGCTAACAGCAGCACCTCATCAGCTGGGGCCAGGGTGCCCAAGCTAAGTCATTTGGAATTGGTGTGTTCCCAGGGATTCCCCAGCCTCGAGTTCCTGCCCCTTTTCCTGACCAAGGTCAAGGACGTCTCTCAGACAGAGAAACCCAGAAGACAGCAGCTCCAGAGCTTCTCCCTGCCCGTAATGGTTTGGGGAAACGCAGCCTTTGCTTGACTCTGAGACCCGCTTCTCCTTCCGCGCTTTGCAATTCCCTGTCAGTTGTGGAAAGAGGAAGGTGCCTAAAAATAACCACCAGCTGGGCTCCCAAGTTCAAGGGGTGCAATCGCAGTGCAGGGAGCAAGTATGAAGTCTGCCTCTGAGGTTCTGGAAACTCAGCTGTGCGATGCTTGCCAGAAGCGCCCTTCCAATCGTGTTATTCTTAGTGTCTCTCAGGGCAGCCTTTGCAAAGACAAGTTCTCACTGCCTGTGGGTTATTGAGGTCACCCAAGGACAGCAGCTTTAGGAAAAATATGAAAGGGAAAAGGTATTTTTAGTGTGCTTTCTCCTTCCTTTGTGTGCCCCCCCCCCCCCCCCGCCTCGCGTGCTTGCTCAGTCCCGCCAGCAACCCTGCTCCCAAGTGAACTGCCCCGCCGCATCTGTGCCTACGCTTCTGCTGCTTGTCCAGGCTCCCAGGTGCCCTGGGCCTGCTTTCCTAATACCGCCTTACCTGAATTTCACTCTCTCTTCTTTATCAAGACGGACACATCTGTCCTTCAGTAAATCAGACTAACCTGATCAGTGAACTCGCAATGCAGGCGGTTTACAATCACTTTTTACAGAATATCATCACATTTTAAAATTGTGATAAAAATTATAAAATATATTACCCATTTTTTAAAAAGATTATTTTATTTGAAAGTCAGAGTTACACAGAGAGAAAGGAGAGGCAGGGGGGAGGGAGGTAAAGAGAGAGAGAGAAAAAAGAGAGAGAAAGAAAGAATCTTCCATCCACAGGTTTACTCCCCAATTAGCTGCCCTGATCCAAAGCCAGGAGCCAGGAGCTTCTTCCAGGTCTCCCATGCGGGTGCAGAGGCCAAGGACTTGAGCCATCTTATGCTTTCCCAGGCCATAGCAGAGAGCTGGATCAGAAGTGGAGTAGCCAGGACTTGAATGGGCACCCATTTGGGTTGCTGGCACTGCAGGTGGCAGCTTTACCCCCTATGCCACAGAGCCAGCCCCTTACCCATTTTTAAGTACAGTAATGTTAAGAATAGCCATGTGAGTTGAAATAGATCCCAAGTGTTTTTTTAGTCCCATCAAACAACAGGTTCCCATTTTACCCTCCTCTCAACCCCTGTAACTACCATTTGACTTTTATGTTTATTAATTTGGCTATTTCAGATATCTTAGATGAGTAAAATCATACAGTATATATAAATGACTTGTCATTTTGTTACTTGCTTATTTAATATAATGTCCTCAAGATTCATGCACCTCATAGTGTATGTTAGAATTCTCTTTGTTTTTAAGGCAGCACAATGTTCCACTGTATGTGTGAATAGCACAGTTCATTTATCTGCTCATCCGTGGGTGGACATTGGCTTGCTTCTACCTCTTGGCTATTGTGAACACTGCTGCTGTGAACATGCACGTTATAATACTGTATCTCTTTGAGATCCTGCTTTCAATTTATTTGGATATATACCCAGGAAGAAATGGTATTGCTGAGTCATAAAGTATCCTTTTTTTTTTTTTTTTTTTTTTACTTTTCAGAGGAAATGCCACACTGTTTTCCATTGTGGTTGCCCCATCTTTTAACAGCATATGAGTTCCACTCCACATCCCTGCCAACACTTGCTATTTCCTGTGTTTTTGATAGTGCCCATCATAATGGGTGTGAGGACATGTCTGCATTTCCCTGGGAGATTTTTATGCTTCAGCCTTAAGAAATGATGGTTGTGTTGATTTCAGGCTCTGGCACAAGCCACACGGAGATGTTAGATATTTTGGCTGGAGATTCTTGTTGCATCTTTCCAATCACGGTGGATCACACCTGCCCCGAGAGGTAGATAAGGTTATCTTCTGTATACCCTATTCTAAAAGTGAGAAAAATCAAATTCATGCCACAGGGTTATGTGACTTTCAGGACGGTTTGTTTCTCATAATCTCATCTCTGGCTCCTAGGTCCGGCTTCTAGTGTGGACTTTTTGGGTTTGTTTTTCTCTCCTGACTCTGCCATTGGTGTTTTGCTCCACTTGAACTCAGACACAGAGCTGAGCTGCCTTTCTTGATTTCCCAGAAGTAATCACTAAAAGGTGCTGGGAGTGTATCAGATGCTACTGAGATTTTCAGGCAGATTTCACATTGGAGGAAAGTCCGTGATTTAAAATTGAATGTTCGCATTCCCTTTTCTGAAGGCCCTTGGCCCTATCCTGCCTCTCAGAACATTTGCTTTCCCTGCTGCTGGGCTCTTGCTACAGCCCCACTCATTATTTTGCTGACTCTTCTTTTCCCTTCGCCTTCTCCCTTTTCCTCTCAGCTCTTTCTAGTTCTTAGTTTGCCAGGGTTCTGTGCTACACCAGCTGGAACTATGGGGGTACTGATGTGTTCTTGTCCTCAGGTTCACACCTCGTTTCTTTCCCAAGATCAACAGACTCCTCTCCTCTTAAGAGAGGCAAGAATCCAAAAGACTTGGACCAGAGCTCCTCTCCAGCTGTAACGGTTTCTGAAGCTGGAAGCTTCTAGTCTCAACTCCCAGATCCAGTCCTCCTTCTATAGTTCACATTTGCCAGACTGCCAAATTTTCCTCTCCAAACTCCCTCCTAACTCTGTGGTTAGCCCTCCTTTGTAAACCCAAATCTCAAAGCATTCACATAAATGAAATCTTCATTACCCTTCGACAGGCTCAAAAGACCAGAGGAGATCTCAAATTCTGCAGGGGTGGGGAATGTCCGGCCCACGGGCTGTACGAGGCTTGTAGAAATCATTTGATCAGGCCCTGCCAAGGCAACGACAGGTGGAACTCAAAATTCAATAAATCAATAGCAGACTAATTTTTAATTTGATTTTTTTTTTTGAGTTTGAATGGTTAACTTTATTTTTTTTTTTAATTTTTTTTTTTAACTTTTATTTAATGAATATACGTTTCCAAAGTACGAATAATGGATTACTATGGCTTCCCCCCCATACCGTCCCACCCACAACCCTCCCCTTTCCCACTCCCTCTCCCCTTCCATTCACATCAAGATTCATTTTCGATTATCTTAATATACAGAAGATCAGCTTAGTATACATTAAGTAAGGATTTCAACAGTTTGCTCCCACACAGAAACATAAAGTGAAAAATAATAGATGATTTTTTTTAATGATGATGAAATCAGATCAGACCTATTGTCATGTTTAATCCCAGTGAGAGTCAAGTTGGGAGTTGATAGTTTCTTTTCTTTTTGATATTTTTATTTATTTTATTTATTTTGATATTTTTATGACCTGTGAAGCATGTTATAAATATTTAAATGGCCCTTAGCAGAAAAAAAGTTTCCCCACCCCTGCGCTTTCCTTGAAAAGTTTTGAAAGAGCACTGGGTTTTTTTCTGATAACCAAGAAATCTGTGATTCCATGTCACTGACTATTTTCTGACCGTGTGCTTCTGGGAAGGCTTCTTGGAACAGATAAACCCTGAAAAAGCAGAATTCCGACAAATGTGTTTCCCTTTCTCCCTTTGCAGCTATAATCAGGGCTGTCTGGGACACAGGTGGGGTTCCCTACGCTGTCTGACTCTGTTTATGCCAAGGACTCTGCACCCCCCCACCCCGGGAAACTGGACCCCTGGGGTCCCCACGGAGTTGGCTTTCTAACTTGAGCCAGTGTTTGATGCCTTATTCCCACACCGCGGTTGCTGTTTGTGGTGGGAGGCTAAAAGGGATTTTAGACTCTGTTGCTCTCAGCTGTAAAAATATACTCCTTGATCTCACCTACATGGTTGCAGCCTCCCCCCCAGGCAGATGTCCCAGCGCAGAGGCTGGGCTGAACACTGAGAGACTGTCAGAAAAAGTCGGGTTTAATTGCTTCCTCTTACTATATATGGTAGGCTGGAAGTGGTATCATGAAGCTTATCTTGTAATCCTTTTCTTCCTAATAGGAGAGCAGTGGAATTCTGTGGGCCAGAAATGTAGGCAGCTGGTGGTTGAACTTTAGGCACAAATATAAAAGGCACCAGCTCTCTGCTTCCCTCTCATTGGCCCTGTAAAGGTGATAATGACGTGGTCAGAAGGCAGCTGGAAATTTTGAAAGAGCCAGGCTGTGGGGGTCACTAGGAGAGTGAGAAAACGGAATGAAGTGGAAAAAAGTTACAAGGAAATAGTATGTCACGAAAATTGAGAGCTAAGGCAAAAATGGTGTCTAAATATGGTATAAGCGCACACAAGCTATCTTAACTATGCTGTCTATGTCAAAAGAGGTGGGTGTAGGATATAGCAGTAAGAATAAAAATCTGCTCACCCTGTAGTTACGGAGAGTTTGTAGTGCCTGGGAAGCATTATGTTCCATTTGCCTACTTTGCTTCTCTGTCTAAACTAACTTTTCTACCTGGATCTCTCCTACTCGCCACTCTACCATTTTTTCCTAGATTACTTCCACCGCTCCTTCAGATCTTGGCATAGAAATGTGTTATTCCCTCTGGGAAAATTTCTCAGACACTGGGCCCATGTGGGATGCCAGTGCAAGTCATGGTACTTGGCACAGAGCATAGTAAACAAATCCGTGCTTATTTATCTTTTCTATCATATCAAGAAACAGGGTTAATGGTTTGTTCATTGTGCCCACAACAGCTACTGCAGTGCCTGGAATCCAGAAGGCAATCAGTAAACACTTGTTGAGGAACAGATGATGGAATAAACAAGCAAACAGAAAATAGCTATTTTTATGTTTTCCTTAGACTAAAATGGTTCAGATCCTTTATTAAACATTTTCTATGTGGAAAATCTTGTTTAGACTTCTGGAATGTATGTAAGAGTCAACTGTGGCTTTGGAAAAAGGTGTTTTATTAAGGAGCAAATCTTTGTAGCAACATCCAAGCAAAGCTTAAGTCTTCAGTGAGAGTAAAGAGCACTTAGCGTGTTTCCCCACTCAGGGACAACTCAATTTCTTTATATCTTTGATCATTGGGTTTTAGAAACCACAGTTATCACCAAACCTAAAGGGCATAAAAGCTTTTTTATGAGGAAATTGGACCCAGTGAATACTTTAACCATGCTTTTATGTGAGACATTAGTGACATACAGATATATCTCTGCATAAAAATCTGTAGATTAGGGGCTGTGTTGTGGTCTAATGGGTTAAGCTGCTGCCTGCAATGCTGGTAGCCCATATGGGTGCCTGTTTGAGTCCCAGCTGCTCCACTTCCAATCCAGCTCCCTGCTAATGTGCTTGGGAAAGCAGTAGAAAAGGCCCACGTGAGAGACCTGGATCCTGGTTCTTGGCTTTAGTTTGGCTCAACCCCTGTCATTGCAGCTATTTGGGGAGTGAATCAGCAGATGGAAGATCTCTCTCTCTCTCTCTTTATCATTTTGACTTTCAAAATAAACAAATAAATAGATCTTTTTTTTAAACATATTTTATTTATTTATTTGAGAGGCAGAGTTACAGACAGTGAGAGGGAGAGACAGAGAGAAATGTCTTCCTTCTGTTGGTACATTCCCTAAATGGTTGCAATGGCTGAAGCTGCGCTGATCCAAAGCCAGGAGCCAGAAGCTACTTCCAGTCTCCCATGCAGGTGCAGGGGCCCAAGGAGTTGGGTCATCTTCTGCTGCTTTCCCAGGCCATAGCAGAGAGCTGGATTGGAAGAGAAGTGGCTGGGACTAGAACCGGTGCCTATGTGGGATGCTGGCACCAAAGGTGGAAGATTAATCTGCTGCGTCACAGCGCCAGCCCCAAATAAATCTTTTTTTTTAAAAAAGTATATCTTATATTTGATCAAGGATCCAAAACCAATCCCTGGAGTAAGGACAGTCTATTCAATAAATGGTGCTGGGAAAACTGATTTCCACTTGCAGAACCATGAAGAAAGACCCCTACCTTTCACCTTACACAAAAATTCACTCAACATGGATTAAAGACTTAAATCTACGACCCGACACCATCAAATTATTAGAGAGCATTGGAGAAACTCTGCAAGATATAGGTACTGGCAAAGACTTCTTGGAAAATACCCCAGAAGCACAGACAGTCAAAGCCAAAATTAACATTTGGGATTGCATCAAATTGAGAAGTTTCTGTACTACAAAAGAAACAGTCAAGAAAGTGAAGAGGCAACCGACAGAATGGAAAAAAATATTCGCAAACTATGCAACAGATAAAGGGTTGATAAGCAGAATCTACAAAGAAATCAAGAAACTCCACAATATCAAAACAAACAACCCACTTAAGAGCTGGGTCAAGGACCTCAATAGACATTTTTCAAAAGAGGAAATCCAAATGGCCAATAGGCACATGAAAAAAATGTTCAAGATCACTAGCAATCAGGGAAATGCAAATCAAAACCACATTGAGGTTTCACCTCACCCCAGATAGAATGGCTCACATACAGAAATCTACCAACAACAGATGCTAGAGAGGATGTGGGGAAAAAGGGACACTAACCCACTGTTGGTGGAAATGCAAACTGGATAAGCCACTATGGAAGTCAGTCTGGAGATTCCTCAGAAACCTGAATATAACCCTACCATTCAACCCAGCCATACCACTCCTTGGCATTTACCCAAAGGAAATGAAATTGGCAAACAAACAAGCTGTCTGCACCTTAATGTTTATTGCAGCTCAATTCACAATAGCTAAGACCCGGAACCAACCCAAATGCCCATCAACAGAACACTGGATAAAGAAATTATGGGACATGTACTCTATCGAATACTATACAGCAGTCAAAAACAACGAAATCCGGTCATTTGCAACAAGGTGGAGGAATCTGGAAAACATTATGCTGATTGAATTAAGCCAATCCCAAAGGGACAAATATCATATGTTCTCCCTGATCGAAGACAACTAATTGAGCACCAAAGGGGAAACCTGTTGAAGTGAAATGGACACTATGAGAAACAGTGACTTGATCAGCTCTTGTCCTGACTGTTGATGTACAATGTAATACTTTATCCATTTTAGTATTTTCTCTTTTTTTTTTGTTCTAGTACTATTGGTTGAACTCTCTAATTAACACACAATTATTCTTAGGTGTTTAAATTTTAACTGAAAAGTGATCCCTGTTAAATATAAGGGTGGGAATAAGAGAGGGAGGAGATGTACAGTTTGGGACATGTTCAATCTGACTTGCCCCAAATGGTGGAGTTAGAATCATGCCAGGGGATCCCAATACAATCCCATCAAGGTGGCATGACCAATGCCATCTCACTAGTCCAAGTGATCAATTTCAGTTCACAACTGATCACACTGATAGGTCTAAGAATCAAAGGGATTACACAAACAAGACTAGTGTCTGCTAATACTAGCTGATAGAATTAAAAAGGGAGAGAACAGTTCATCATGGGAAGCGGGATACACAGTAGACTCATAGAATGGCAGATGTCCTAAATAGCACTCTGGCCTCAGAATCAGCCCTTAAGGCATTCGGATCTGGCTGAAGAGCCCATGAGAGTATTTTAGGCATGGAAAGCCAAGACACCCTGGGAAAAAAAAAAGAAGAAGAAGACCTAAATGGAAGATCTCTGTGAGTGAGATCCCAATGAAAAGAACAGGGCCATCAAAGAAGGAGGTACCTTTCTCTGAAGGGAGGAGAGAACTTCCACTTTGACTATGACCCTGTCGGAATAAGTTTGAAGTCGGCTAACTCAAAAGGCTTCCATAGCCTTGGAAACTCATGACTGGAGCATAGGGAGATTACTGACGCCATAACCAAGAGTGTCAAATTGTTAAGTCAACAACAGGAGTCACTGTATACTTACTCCTCATGTAGGATCTCTGTCCTTAATGTGTTGTCCATTGTGAAGTAATGCTATAACTAGTACTCAAACAGTATTTTTCACTTTGTGTTTCTGTGTGGGTGCAAACTGATGAAATCTTTACTTAATATATACTGAATATATACTGAATTGATCTTCTGTATATAAAGAGAATTGAAAATGAATCTTGATGTGAATGGAATGGGAGAGGAGCGGGAGATGGGAGGGATGTGAGTGGGAGGGAAATTATGGGGGGGAAGCCATTGTAATCCATAAGCTGTACTTTGGAAATTTATATTTACTAAATAAAAAAGGAAGTACAAAAATAAAAAAATTAGTTAAAAAAAAGAAATTATGGGACATGTACTCTATAGAATACTATACAGCAGTCAAAAACAATGAAACCCGGTTATTTGCAAAGATGGAGGAATCTGGAAAACACCATGCTGAGTGAACTAAGCCAGTCCCAAAGGGACAAATATCATATGTTCTCCCTGATTGGTGACAACTAACTGAGCACCAAAGGGGAAACCTGTTGAAGTGAAATGGACACTATGAGAAACAGTGACTTGATCAGCTCTTTTCCTGTTGATCTACAATGTAATACTTTATCCATTTTAGCATTTTTTTTGTTCTAGTACTATTGGTTGAACTCTGTAATTAACACACAATTATTCTTAGGTGTTTAAATTTTAACTGAAAAGTGATCCCTGTTAGGAATTTGGAAAACATTATGCTGAGTGAAATAAGCCAGTCCCAAAGGGACAAATATCGTATGTTCTCCGTGATCGAAGACAACTAACCGAGCACCAAAAAGGAAACCTGTTAAAGTGAAATGAACACTATGAGAAACGGTGACTTGATCAGCCCTCACCCTGACTGTTGATGAGCAACTTGATATGTTATCCCTGTTAGTTTTTTGTTTGTTTGTTCTACTTAATACTTTTGGTTGAATACTGTAGTCAATACACAGTTGTTCTTAAGTGTTGAAACTTAACTGGAAAGTGATCGCTGTTAAATATAAGAGTGGGAATAAGAGAGGTAAGAGATGTGCAATTCGGGACATGCTCAAGCTGACTTACCTCAAACGGTAGAGTTAGAAACATACCAGGGGATTCCAATTCAGTCCCATCAAGGTGGCATGACCATTGCCATCTCTGTAGTCCAAGCGATCAATTTCAGTTCACAATTGATCATAATGATAGGACTAAGAGCCAAAGGGATCACCTAAACAAGACTAGTGTCTGCAAATACTAGCTGATAGAATAAAAAAGGGAGAGAACGATCCAACATGGGAAGTGAGATACACAGCAGACCCATAGAATGGCAGATGTCCTAAGCAGCACTCTGGCCTCAGAATCAGCCCTTAAGGTGTGCGGATCCAGCTGAAGAGCCCATGAGAGTATTTTAGGCATGGAAAGCCAAGACACTCTGGCAAAAAAAAAAAAAAAAAAAAAAAAATCTCTGCGGGTGAGATCCCAGTGGAAAGAACAGGTCATCAAAGAAGTAGGTACCTTTCTCTGAAGGGAGGAGAGAACTTCCACTTTGACCATGGCCTTGTCTAAATATGATCAGAGTCGATGAACTCAAAAGGCTTCCATAGCCTTGGCAGCTCATAAGAGCCTAGGGTGATTACTGATGCCATAAATAAGAGTGTCAATTTGTTAAGTCAACAACAGGAGTCACTGTGCACTTACTCCTCATGTAGGATCTCTGTCCTTAATGTGTTGTCCAATGTGAAGTAATGCTATAACTAGTACTCAAACAGTGTTTTTCACTTTGTGTTTCTGTGTGGGTGCAAACTGATGAAATCTTTACTTAATATATACTGAATTGATCTTCTGTATATAAAGAGAATTGAAAATGAATCTTGACGTGAATGGAAGGGGAGAGGGGACGGGAAAGGGGAGGGTTGAGGGTGGGAGGGCAGTTATGGGCGGGGGGAGCCATTGTAATCCATAAGCTGTACTTTGGAAATTTATATTAATTAAATAAAAGTTAAAAAGTATATATTAGATAATGTATGTTTCTCAGTGTAGCAGATGTCAGTATTTTGATGGCATATAATGTTTATAAGACCTGGAAAATACTACCTATTGCTTTTTTTTTTAAGATTCATTTATTTATTTGAAAGTTAGAGTTACACAGAAAGAAGGAGAGGTGCAGAGGTGGGGGTGGTCTTCCATCCACTGGTTCAATCCTCAGTTGGCCACAGTGGCCGGAGCCGTGCTTATCTGAAGCCAGGAGCCAGGAGCTTCTTCCAGGTCTCCCACATGGGTGCAGGAGCCCAAGGACTTGGGCCATCTTCTGCAGTGCTGGCCCATATGGGTTGCTGGCATTGCAGGCAGTAGCTTTACCCAATATGCCACACTGCTGGTCCTCCTATTGATTTTTTTAAAAGCATTTATTTGATTTGGACTCCTAAATACAAAGCTGAGATTGTTACCCATCAAAGTACTCTTCTGACTCCTTTTAAATGCTCATTCTGCATTATTTAATATTGGCCTTGATATAGACCTTGAAACATTTTATGTTATTATTACCAAGGAGAAATTACAGGAGAAAATTACAATAAGAATACAGCAAATTAATGAATTTTGAACCACCATTTAATCTTTTTCATTGCTAAATTTTATGTTTTGTTTTTATGAAATATTTCAAACTACTAAAAGGTCAGAGTGACATTTCACTTGAATTTAAATTAACCATTGCATTAGCTTTTTTTTCTTATCCAGAACATATTTTCCTTTCAAAAATTTACAAAAATTAGCAGAAAACATTATTATTTCCTTTGACAAGGGCATGATTTTTGAGGTAGTTACAAAAATTTTAATCTTTTTTTGTGAAAAGTTTCAAAATAAGATTGCAGATAAATATAGTCCCTCAAAAATACACTTCCTGATTATATGAACCATAGTTAGAAAATGAAAACTCTCATGCATTCCAGAATTATCAGTGTGAAGCCACAGTGAATATTTTATTTTTAAAATTTTTCTACCATGCGAACACATTTATTTTTTTAAAAAATGAAGGGTAATCTTGACACATCTAAAGCTATGTGACACTAAAGCCTTAGTTTTTTTTGTGGCTTGGCATATTGGCTCATGAGTAAGTTCTAAACTTGCAAACTATAGCTTTCTATTCCTCTTGATACATTTTATAAAAATGGCAATAACTTATATTCTTTCCTTTACACAGCTAACTAGTGTTTATGGAGTTCTCATTGTGTGCCAGCCCCTGTGGTAGGAGCTAAAAGAGAATAGGGAGTTGACCATGGAACCTAGTCTTATACTGATCACTGTCTCACATGGTTCTCCATCCACTGAACGGTAGGCTTCCTCTTGGTAAAGCAGCTCGTTGAACTGAGTTATAGAATTATTCCTCATCTTTAACAATATGCTCATGTTAAAGCGTTGTGAATTTAAATGTGATCATACATGTAAAGTGTTTAGAACTGTGAATGGCATGTAATAAGATGTTAACAGCTGCTAGCTAAAAAATAAATGTGAAGAATCATAGAGTCATAAGTTTATTGTTTGCAGGAACAACAATGGAACTCAAGATCTCTTGATTTCTTTTTTAACGGAATGTTTAGTAGCTGCTGGAGAAGTTATCAGTTGGGGGGAGTGAGAATGAGCATAACGCCTCCAGTACATGGCAAACAGGCAATAATACTTATTGCAACAATATTGAACAAAATCATTACCTCAAGGAAAAAATTTTACCAGCGTAAGAACTTGCAATAACTTGACAACATGTGATTGGATGTTTTTTTATTTCACCTGAGCATAACCTGATTTCTTAAAGATAGCACACTGGCTGGTGGTTTATGTAGGGTGTGATTTGCATGGCTTGAGTCCATGGAAAACACGCTCCATGAAAACAACCCCACCATTGTTTATTGATCAAGTGTGGTCTCCTACCTACTCACCCGACATTGGCCATGAGGCATATTCACTCTGGAGGCAGTTTCCAAGATAACCATAGGCAACCTCTTGGATATGGAGATTTGAGAAACTCAGAAAACATTTTGTCTTCAACCCAACCTTTTCAGTTCCAGAAAATAATTTCAAGGAGCTGTGAAAAGTGCCAAGTTCTCAACACTTAGCTGTACACAATAACCAGAGAAAATCTAAGTGGCGCCATGTAAACACTTAAACTTTTAGTGAGCTGTGAACCACACAGTTTTTTAATCCACTATTTAGGAAACAAGGTAGTCATAGCCTGCAGAGGGTGGAGAGAGAGTAACTTTCTTTTCTGGGAAGCAAAGATGTTCTGTTTGTGCTTGCCTCTCCTTACACCTCCAAGGTCATGAAAGGATCTTGAGGTGCCCTGTGGCATGTTTTTGAGATTAGACTTAGCTATTGCCCAAGAAGTTGCATACCTCTCTTAATGTCTCAGCTACAGACTTGGATGAAAGCAAGAAGTCATCAATTAAGCAGGTGGTGAGCCTTAGATGAGCAATTTCCCAACTTAGGAGAAGAAAAGAAAGAGCGAGCAAGGAATGCACAGTAGAGATAAGGTGTTATTAAGTATATTTGGGTTAGGGTCCATTTGATTAATGACAATATTAGCCCTTGAATTTCAGTGACAAGCCTCTAAACTTTCATTCTGCAACTTTGAATATATTTATACTTTGCTTTTTTAAATGCAATGAATCTCAATGGATAGTAATAGGAGGAGGTAGTTTTACCACTCGGGATATTTTTGGTTGTCACAGTTGTGATGGGGTGCTGGGTTGTTGTCATTGCTACTGACATCTAATTAGTGGAGACAAGGAATTCTGCTACTTGTCCTGTAATGCAAAAATAGCTCCAACAACAGAAAAATATTGAATCTGAAATGTCAATGGCGCCAATTGCAAAACCCGGTTGTAGATACTAAGAGCTTAGTTTTGTGAGCCAGACTGACTGGTACATTTTACAAATTAATTTCTGTTCCCCAATTCCCCATCTATTCAGTGGGATAATAACAGTACTTTCCTTATAAGATTTATAAGACTTTTTAAAAAAGATTTATTTATTTGAAAGGCAAATTTACAGAGAGGCAGAGGCAGAGAGGGAAAGGGAGGTCTTCCATCCACTGGTTCACTTCCCAGATGGCTGCAATGGCTGGAGCTGTGCCAATCTGAAGCCAGGAGCTTCTTCCAGGTCTCCTATGTGGGTGCAGGGGCCTAAGCACTTGGGCCGTCTTCCACTGCTTTCCCAGGCCATAGCAGAGAGCTGGATTGAAAGTGGAGCAGCCAGAGAACCAGCTCCCATATGGGATAGCGGCACTGCAGGCGGCAGCTTTACCCACTATGCCACAGTGCCAGTCCTGGATTTATAAGGCTTTAAAAGCATTACCCAGCATATGGTCAACATATGTGAATATTGGTTTTTAATCTTGTGCAAAATGGTGCAGTGTATATGTGGGAACAACCACAACTATAGAATCTCTATACAAGTATGTTTTTTGAGGGCAGCTTGACAAAAATCTCTTCAGAAAGAATTGGTCAGTATACACTGAGTGATGTTATGTGACCCGTGAGACATTGGAATCTACATAATAAATAACTATATGACATTGTCATCACTCTGTTAGTTGCTTTCTGCCAATATTGTTGTGTGCTGTTGTAAGGGAAGAAATGGGGGCAGACATTTGGCGTAGCTGTGCAGATATCCCATATCATGTCACAGTGTCTAGATTTGAATCCCAGTTCTGTGCAGGACTCCAGCTTCCTACTAATGTACACTCTGAGAGGCAGCAAGGACTCATCTCTTGGTGCCTACTTGAGAGCTCTGGAATGAGTTCCTGGCTCTTGGTTCTATCTTGCATAGTCCCAACTATTGCAGACATTTGGTGAATGAAGTAGTGGTTGGGAGATGTCTCCTTGTGTCTCTTTGCCTTTCAAATGAAACAGATACAAATTTAAAAAGAAAAGGAAGCAATGTCAGTGCAGAATCCCAGTACATCATATATGCTTGGGTGATATTTGAGATTAGTTACTAATCATTTTCACAGGATTCTTTGAAGATGAAAGATGCATGCATTCCCTAAGTAGATGTAGAGGTGTGAGACAGGAGTAAAGGAATGACAAATGGAAATACAATTGAAAATTAACTACTTAGTTGGCAGAGCTGTTGATTTCCAAAAGAAGTGGAAGCACTTGACCTTTATAATAACAAAGATAAAACTCCAAAAGGCCGGTGTCTGATGAAAGACCTTGAAAATGAAAGATGGTGCTATTTGTGGACAGAGCCAACAAATTATCATATGATTTATGCTCCAGTTAAGTGCAGGGTTGAAGATGCCAAAAGAAGAACATTTAAGTACATATGACAAATTATAGGTATTCGGCAGGGAAAAGAATCCTGAATTGGCTGCACTGACCTATCTGAACACTATGCCCAGAATTATATTTAATCTGGCAGCTTTGATTTTTAGATTTGAAGAGTCTGAAAATATGCTACTAGGCTCAGTTAAATAGCCCTTGACCTTAAACTTCTTACTTTATGCTCTGGCTAATTTCAGCGTGCAGGGACTGCTCTGGCTTTTCCTTATCCTAGAATCTTTCTCTCAGAATGAAGGTTTTAATTAAGCAGATGTTTAACATCAGAGGCTGTGACACTCAGGAAGGGAATTCCACAAGGGCTCTCAAGACAGCTTTAAAGTCAGTCAGTCTTAGGCCAGCCAGTGATAAGTGTCCATCTACTACATATTTGTTAGTGGAGTAGAAGATATTTATAGTATTACAGACATGGTCAAAGCCTCCAGGAACTGCACCTTCACATCGTATGCTCATTTCTAAACTCAAAGGGCTGTAGTTCACCTGGCTCTGGTATCATCTCATCAGGAAAGAAAAAGAGGTCATCGAGAACAAGCTAAGAATAATTAACAATTCTGTTAGAATAGCTAATACAATCAAACACCATGCAAGATATTTTAGACACTAAAATATTCTGTCCGATCTGTAGACAATAAAACCAGGCCTCAAATAATTAAGTAACTTGCTCAAGATTATGGAAATAATGGAATATGTTGTGGTGCAGTAATTAAAATGCTGCTTGGGATGCCCACATCAGAGTGTCTGGGTTTGAATCCCCATTTTGTTTTCAATCTAACTTCTTGTTAATGTGTACCCTGGGAGGCAGCAGGTGATGGCTCAAGTGCTTGGGTCCCTGCCACCCACAAAGGAGAACCAAATTGAGTTCCAGGTTCCTGGCTTCATCCTGGCCCAACCCTGGCTGTTACAGGCATTTGGAGAGTGGATCACCTGATGGAAGAGCTCTCTCTATTTCTCTGTTTCTGTATCTTTCTCCCTCTCTTACTCTGCCTTTCAAATAAGTAAAATAAATAAAATTTTAAAAATTATTTTTAGAAAGGATTCTAAAAGAGTCTTATTTAAAAAAAATCATGGAGGCCGGCGCCATGGCTCAATAGGCTAATCCTCTGCCTGCGGCGCCGGAACCCGGGGTTCTAGTCCCGGTCTGGGCACCAGATTCTGTCTCGGTTGCTTCTCTTCCAGTCCAGCTCTCTGCTGTGGCCCGGGAAGGCAGTGGAGGATGGCCCAAGTGCTTGGGCCCTGCACCTGCATGTGAGACCAGGAGAAGCACCTGGCTCCTTGCTTCGGATCAGCGCGGTGTGCCGGCCACAGCATTCCGGCCGCAGTGGCCATTGCGGGGTGAACCAATGGAAAAGGAAGACCTTTGTCTCTCTCTCTCACTGTCCATAGAGCTGGTAAACTGTGGTGCTGTGTTGGAATTTTTTTTTTGCTTCTATGAGGCTGAGTAATGTATAAAGAAAAGAAATTTATTTAGCTTGCAGTTCTGGAGGTGCAAGGGCCTGGCACCAGTATCTGTTCAGCTCTGGTGAGGCCCACATGGTAGCGGGTGCCACAATGGCAGGAGTGCAGGGGAGAGTGATCAAATGGGAGATAGGAAGCCAGAGGACAGGTAGGGGCTAGTCTTGCTTGTTTTATAATCGTCCACTCTTTGGAGAACTATTGGGGTCTCATGAAAATTACATTAATCCCTTTTAAGCTCTACCTCTTAAAAGTTCCACTGTCATCTCAACATCTCACCGCGGGGAGGACCAAGCTTCTAGCACACCTCCCTTGGAGCACATATTGAAACCATGTCCAAATCACAGCGGATGCCAAGATCTGGATCAAGTCTGCCTCCCTCTACAGAATTTTCTGCTTTATTTTGCCATATTTTGAGTCAATAGCATACAAAATGCAGCCCTCAAGCAATACCATCACCCCAGGGCTGAATGTTGAGAAGCGTTGAGGTATTCTCTGTTTAGGGCTGTGTTCATCTGGAATTAAACAAAAATTCCTGTCCTCTCCTGATATTTTAAAATATGGAGACTCCAAATTTTACATGCCTACTGCCTTTTCCCTAACCAAGAGAGATATAAGAAATATCTCTTGATCAGAGGGGGCAAAATGATGCAACTGTGCACATCCTGTCAATTCACTCTCCATATATAGCCTCAATCTGACCACTTCTTTTCATCTCCTACACTAACACACTATTGAAGTCATCGTCCTTCTCATTTGGAGGACTGCCACAGCTTCTCAACTGGTTTTTCTGTTTCTATCCTCATTTCTAGGATGTTCCATAGTAGTGGAAGTAATCCTTTCAAAGGTGTGGGGAGCAACTCGGACTAGACTGTTACTGGAATTAAGACTTATTCTATGCATCTGCTCTCCCACAATATGGCGCTGAGAAGGGAGTAACAACTTCTATACAGCTGCCTCTCGCCAATTTGATTGACTGAGCTGCAGGAGCTGATCCTGCTCCTGATTGGAGGAGAGCAGCGTACTCGGCGTGTGGGTAGCAGAGTTGGGATTGGCGGAAGAGGACTATAAAGGAGGAGAGAGACAACATGCACCAGGAACATCTATCTGAAGGAACACCTGTGCAGCCCCCGAGAGAGCCGGCCGGCGGTGTGCCGCTCCCCCGCGGAAGTGGGGAAAGTGGCCAGGGGGAACCGCCCTTCCACGGAGGTGGAAGGGACGGTAGCCAACCCGGGAAGAACCAGCAGCAAACCCGGGGAGGGCCGAGCAGACAAAAGAACAGCGCAGGGTCCTGTGTCGTTCCTCCACGAAGACGGGGAGCGACAAAAGGTATATCTGATTAGATTACCCCTTGCTCAACTTCAACCAATTTTAGAAAAAAATCCTAGCCACTTCTGTCACCTTCAAGCTTCCATGCTCATTCTCCCATGTTTCAAACCTTCTCTGTTCTAGTTCTTTGTACTTGTCATACTTTGTATTGTTTAAATTGTTCTTCCCATAGCCTTTCGCTGGTAAAGATGATCAGATTATGACACCCCATAATATGCCTCTTTCACATAAGCTTTATTCTTAGCAGAAAGCCATTAAGCAGCAACAAACACAGGAAAAGTTTCTCTACATTCCCCCTTTCTGCCTAAATTTTCTTAACTGGAGAAGACTCTAGAATCTTGTCAGCAGACACAGTGCTGGAGGAATCTACTACAAAAACCTTACTCCATTAGTGACCCCCGTGTACAGACAGCCCTAATTTACCATGGTTCAATTTATGACTTTTTGACTTTACAGTTGTGAGAGAAATATACCTGCAGTAGAAATCACACTTAGAATTTCAGCTTTTGATCTCCTGTGCTAGCAGGATTATGTGCTATGACCCAGCCTTGTGAGATTGAGTGATGGCTGCAAAGTCCCCATCAGCCAGCTGATCATGAAGGTAAACAACCAGTACACTAGGTGTGTTGTATTGAAATGCGTTTTCAACTTCAGATATTTTCTTTTTTAAAATTTTTTAAAAAGATTTATTTATTTATTTGAAAGTCAGAGTTACACATAGAGAGAAGGAGAGGCAGAGAGGCAGAGAGAGAGGTCTTCCATCCACTGATTCACTCCCCAATTAGCCACAATGGCTGGAGCTGTGCTTATCCGAAGCCAGGAGCCAGGAGTTTCTTCCGGGTCCCACGTGGATGCAGGGGCCCAAGGACTTGGGCATCTTCCACTGCTTTCGCAGGCCATAGCAGAGCTGGATCAGAAGTGAAGCAGCCGGGACCCGAACTGGCACCCACATGGGATGCTGGCACTGCAGCCAGCTGCCCTACCCACTATGCCACAGCGCCAACCCCCCAGATATTTTCAACTGATGATCGGTTTATAGGGATGCACCCAATCATGAGTGGAGGAATATTTAAATTTCAGTTTCCCAATCCATAGGAACCTAAATTTGTGTTTCTTTGTTCTGTCGTTTCTCTACAGACCCATTGTTCTTTGTTAAAATTGTTATATGAGATTTTTTTTAAGGTTTATTTACTTTTTTTGAAGGTCAGAGTTACAGATAGAGATCTTTCATCCTTTGGTTCACTGCCCTCTAGACAGCCACAAAGTCCAGCACTGGGCCAGTCCAAAGCCAGGAGCCAGGAGCTTCTTCCCTATTTTTAGGTGCAGCAGCCCAGGTACTTGTGCCATCTTCCAATGCGTTTCCCAAGTCATTAGGAGGGAGCTGGATCAGAAGTGGAACCAGCACACATATGGGATGCCAACACTAATGGTGGCCCCTCTATTAGCTACTTCTAAGCTACCATTGCATACTTTTCTCTGGGTACTCCCATGTCTTACATACATCAAACACATGTTAATAAAATTCTGTTTTTCTTGTTTTCTTTCTCCCAATTTTTATTTATTTTAGAGTGAGAGAGAGAGAGAGCATGCTCTCATTTGCTTGTTCACTACTCAAATGCCCACAATGGCTGGGTCTAGACCAAGGCTGAAACTGTGAACCTGCAACTCAGTCTAGGTCTCCTGAGTGGGTGGCAGGACCCAATTACTTGAATCATCACCTGCTGCTTCACACACTCTGCTTTAGCAGGAAGCTGGAACTGAGAGTGAAGCTGGGACTCAAAATTGGGCACTCCAGTATGGGATGTGGGTAACCTAACAGGCATCTTAAACCTGTAGGTCAAAAACCTGGCATGTGTTGCTTTTTCTTGTTAATCTGTCTTTTGTAACAGGGGCCCAGTGGAGAACTTAAAAGAGTAGAAGGAAGAGAGTCACCCTCCTTCACAGCTGGCACTGGCAGGCTTCTTTCATCATTCAGGTTCCAGATCCAAAGTCAACACTGCAGAGATAGCTTTTCTCCTCGCCAGCCTAAAGAAGCGTATCACATTCCAGCCGCCATTACCTGTCAAACACATGCTCTTTTCCATGGCACCTTCTTTTGTTTCCTTTAAAGCACTTATCAGCAGCACATTGTCTACTTCATATTCACATCTGTTCATCATCTATTTCCATCCTCCAAGAAGTTAAGGGTTTTGTCTTTATTGCTGCTATATCATCAGAGTTTAGTAACAGTGTCTGGTTACCACTAAGGACTTAATACATATTTGTCCAGTTGCCCCTGTTCCAGTCCAGCTCTCTGCTGTGGCCCGGGAGGGCAGTGGAGGATGGCCCAAGTGCTTGGGCCCTGCACCCGCATGGGAGACCAGGAGAAGCACCTGGCTCCTGGCTTCGGATCAGCGTGGTGCGCTGGCTGCAGCGCGCCAGCCACAGCGGCCACTGAAGGGTGAACCAACGATACAAGGAAGACCTTTCTCTCTGTCTCTTTCTCTCTCACTGTCCACTCTGCCTGTCAAAAAAAAAAAAAAAAAAAAAAAAAAAGGACATATTTGTTAGTATTGATAAGAACACTGAGTTGGATGTCGTTAGACCTGTACTCAATCCATGACTGTCTTAAAAGGGTAACGTGGACAAGTCAACCTGTTTGACTCTAATTTTGTTTCTTCACCTATAATTTAAACCAAATGACTTCATCACCCTATTCTAGCCAAAAACACAAATATTAGTAATACCCAGACTTCTGCTGGGTGCTCTGGCATGGTGTTACTTGACTTTTTAGTAGGCCCTGAGAGGAGGTATCCTAACACTAAGTGAGAAAAGCTGCTACTCTTGATCAACTCTAGTCCAAAGAGTTTGTTCAGTGATATCAATAATAAACTTCTGATACCCTGAATGAGTTTTTTTAATCTAGAAAAAGTTATTTCCAGGCTTATTTTGATCATAGAAATTACTATTCAATTTAATAAAATTATAAATTAAAAAAATCTAGTTCTGTTGGATTTAATTCAATTTGAAAAATCACACTATGTTCTACAAGTCTAGTGAATTTTAACAGCTGCTTTCATTAGGTCTTTAAATAGTACTTGATCCCATTTAGAATTTAATTGTTTAAATATCATATATTTTATATGTTTGAAACATTCTGAAAGGCTATCTCTGGTAGTCAAAGCTTTTGTATACTTAGGTACTTCCTAGAAGTCCAAGGATTACATTTCTAAAATCAGACTTGAGTCTGCTTGAAAGTTTTTTTTTTAACTCATAAACCTTTTATTTAAGATATATAAACTTCATGCATTTCCTAAATATAACTTTAGGAACCTAGTGACTCTTCCCACCCTACCCACCCTCCCACCTGTACTCTCACTCTTCTTCCTCCTCCCTCTCCTATTCTCATACTTATTTTTTTTTTTTACTAAAATCTATTTTCAATTAACTTTATACACATAGGATTAACCCCATACTAAGTAAAGAGTTCAACAAATGGTATGAAAAAAACTGTTCCTCAATAGTCGAGACAAGGGCTGTTGAAGGTCATTGCATCTCATAGTGTCAATTTCACTTCTATAGATAACTTTTTAGGTACTCTATCAGTTACCACAGGTTAGAGAGAACATATGGTATTTGTCCTTTTAAGACTGGATTATTTCACCAAGTATAATGTTTTCTAGTTGCATCCATTTTATTCCAAACAACAGGATTTAATTTTTTTTACCACTATGTAGTATTCCATAGTGTACATATCCAAGAATTTCTCTTTTTTTTCTGTTCTATAAGCTGATTTCTGTTTATATAAACTGATAAGATTTATGTATGTCTAATATATAGGAACATAAGAATTGCTAGGAAGAAAAATAAATAACTATTTTCAGGTTTCTGAGGTATCTCCATACTGTCTCCCACAGTGGCTGCACCAGTTTACATTCCCACCAACAGTGGATTAGTGTATCCCTTTCCCCACATTCTCATCAGCATTTGCTGTTTGTCGATCTCTGTATGAAAGCCATTCTAGATTATTTATTTATTTATTTATTTGAAATGCAGGGTTATAGAAAGGCAGAGGCAGAGAGGGAGAAGTCTTCCATCTTCTGGTTCACTCCCCCGATGGCTGCAATGGCTGGAGCTGAGCCAATCTGAAGCCAGGAGCCAGGAGCTTCTTCTGGATCTCCCACATGGGGCAGGGGTACAGGAACTTGGGTGATTTTCTACTGCCTTCCCAGGGCATAGCAGACAGCTAGATTGGAAGAAGAGCAGCAGGGACTTGAACTGGCACCCATATGGGATAGTGGCACTGCAGGTGGTGGTTTTACCTGCTATACCACAGTGCCAGCCCCCTGAAAGCTATTCTCAAGGGAGTGAGGTGAAACCTTTGTGTGGTTTTGACTTGCATTTCCCTGATAGCTAGTGATCCTGAGTATTTTTTCGTGTGTCTATTGGCCATTTGGATTCCCTCTTTTGAGAAATGCCTGTTAAAATTCTTTGCCCATTTCTTAACTGGGTTGTTTTATCTTGTTGTTGTAGAGTTTATTGAGCCATTTATAGATTCTGGTTATTAATCCATCAGATGTATAGTTTGCAAAAATTTTCTCCTATTCGGTTGGTTGCCTCTTCACATTACTGAGTGTTTCTTTTGCAGTGCAGAAGCTTCTCAATTCGATGTATTCCCATTTGTTGATTTTGGCTTTGATTGCCTGTGCCTCTGGGGTCTTTTCCAAGAACTCTTTGCCTATGCCAATGTCTTACAGGATTTCCCCAATGTTCTCTAATAATTTGGCGTAATTGGGTCATAGATTTATGTTGTTGATCCATTTTGAGTAGATTTTTGTGTAAGGTGTAAAGAAGGAGTCTTGCTTCATACTTCTGCATGCAGAGATCCACTTTTCCCAGCACCATTTGCTAAAGACTATCCTTGCTTCAGGAATTGATTTTAGTTCCTTTGTAAAAGATAAGTTGGTTGTAGATGCATGGAGTTTCTATTCTGTTCCATTGGTCTACAAGTCTGCTTTGTGCCAGTACTAGGGTGCTTTGATTATAAATATGCTGTAGTATGTCTCGAAATCTGGTATTGTGATGCCTCCGGCTTTAATTTTGTTTTTTAGGATTGTTTTAGCTATTCAGGGTCTTCTTTGTTTTCATATGAATTTTAGCATTGTTTTTTCTATATCTGAGAAGAATGTCCTTGAATCTGTAAATTGCTTTTGATAGTATGGCCACCTTGATGATATTGAGTCTTCCGATCTATAAACATGGAAGATTTTTTTTCTATATTTTGTGTTTTCTTCTGTTTCTTTCTTTAGTGTTTTGTAATTCTCATTATAGAGATCTTTGACATCCTTGGTTAAATTTATTCCAAGGTATTTGATTTTTTTTGTAGCTCTTGAGAATGGGATTGACTTAGAAGTTCTTTGTCAGCTATGGCATTGTCTGTGTATACAAAGGCTGTTGATTGTTGTGTGTTCATTTTATATAATACCATTTTACCAAACTCTTTTAGGAGTTCCCATAGTTTCTTAGTGGAGTCTTTTGGATCCCCTATATATAGAATCATGTCATCGGCAAATAGTGATAGTTTTACTTCCTCCTTCCCAATTTGTATTCCTTTGATTCCTTTTTATTGCCTAATGGCTCTGACTAAAACTTCTATGGCTGTATTCAATAGCAGTGGTAAGTATGGGCATCCTTGTCTGGTTCTGGATCTTAGTGGGAATTCTTCCAGCTTTTCCCCACTCAATAGGACTTGTCATAAATTCTAGCTTTTCCCCACTCAATAGGATTTGTCATAAATTGCCTTGATTGTGTTGAGGAATGTTCTTTCTATATTCAATTTGCTTAAAGTTTTCATCATGAAAGGATGTTTTATTTTTATCAATTTCTTTCTCTGCATCTGTTGAGATAATCATATGGTTTTGGTTCTAAAGTTTGTTAATGTGATATATCACATTGATTGATTTGGAAATGTTCAACCATCCCTGCATATTAGGGATAAATCCCACTTGGTCCAGGCAAATTATCTTTCTGATGTGTTGTTGGATTTGTTTAGCTAGTATTTTTGTTGAGGGTTTTTATATCTATGTTCATCAGGGAAATTGGTCTATAGTTCTCTTTCTCTGATGTATTATTTTTCAGATGTAGGAGGTCAGATGATAATGGCTTCATAGAAAGAATTTAGGAGGATTCCCTCCCTTTCAGTTATTCTGAATAGCTGGAGAAGAATTGGAATTAGTTCTTCTTTAAATACCTGGTAGAATTCAGCAGTAAAGTGATCCAGTCCTAGGCTTCTCTTTGTTGGGAGTGTCTTTATTATTGATTCAATTTTCATCTTGATCATTAGTCTGTTTAGCTTTTCTAAGTCTTCATGGCTCAGTAATATAGGTTGTATATGTACAGGAATCTATTTCTTCCAGGTTTTCCAATTAGCTGGCATACAGATCTTTGTAGTAATTTCTGATGAATCTTTTTATTTAAGTGGCATCTGTTGCTACATTTCCTTTTTCATTTCTGATTTTATTTATTTGGGTCTTCTACCTCTTTTTTGGTTAGTTGAGCCAATGGTGTGTCAATTTTATTTATTTTTTCAAAAAACCAACTCCCTTTTTTTTTTTTTGCTGATCCTTTATATTTTTTGAGGGGACATTCAGTTTGTTTATTTCTTCTCTAATTTTATTCTACATTTCTAATATTTAATTTTGATTTCCCTTTAAAATCTCAATTTCATGACTAAAATTTTCATTCATGTCATGTATGGATTTCTGTAGTTCATAGATTTGATTGTTATTACTTCTAAGTAATCCTGTCCACTTTTTGAATTCCATTTTTGGCATTTCCTCAATCTTTATCTTCACATCTAGCGTTAAAGTGTTATTGTGTTTCTTTGGGGGCATCATGTTGTCTTTCTTATTCTTATTTCTTGAATTTCTGTGTTTATTTTTAGGCATTTGTACTTGTTGGTTTTGCTTTTTCCCTGTGATGGCTTTGTATCTTTGGACTATGCCACTGTGGCTTGGTGGAGTGTCTGTTCTTTTAGTGACCACTCAGAGGCGTGTAATAGGTGTGGCCAGGGAGCTCTGTTCAGTGCTCCAGGGTGAAGGGAGTGTCCAAGGTGACACCCAAGCTGGACATTGGTAAAGCTCTCTCTCTCTCTTTTTATTTTTTTTTTTTATCAGAGGGGAGGGTTTGATCAGCTCTATGCTAGTCTCATGCTCACCTCCTCTCCTCAAAAGAGACCGATGCTTGGACACTAGCCCTAATAGGTGTGATATTTGTCTGTGCTGCACCAAGAACCACACAAAGGATCCATGAAGTCCTCAGTGTGACCACGGATACTGCAGCAATTACTCTCACCATTCAGTCAGGGAGCCCTGAGCATGTACAGCCACCTATAGTGACAGCCCAATGAACCAGTTACCACCTGTGCCCTCCCACGCAGCCACAGTGTTTTCACAGTCCCAGCACACAAGGCTCCCACAGTCATGAGCACCCAGCTCCCTGTCTATTCTCCCAGACAGACTCAAGCATCTCCTCTTGGCTGATTGCTGGGTATGCAGACACATACTGGCTCAGCTGTTACATGTGTGCAAAATAATGCCCGCCCTCTCTCACTAGTTACAGGACATTGGTGCTGACTGGTTGGGGAGAGAGAATTGTCCCTCCAGCCCTTATTTCCCTCTAGGTTGATAGGAGGTATACTGTCCTCCACAGGGCTCCAAGCTGGACACACGCCATGCTCTTCCTGCAGTTTAATCACCAGTGGCTTGGCCTGTTGCAGTCTGGTCTCACCGCACTCCCCAAAGCTGCTGCTGAGGCTCTTGGCTATTGCGGTCCTGAGTTGCACTCGTCCAAACCTTCCACATAAATCCAGTTTCCCTCTAATTTGCATGGAGTTTCCTCTGCCATTTTCTCCCTGACTCTTCCCTGATATCGCACTCTCTCCCCGTTTTTTTTTTTTTTTTAACAAGACTAGAACAGTAAACTCCCTCCCTATTCTATCATTTTGGAATCTCTCCTTGAGAGTTCTAGTAATGTACATATCTTAGTAAGATCTCAGCTTATCTTTAGAAACTATATCTATTTCTCAATTGGGACAAACAAGCTGACCTGTTATTCTAGTAGGATATATTTTATTGAACATTTCCACATACACATAGCTTTCTGTATACAATAATATGTTTTGTTTTGATGTACACTAAGTTTGAAATCTTCCTGAGGTAAAGATACATTTATCAGCACAGAGAAAATGGTTACATCATACCTAACAATCCTCATTGAGCTGTAAGTGTTCCTATGTACATGTTATCTATTGAGCTACCATGCAGGGGCAGTCAGTAGCTCTGATCAGAAATCCACATTCCAGTTGTTGTCATTTTCACATTTGATCAGAAAGGTTGCATTCCATGTGCAGCTTCTGTAGGGCTTTAGCTGTCTGTCTCAGATCAACACCAGATATTTGGTCCAATTATAATAATGAACAATATTCATATTTTGAAGCGTAACTTGCTAACATCATAGATGATAGAAATATGAGCACGTGTATGGAGTTAGTGCTATTAAATAAATGTGGTTTCACTGGAACATCTGTGACAATCTCTGCCTTCAGTGAAGAGCATGAGACTTTTGCTAGACCGTCACTTGCGTAATCAGTATGTGGCAGGTTTCGGTTAGACTCTTCACAATAATGCAGTTGTGTGGTTGTGGATGACTAGCTGATTGCTACTGTTATCCAGCAAAAAGAACTTAATGGCTATTCTTAGCGAATTTGACTTAAATCGGTTGGAAATATCTTTCTATGTAATATTGCTCATAACTTAAATTTGCACAATGAAAAGATATGCTTTTTGGATGGAACCCTATTATGATTGCTGTGTTGATAAATTTATCTACAGAAGAAGTGGTGATCTCATAGTCACTCTCTTGAATTTTCTATTTTTTTTAAAAAAAATTTATTTATTTGAATGCCAGAGTTACAGAGAGAGAGAGAGAGAGAGAGAGAGAGAGAGAGAGAGATCTTCCATCTGCTGGTTTATTCCCCAGATGGTTGTAACATCTGGGGTGGGGCCAGGCTGAAACCAGGATCCAGGAGTGTCTTCCAGATTTCTCACATGGGTGTAGGGGCCCAAGCACTTGGACCATCCTCTGCTTCTTTCCAAGGTCATTAGCAGGGGTCACTGGTGTTTTATTCTCCAGAGAAATATTTCAGAAGTTTGGGTTCCCTCATAGACACCAGACACATGGCACTGGAGTAGCCATTTATATTTGTAGAGAGAAGTGGGAGGAGGTATATTGAGAGAAAGAAGCAAGAGGGCATGTTGAGAGGAGTAGAGGAGGAATAGTGAGTGAGGGACTAGGGAATACAACTATTTCCATTACTGTTTGTTTACTCTGAAGATTCTAGACAAAATGAGAATGGAGGAGCTAGTCCAAGGTAAGTTTTTCCAAAATTTTTCACCATTAGTTATTCCTTTTTACATTTTTGACAGATTTTGTTTTAGTAAGAAAATGGCATTTATTAGCTAACAATTTATTTTTCCACACTTATTAATCTGTGACCTAAATCTGATTATTAGAACTCCTGAGTATCATGAACTAAGAAAGACCTTCCAGACTGACTTGACAGTTTCAGTCAAAGCAGAGGAAACTAGGATCCCAGAGAGGGATATTTTAATTGAGCTTTTACAAATGTGTTCTTGCAAAATTACCTAGTTTTAAAAATACAGATTTCCAGGCCTCATATCGAATCATTTGAAATATAATCTCTCGAGGTAGGACATACAGTCCTCATTAAAATATTTTTAATTACCTTAAAATTCATTTGAGAGGCAGAAAGAAAGAGAACAAGAGGGAAAGAGAGTGTTCCCATCCTCTGGCTCACTCCCCAAATGCCTGCAATGGCCAGGGTTGGGCCAGGATTAAGTTGGGATCTAGATAATCAACACAGTTCTTCTATGTGAGTGTTAGGGACCCAACTACTTGAGCCATCCCCTGCAGCTCCCAAGGTCTGCATGGTAGGAAGCTGGAGTCAAGAGCCAGAGGCAGGAATTGAATCTGGATACTCTGTCAAGGCATGTGGGTGTGTTAACTGACCTCTTAAACGCTAGGCTAAGAGTCTGCTCTAGAGTCCTCATTTTTAATAAGCACTGTCTTCATCACGTGGGTGGTTCGGATCTTACTGTTGCTTGAACCACACTTTGAGAAGCACTCCCCTGGCCATTGTGAAATATTGAAAATAGATTCCAGACTTCTCTCTGTACTGACTTCACAGCTCCGGTGACTTCAGGTTAGGCATGTCTGCAAGGGCGAATAATTGCAAACTCAGTTCAGCTGTTCAGCCTTAGGCGTTACTTCTGCAGAAGCTAGAGAGGCCATGACTAAGTCGACCTTTTGTCATATCTCTCTTTTCTCCCTGTTTATTTAAGTTACCATCTTAACTGGCTCCTGAAGTGAAAAGTGCTTTTGTTCTCTGCATGAATGGTTTGATTCACATCACACCAGGACAGCTTCAAAGGGAGAAAAGTCTTACCTTTGGATAATCTGCCCCCCCCCCCAACAAATGCCACAACCCAGCTAAAAGATTTTAAAGGTTCGCATTTTAACTCTTTCAGACTCTTCTGATTTCTCTCCCTCTGTTTCTCTCTTCCTTTTCTTGCAAGAAATAAAGCCACAAGAAATAACATCTACTTCCACTATTTTTTATAAAGGCAATTCCCTGCACGGAATGTTGTATTTAAGGCAGTGATTCACCAATTAGGGACTTAAAACCATGGATAACTCTAACACTGCCAAAGACTGTTTCAGGAGTTGTGGGGTGGGACCTGGGAGGTTGTGTTTTGATTCAGTGATATGCCAGGTTGGTCTGTGAATCAACATTTTGATGAATGAAACCCAACAGATCATTTGCCCAAGGTAGGATGACCAAGAAATGACAAATTGTGACCAAAAGAACTGCATTTTCCCTGCTGTCTCGTACCATGGTCAGAAACAAAGTAAGGAAGAGAAAGCCATAGAGCCACCTGCCACTTGTAGAACCTCATGTCCTTTCATTCACTTCCCACCCCCTTCATTCAATCCTTGTTTTGGCTACTCTGAATTTCATACCATACATGCATAATCATGCAAGATTATTTTTGTCTTCCTGCTTTTATTCAAGCTGTACTTTCATCCTGACATTCCTTTGCACCCAACCCTTTTCTCTTCTTCCTGGTAAATTTCAAGACTTATTAAAATATTAACTCCTTTGTGAAGCCTCCGAAACACCTCAGGCTGAGAAAATTCTTCCCTTCTCTTTGCCCAATTAGATTTTTGTACATGAAGTATGACACTGAGAAACTGATGTCTGTAATGTCTTTAAAATACTTCCTCGTAGAGGTGTGGTATGTGTATGTGTCATGTAGTTATGCACTCTACTTCCTAGGGGCAGTAGGAAGTGTGCCGATTGGGAACAATCTCAAGAAATGGTGAGGTGGCCCTTTGGAGATCGTATAGTCTAGATTCTGGAAGTGTTATTATTATAACCCAATCACTTAGAAATTTCGATCTACATTCAGATCAAGTGATAGTAGAAACTGTTTTATGGATGAAATCATTGGCATTTGAGATAAGTCTAGAATTTGCTTAGAAAGATGGTGCAAACCCCTCTGTCCTTTTCAGAATGAGCTGTGAGAACCTGGCAAGGCCAGCAGCCTGGCCCTGTGAGGGATATGCTCCTGGGCCAGGACTCCCTTTGTTCCTGTGTTCCTCCTACTTAACAGAGGGAATCTAGACCAGATGGTTAGCTGAAACCTGCTGTTGGGACATAGTCCCCTCTGCCATCAGAGAACATTTCATGCAAGGTACTGTCCTGATTGCCTAAAGGACAGAAAAGTAGGATATCCCTGAGCCTGCAGGGACAGGTGGTATGACAATGTGTTTGTTGGTTTTGCATCTATGTTAATAAATGCATGCTTGGCAGAATTTTATTCAGGCTTTGCTATTATTATAACATACAACAGTGATGAGGTTGAGCAAGAGGGCGCTGGTAATTCTCATTCATCTCTGATCTAAAAGTTTAATAGAAGCTGCTGAAAGAGCCCAATCTGTACGAATGGCCAGACTCTTTGGTCAGCAATCTTGTTCATCTTTGTGTCCATAGTGGTAGACAGGCCTGATATAGCAATTAATAAGTGACTTTTTAATCTTTAATTCATTGTAACTATAAAGCCAAATCAACCAAACAGAAAAATAAAAAACAAACGGAATCCATCTAATGATCTTTGAGTGTTCTATAAAATTATATAACCTGTGAGATGCTTTTTATTTAAGCAAAATAGCAACAATTGGGTTTCAAATAATAGATATTTTCATTTATGGAGCCAGCTCATTTGCAGACATATTGAACAAAACTACTACTGTTTGCTCTGGAGGAAGTTGCTGCCTCAGGTGAAGTGCATTTTAAATGAAAATATAAATATGTTAAAAATAATGCTGATGGTGGTGTTTTTACACCCACCAGCCCCACAAAAGAAAACCCATAATGCGACTGATTTATCATTTCATTCCACACAAGCTGAACAAAGGCAGTCTTAAGAATCACTAGGGGGAATGCATGATATACTCATTTGCAAACAGCGGTGTTCTTTTTTTCAACACTGTCAAGAAAATTCATCTAAAGAAATTATAAGCCTAAAGAGTTCTTACATTAGCCACTTGTCAGAACCATCCTGCACAATGAATAGGCATTACAGGTTGTTAAGCATCTCCAGGAACACTGCTCATTGAAATTTGTTGGAAAGATGATTGAATGTTATTTAAGTAGAACTTTACACACAATAAATAGTACATTTGCAGACTGCTGAGAAAATTGATGAAAAGGATAATGTTCCATTTTGGACTCCAAACAAAAAGCAATCAATTAGCAGGACCAGTTTGAATAATGGGAAAGAAACGGTGCCTAGAAACTCTCCTGCTGAAAGATTGGACCTCAGGCAGAAATAACTGCTTTTGCATTAAGAAGAGCTATGGCTTGGCAGCAACACAGCACAAAAGGGAATTAAGGATCAGAATCCGTTGCTGGATTGGCCTCACTCCCCAGAGCTGGATTTCTTCTGAGACTCCTTCTTTTCATTGCCTCACCTTGATTATGGCCTGAATTTCAATTTCCTGCTGAATCCATAGCCATAGTCTAACCAACATGTAAGATGTCTTCCCTAGCAGAGATTTTATGCTATCTAAAGAGGAATCATTAACAAGAAGCTAAGAGACTTTTATTGATTTTTTGGAAATAGTCTTACAATTGTGTAGTATAGAATTTTTGGGTCAGACTCTGTTTTGCTGGTATTAGGAACGAGTGAACTATGATGATGGTTCATTTATATTAAGGGTTGGCAGACTTTTTCTGGGATGGTCCAGACTATAAATATTTTATTATCTGTGGGCCATACAATTTCTGTCATGACAACTCAACCGTGTTGTCGATAGCTGCAAGGCAGCCATAGGGAATATGTAAATGAATAAATATGGTTATATTCCAAAAAACCTGTATTTGCAAAGAGGTCAGCTGACCCCTGTGCTTCATCACAATCACTACTGAGCAAGTGTGTTTTAAGTTAAAAACATAATAGATTCAAATTGAATACCATTTTATGAGGTCCTATCTTATTTTTTTAATTAATTCACTAGAGCATATTGGATAAGAAAACCGTCTACTGTTAACAGTCAACTGATCAACCTGCCACCTCGCCTCCTCAGTCTTCACATAGACTAACTGGTCTTGCTTCATGATAATAATAGTTCCTGAACTTTTGGATTTCACCAACAAGGAAAAGTTTGGAAATATTTTGAGCAACTCACATAGACATGCCTATACTTATTAGGTCAATTAAGGGGAAAAAAGTAAACCTATCGTTTATGATCCATGAGTTCGGCAAAGAAAGAACATTAAGAGAATGATACAAGCTTAGGATAAGAAGAAGTGTATAAATGGGAAAAAAAGCCAATTTTCTTTCCAATAAGCCACCTTTCAATGAGGATGCTTTAACAAGTTAGTGGAAAATATGTATTATTAAAACTCTATGTGGGACCGGCGCTGTGGCGCAGTGGGTTAATGCCCTGGCCTGAAGTGCTGGCATCCCATATGGGCGCTGGTTCAAGACCCAAATGCTCCACTTCCAATCTAGCTTTCTGCTATGGCCTGGGAAAGCAGTAGGAGATGGCCCAAGTCCTTGGACCCCTGCACCCGCATGGGAGACTGGGAAGAAGCTCCTGGCTCCTGGATTCGGATCAGCACAGCTCCAGCCATTACAGCCAACTGGGGAGTGAACCATCGGATGGAAGACCTCTCTCTCTCTCTCTCTGCCTCTCCTCTCTCTGTGTAACTCTTTCAAATAAATAAATAAATCTTTAAAAAATCTATGTAAGGATTTCAAAGGTATTTTGTACCCAAGTAAACTTTGAATTCCATTTTCCATGAACTTTGTGAAGTACCCTTGTATGTGTTGCTAGAGAAAGGAGAAATGTGAGGTCACTGAAATTTGTACTTCATCAGGACTCTGCCCTGATGTTCCTTTGTTAAGGCCTATTTTGTGCCCCAGGAACCTCAATGCTGTGTTCTCTGTCTTTACCCTTGGAACGTGAAGTGGGTCATGCCATGTACTCTTAGATACAACACTTAATACAAAGTGGTGAGGCAGTACTTACTTGTTTAATGAATGAGAGCAGTAGATCTGCTTCACAGACATTGATGCCAAAGAGAAAATGGAATTCATCATAAGGAATAAACTATTTTGCCCCTGTAGGATTCTGGCTGAATATTTATGCTGAATTGTCAATAAGGGGTGATACACGTCAGTAATTAAGCACTGTAGAATTGGCTGCAGTTGGTTGCATTTTTTGATTACTTCTCCATTATGACTCCATTTACTGAAATATATTTAATTAATATTGATTTTGAGAGTAAGGGAGTTTCAGGATAATAAAAGTATATTAACTTTTTATTACATTATATTTTCATTAAACAGTAACTTTTATAGTGAAGCTCTGTTTTTTATTAATGTGACAAAGGGAATATTACATATTATTATTAATCAGTCTAAGAGATGAAAAATTGAAAGTGTAACATGAGATTTTTGTCTTACTGAGCTAACAGAGGAAGTGAGAGTTGTAAAGGAATAGAAGTACCACTCTCTTGAAAATAAGATATTAAAGAAATGATTAACCTCCCCATTTGGTTCTTAGAAAAGCAGTTCTCTCCTATATTTGAAATTATGTAATCTTTCATGTTTTTATTAACATCAATCACTAAGTGCCGATAATGCCTGTTTATTGTAATTCTTTACAATGTCCTTTACTGAAGTTCTGTTTATAAATTTGAATTTAAAAACTTCAAATATATATTCATTTTAGAAATAGGATAACATACTCAGGGCAATACGCCTATAACCCTTATATTCATCTCCCTGTGGTTCAATAGGAATAAAAGTCAGATCATTTACTAACATTTTTATCTTGCTACTACTACTGGTCAGTCAGCCGCCATGCTTTGCTTCATATGTGAAAATTATTTTAAGCAGTTCCTTATGAATTAAATGTGAGAACTAAGATGTTTTTCCTTTGCTCTTGTGCTGTCCACACGTGTACTCCCACTAGGTTCCCTTTCTCACTATTGGAATCAGAGTGGCAGCTGAGGGAGCCCTGTAGCAGAACAATTCAGTGGGTCCTTGCAAGGTGGGAGCCCAGGCTTGTCTCTGCAGCACTAGGCATTGAGCCAGCTAGCTAATCCCTCAGTTAGGTCTACTGTCCAGGTTACTGCTTTTAATAATAGGACTTTTCCCACAAGAAGATACCTGGTGTTATTAATGGACTTTTTTGGCATATGAATACCCTCCCTTTTATTTGAGACTTCTGAAAGTATATTGACTCAACACTGGTTTTAATTTAGAGTTACCATTTCTTTTAAGACATTGATTGTCTTGGGACTTGAACTATTTTTTTAAAAAAATTATTTATTTCATTTGAAAGGCAGAGGGAAAGGGAGAGAAAGGCAGACAGACATGGAGAATGTGCAATTTG
Source organism: Oryctolagus cuniculus (assembly GCF_051225735.1). Classification (NCBI taxonomy): domain Eukaryota; kingdom Metazoa; phylum Chordata; class Mammalia; order Lagomorpha; family Leporidae; genus Oryctolagus; species Oryctolagus cuniculus. The sequence goes on along the minus strand of NC_142877.1, from coordinate 78,219,013 downwards.
GGACATGCTCAAGCTGACTTGACCAAATGGCAGAGTTAGAAATGTGCCAGGGGATTCCAATACAATCCCATCAAGGTGGCATGACCAATGCCATCTCACTAGTCAAAGTCATCAGTTTCAGTTCATAACTGATCATAATGATAGGATTAAGAGTCAAAGGGATCACCTAAACAAGACTAGTGTCTGCTAATACTAACTGATAGAATTAAAAAGGGAGAGAACGATCCAACATGGGAAGCGGGATACACAGCAGACTCATGGAATGGCAGATATCCTAAACAGCACTCTGGCCTCAGAATCAGCCCTTAAGGCATTCGGATATGGCTAAATGCCCATGAGAGTATTTTAGGCATGGAAAGCCAAGATACTCTGGGAAAAAAAATTCTAAATGAAAGATCTCTGCGAGTGAGATCCCAGTAGAAAGAACGGCCCATCAAAGAAGGAGTTACTTTTCTCTGAAGGGAGGAAAGAAATTCCACTTTGACTATGACCTTGTCTAAAAAAGATCAGAGTCGATGAACTCAAAAGGCTTCCATAGCCTTGGCAACTCATGACAAGAGCCTAGGGTGATTACTGACGCCAATTGTTAAGTCAACAGCAGGAGTCACTGTGCACTTACTCCCCATGTAGGATCTCTGTCCTTAATGTGTTGTCCAATGTGAATTAATGCTATAACTAGTACTCAAACAGTATTTTACACTTTGTGTTTTGGTGTTTTTGCAAACTGTTGAAATCTTTACTTAATATATACTAATTTGATCTTCTGTGTATAAAGATAATTGAAAATGAATCTTGATGCTAATGGGATGGGAGAGGGGGTGGGAGATAGGAGGGTTGTTGGTGGAAGGGAAGTTATGGGGGGCACTGTAATCCAAAAGCTGTACTTTGGAAATTTATATTTTTTAAATAAAATTAAAAAAAAAAAAGAGTAGGCTAGCTTGCAGCATCAGAAGACAGAGGCGCCATGGTATAAACCAATCTGGACCACACTATGAGAGAGGGGTGATGGCCCTGGATATGGAACTTAGCACAGGAGTGGTTATCCACAAGGTACATTGTAATTTCAGCTACTTAAAAAAAAAATCCACATATGGAATCTGTTACTATGGTAATGGCATCTCATTGGTAGTTGAAGAAAATCAATTAACAAAGTTATAAAACCCTAGAATTATTGGACACCTTTATGGAATTGCAGTAAACTGAAGTCATATGTCGAAAAGCACTAACACTCAATTTGTATTTATGGCCCATAGCAGTTTTATAATGCAGATGAGGGCTGAATGACTTATAAATGTTAAACACATAGTTAAGCATGAATATGTCAGCTGAAGTCCTTGGGGTTTTTCTGTGCAATATGTTCAAGTGAGGTACAACTGTGGTAAGAAACACTCACCATTTTCTACCCTTTTGGACCCAGAAAGTTGGAACAAGAACCATATCCATTTGCTTTCAGATAGTCTGGTAAGATACCATGAGAAATGAGCATGCCTATATCCTTGGATATGAAGTTAACAAGGTAGACGCTGATAACATTGTTAGCTTGATACTCCTACTGCTCAGCTTGGTACAAAATTTAATTGCATTTTATGTTGCCTGCCACATACTCTAGTTTGTGAGGATATCAATGATTTTACTCACAAGACATAGCTATTGCTTTGAATTCTGTAAGAAGCTGAGATTGAAGATGTTTTGAATAGTGTGTCATAAGATTAATTAAAGCTTTTCAATTTGCAGGGAGCATTTTATTCCACAAAGAAATAGGTTTCTCTCCAGAAACTGGTCCAGATTTCCAGAGAAGGAAACTGGAAGGGATGGAGTCTTTCTAGGGCACAAAGAGGAGGCATTTCCAGTTAAGAAACTGAAGGTTATTGTGTGCATTTTCTACCATAATCTGGGAAGACACACTACTTATTAGTTATAATATTCTCAAAATGCAAAGGAGAGTAGACTGAAGGCTTTCACTGAAGCAGTCAATGAGCTAAAGCAAGGTCATCAATCTTCGAATTCCATGGAGGCAAACCTTATACGCTGTTTTTATTTCTCATGATCTGTCCTCCTGGGTTTGGTACATGTATCAAAGCAAGCAGCTTTGAACGTGTCTGTGCTGTTTCTTCTGTTCCCATGCTTGAAGAGTTTTCAATTACTTTGGATCTAATTCCTTAAGATGGCCCTCGCACAGTCCCTCAGCACTACTTTTCCTTTATTTCCAGACCTCTGGGGCCATCATTCAGTCCATGTTCCTAACTTACTTTTAGACACTATTACATCCTGTACTTGCTTATGGGGTTGATTGCACAGAAGAATTGAGAATGGTATTTCTGTAAGAGCATTCTTAACAAAGTTGTTGGTTCAGTAGAGGATAAAGAACTGTAGTAAAATTCAATGTACCATGTTCTGGGTAAGGGTCTTAGCTGTTGTTAGAACATACATTCTTTTAAGTTTAGTTTTATAACTATGTATTTATTTTATTTGAAAGAGAGACTGGGATAGAGGGGGAGAGTTAACGAGATGGGCAGACAATGAAAGAGATCTCCTATTTGCTAGTTCACTCTCCAAATAGCTGCAACTCAATTCAGGTGTCCCATGTGGGTGACAGGAACCCAAGTCCTTGAGCCATCACCTGCTGCTTCCCAGGGTGCATATTTGCAGGAAACTGGAATTGGAAGCAGGCATTTCAACACGGGATGTGGGCATCCCAAGCAGCACCTTAACCATTCCCAAATATCTGAAGTGAGAAGTAGTGGCAGATGAGTCTGTGCAGGGAGCTAACAATGATGGGAACATTGATAAATCAGTTTTTACGTGCTGGGCAGCAGGAGTTTGACATGGATCTTTTTAATTATACTTTTCAAATTTTAAGGTAGATATTACAGAACAAGAATGAGATAAAAAAGGATAAGTGACTTGTTTAAGGTTACATGACAACTAGGTGGTAGTACTAGGTCTCAAATTGAAGTCTATTTGAATTAGTGCTGTAAATAATACTATGCTAAAGTGAATCTGGTCCAAGTGTATAGTAATTTGTTCCATGGAAACCATGGACACTATAGTCATATTCTTCATAGAATCAACATTTGAACTTTTGTGTACCACCAAGACTCAGCAACCCACTGTGGGTACACTTAAGGACAGGAAGACAGTATAGGATACAAGGCCACAATAGATGCCAGAAAACTGGCGGTCAGGCTAGTTCAACACCAAGTTAGCAAAGATGGTGTAATGAATGGGGAAATGAAACTGTATGGGAGACTAGAAAGACAGTGTAAGAGAAGACAGGCCTGTTGTAAGTAAAGAAAGGTTGAATCGATGTGACTATTGCAAAATCAGAATTCTGGTTGACATGAAGTTTAGGCTGGAGTTAGTATCCTAATAAAGGTGAGAGGGGGGCCAGCACCGTGGTGCACTAAGTTAATCCTCCGCCTGTGGCGCCGGCATCTCATATGGGTGCCGGTTCTAGTCCTGGCTGCTCCTCTTCCGATCCAGCTCTCTTCTATGGCTTGGGAAAGCCGTGGAAGATGGCCCAAGTCCTTGGGCCCCTGCACCCACGCAGGAGACCAGGAAGAAGCTCCTGGCTCCTGGCTCCTGGCTTCAGATCGGCGCAGCTCCGGCTGTTGGGGCCACTTGGGGAGTGAACCAACGGAAGGAAGACCTTTCTGTCTCTCTACTGTCTGTAACTCTGCCTGTCAAATAAATAAATAAATTAATCTTAAAAAAAAGTGAGAGGGAGAGAGGGTGGGAAGGAAGGGAGAGAAAAAGAGAGAAGAAATATACATGATGTATTGTTACTATAAACAATTTAGAGAGCCTAGTGTTGTGGCGCAGTGGGCTGAGCCTCTGCTTAGGATCCTGGCATCACATATCAGAGCACCAGTGAGTCCTGGATATTCTGCTTCAACCCAGCTTCCTGCTCATGCTCCTGGGAAGGCAGCAGACGATGGCCCAAGTGCTTGGGACCCTCGTCTTTCTTTCTCTTTTTCTTTGTCTCTTCCTCTTTGTCACTAAATAAATAAATTTAAAAATCTTTAAGAAAGGAATTTAGAATGTTCAGGGAAATTACACAGAAGCACAAAAGAAGTAAAGTGTATGATAGCTCTCACCTATTTTTTTTTAAACGCAGTTCACATTTTATTTTCTTTTAATTGCTTTTTCTTCCAGGTGAAGAATTTGCCCATTTTTACACAGATGTCACATACTAGACATGGTAGTCTTCCCTCATCAAGGGGGAATTTGCTCTAAGAACCTCAGTGGGTGGCTGAAACTCCAGATAGTATCAAATCCTGTAATTTAATGCCTTTCCCATGTTAACTAAGTTCTTGCCACACTGAGGTCATAATTTTGGCAGTTTGGGGTGCACAGCAAGCTGCCCTCCCTTTTCTTTCTTCACAATTTCATGGATGGATTTGTTTATACCATAGATCTTAGCAACCTCAACATACAGTCTCATTTCTTTCCTTATTATGTCAAGAACTTAAACCTTTTCAATTCAGGGCAGTGCTTTATAGCTTCTCCTTGGCATATTTGAAATTGCTAGCACCATTAGTCTTCTGCTTTGAGACCATTATTAGATAAAAATAAGTTTTATTTGAACTCAGGTACTACAATATTACAACAGTCCATCTTGTAACCTAGACAGCTAAGAAGTAACCAATGGGCAGGTAGGGTATATAGTGTGGACACACTGGACAAAGTGCAGGATGAAGTAGGACAATGTGAGATCTTATCACACTATTTAGAACAACAAGCAATTTAAAGCTCATGAATTGTTTATTGCTGGAATTGTCCATTTAATATTTTCAAACTACAATTGACTATGGGTAAGTAAAATAGTAAAAGGTAGAATTGTGGATATAAGTAGAGCTACTGTACTTGTGTGAGAGTGTATAAAACATAGAGACAGTTTGGAGAATCATGTGAGCATCTGTGTGGACAGAGTGGTTCAAGCTAAGGAGCAGCATGTAAAATGTTATTCTCTCTCCCTACCCACTGCCTGTCCCAGCTTGGGTGAAGACCCAGCTGCCTCTTCCTGTCACCTTCTCACCTTCATTATTTCCTCTGCTTGCTTCCCTCCATCTTGGTAAGTGTGATGCTGACCTTTGAAAATCATTGCCTTGATTTTGTTAATATTTTTATCTTCTAGCCGGCGCCGTGGCTCAATAGGCTAATCCTCCGCCTTGCGGCGCCGGCACACCGGGTTCTAGTCCCGGTTGGGGCGCCGGATTCTGTCCCGGTTGCCCCTCTTCCAGGCCAGCTCTCTGCTATGGCCAGGGAGTGCAGTGGAGGATGGCCCAGGTGCTTGGGCCCTGCACCCCATGGGAGACCAGGAAAAGCACCTGGATCCTGGCTCCTGCCATCGGATCAGCACGGTGCGCCGGCTGCAGCGGCGGCCATTGGAGGGTGAACCAACGGCAAAGGAAGACCTTTCTCTCTCTGTCTCTCTCTCACTGTCCACTCTGCCTGTCAAAAATAAAAAAAAAAAAAAAAAATTAAAAAATTAAAAAAAAATATTTTTATCTTCTATATGGGCACGAATAAACAATTTACTTTAGTGGTGCTGTTTGTGAATTTTATGTAAATGGACTCACACTGTCAGCTTGTGATTGGCTTGTTTTGCTTAACATTTTGTTTGTAGGATTCATTCATGGTAATGTGTGAAGGTGTAGCATATCACGATATTTTTAATTCTATTTATTTCAGCAGATTCAAATGTGATACTCTTTCCTATAATATTTGAGACCCATATATTTTCCAGTTCTAAAATTTTACTGTAATTGTGGTTCTGTTTTAACATTAACATTTTAAATAGGTTTATTTGGTAAAATCATTGATCTTTGCCTTTATGATTTCTTTCATTGCTTTGAAACTGAGATGGCCCTTCCTCTCCAAGGTGTTGATAAATATTTGCTTTTGCATTAGCTCTTTCATGCTTTCATTTCTTTATTGAAAAAAAAAACCTTAGCGCTTTAATCCACCTGTATTTATTTTGGTTTATGGTCTGATTTGACATCTGGCTTGATTGTCCCTCCAAATACATAATGACCTATTAAATAATCCTTTCCCACACTTATTTGTGCTTCTTTCTTTGTGTGACTATGATGAGACAGAGCCGGATTTATGGATGAAAGGCAAATAAATCCAGGTATAATGTTGGACAGAAGGGAGTGATTAAGTGTCCAAGAGAGTTAAGGAAGCTTCTTAGAGAAGTTGATAATTGGATTTTGTTTTGTAGAATGCATGGGAACCTTCTGAGGAAGCTGGGGGAGGAGAGACAGGGCAGGTGAAAAGTTCCATCAGAGGAAACAGACAGTGCAAGTGACTTGTGGTTGTATTCTTGTGCTATTGAATTCATAAGTCCAGCTCTCCAATTTACTAGTTCTACAATGTCCAGCAACTTACTTAATCTTTCTATATCTTATAGATGAGTTTGCTTGTATATAAAATGAGGATAGGTCCTACTTAATATAATCGTTATGATTAATAACAATATGATGCATGTAATGTATTTAGCATAATACTTGGCTTATACTAAGCATTTGATAAATATTTACTATTGAAACTGTATAAATACTGGATGATCATTTGCCTACCATTCTAACCCTACTGCCTTCTTCAAGGAGTGGGGTACATCCCAGACAATTCACAGGTATCTGCTAAGAGGATGGATGAGAAACAGAAACTTGAAATATCATGATGTCTTTAGAAACATGGAGGCAATTTGGTGTTACTTGAATTAAAATTTTTATGGTAAACTAAGCAGAGAGGGAATCAAGTCTTTAGGAAGGGCCTAAATACCATTCTAGGGAGTTGATCTTGTAGGCAATCCAGTGACTGTTAAAAAGTTTATTTATTTGAAAGGCAGAGCATGAGAGATAAAGAGAGAGACATTTGAAAGACTGAGCCAGGCTGAAGCCACAAGCTCAGAATTCCATCTGCATCTCCCACACTGGCACCAGAAGCCCAACTACTTGAACCATCACCTGCTGACTCCCACGCTGTGCATTAGTAGGAAGCTGGGTTGGATGTGGAGGTGATTCTCAAACCCAGGCACTCCAATGTGGGATGTGGGCGTCCCAAGCAGCATGTTTCTGTGCACAACACCTGACTTACTGGATGGTATCGTGCAGAAGAGCAAACATTACCTTAGGGTCTTGGACACAGGTTGGGGACTTTCAAAATCCCCAAATTTATGTCCTCTTCCTCCTCCAAAACGCTGGGCAGAGAGATTTTAATTTTCTCTTGTTGGGAATATTCAAATATGGAGATACTATATCCCTAATAAATGAATCTAGCCTCCAATAGACCTTATTAATGAAGGTTTTATGTAGAATCTTCCTACTTTATAGGGCAACTAATTCTGTTGATTTTTGAGATAAAGTAGACTAGTTGCTTTTTTTTTTTTTCAAATATTCTAGAAACATTTATTCACCTTTGGTTTCTGGTGATTTTCTTTTTTTTTTTTCTTTTTTATTTTATTTTTTATTTTTTTAAACTTTTATTTAATGAATATAAATTTCCAAAGTACGACTTATGGATTACAATGGCTTCCCCCCCATACTGTCCTTCCCACCCACAACCCTCCCCTTTCCCACTCCCTCTCCCCTTCCATTCACATCAAGATTCATTTTCGATTATCTTAATATACAGAAGATCAGCTTAGTATACATCAAGTAAGGATTTCAACAGTTTGCTCCCACACAGAAACATAAAGTGAAAAATAATAGATGATTTTTTTTTAAATGATGATGGAATCAGAGCAGACCTATTGTCATGTTTAATCCCAGTGAGAGTCAAGTTGGGAATTGATAATTTCTTCTTTTTTTTTTTTTTTTTTTTTTTTACAGAGGATCAGTTTAGTATGCATTAAGTAAGGATTTCAACAGTTTGCACCCCCATAGAAACACAAAGTGAAATATATTGTTTGAGTACTCGTTATAGCATTAAATCTCAATGTACAGCACATTAAGGATAGAGATCCTACATGAGGAGTAAGTGCACAGTGACTCCTGTTGTTGACTTTACCAACTGACACTCCTGTCTATGGCATCAGTAATCTCCCTATGCTCCAGTCATGAGTTTCCAAGGCTATGGAAGCCCTCTGAGTTCTCTGACTCTTATCTTGTTTAGACAAGGTCATAGTCAAAGTGGAGGTTCTCTCCTCCCTTCAGAGAAAGGTACCTCCTTCTTTGATGACCTGTTCTTTCCACTGGGATCTCACTCGCAGAGATCTTTTGCCAGAGTGTCTTGGCTTTCCATGCCTGAAATACTCTCATGAGCTTTTCAGCCAGCTCCGAATGCCTTTAGGGCTGATTCTGAGGCCAGAGTGCTATTTAGTTGCTTTCTAATATCTATTATATCATCTTATTTTATGGTAGAACCTACAATTTATAGGTGGACATTTGGCCATCTAAAATTACAGCTACCTCTTTCAACCCAGGCAGTGGAATGCAATCAAAAGTGTTTTGTGCAGTTTCTAAAGATCTATTGCGTTTTTTTCTTTCTTTTTTTTTTTTTTTTTTTGGACGGGCAGAGTTAGACAGTGAGAGAGAGAGAGAGAGAGAGAAAGAGAGAAAGGTCTTCCTTCCATTGGTTCATACCCCAAATGGCTGCTATGGCCAGCGCGCTGCGCCAATCCAAAGCCAGGAGTCAGGTACTTCCTCCTGGTCTCCCAAGCGGGTGCAGGGCCCAAGGACTTGAGCCATCCTCCACTGCCTTCCTGGGCCACGGCAGAGAGCTGGACTGGAAGAGGAGCAACCAGGACAGAATCCGGTGCCCCAACCAGGACTAGAACCCGGGGTACCAGCACCGCAGGCAGAGGATTAGACTAGTGAGTTGTGGAGCCGGCCAAGATCTATTGCTTTTATTTATTTTTAATTTTGTTAAAAAAATGTATTCATTTGAGAGGCCAAGAGAGAAACAGGAGAAAAAAGCTCCAATGATTTGCTCCCAAATGTCTGTAAGGGCCAGAATTGAGCCACACTGAAGCCAGCAGGTGGGAACCTAGTGAGGATCTCCCATGGGGATCACAGGAACCCAGCTGCTTGAGACGTCACTGCTGCCTCTCAGAATCTGCTTTAGCAGGAAGCTGAAGTCAGGGGCCCGAGCTGGCTGGTGAAAACAGGTGTTCTGATATGGGAATGTGGACATCTTAACAATCAAAGACTCACCCCCAAAATCTATTTTTTAAAGATTTTATTTATATATTTGAGAGGCAGAATTTGGACAGGGAATGGGAGAGACAGAGAGAAAAGTCTTCTATCTGCTAGCTTACTCCCCAAAAGGCTGCAACAGCCAGAGCTGAGCTGATCTAAAGTCAGGAGCCAGGAGCTGCTTCAGGGTCTCCCACATGGGTGCAGGGGCCCAGGCACTTAGGCCATCTTCCATTACTCTCCTAGGCCATAAGCAGAAAGCTGTATCAGAAGAGGAGAGCCAGGACATGAATCAGTACCCATATGGGATGCCAGCGCTGCAGGTGGAGGTTTATCCTACTACGCCACAGCACTGGCCCCAAGATCCATTCTTAAAGAGAGGGACATGCCTTCTTCTTCGCTCTGTCCTTTTCCTGCTGAATAAAATAGAAACATGATGTCTTGTCTTCAAGCAATCATCCTGGACTTACACTGCAGATAGTAAAGTTGCTTTATAGTGATGGCTTGTCTTCTACTGCACTTCTGTTGTTGCTATTTTACCATCTCTGTCATTTGCAGTTAAGCCTAATTTTAACAAGCTCCATTTCACACTTATTTGTTGTCAATTATTAGATAAGAAATGCAGCATCTACCTGTTTAAAAACTCCTCTTAAATAAGGTGAGAATTATTAGACTGCTCCGCCGTCAGCAGTAAACTGTGCAAAGCCCTATTTTAAGTATTTGCACTAGGATTTCATTTTCCTGATTTTAAGTGTTTTCTTTTGCATCCTGAAACGCTTTTGCAGTCCTCCCAGGATGGGATTCATTTTGAGAAGAATGGATGATTTCTTGGTACTGCCCTTAGTGAAGGTTAATTTTATTTCTTAATTCCATTGGTGACATCTTTCAGTTATTTCTCAGATGAACACTATAGTTATGAAGAAAATAACATTATGCTTTCCCATGACTCATTTGTTCATTTCTGCTTTGTATGTATTCAGAGTCAATAAATTATATCCTGGCCGGCAGAATGACTAAATACTTGGTTCCTTGTTGTGTACATGAGTGCCACAGCATAATAATATTATTGGGAGGAGGGCCAGAGAGAAGGCTGCTAATGCTGAACAAGAGACAGTTCTGCTTATTAGATTTGTGTATTTAACTCAATAATAGGACTTTACAAAAAGTGTGTATAAGTAAGTATCTTATTGTTCTGAGCAATAGATAATTGTGTTTTCATTTCAGTAGGAATTGTAATTCAGAAATGGGTTTGGGAAATAAATATTAAAAATAAATTCAGGCCGGCGCCGCGACTCACTAGGCTAATCCTCCGCCTGCGGCACCGGCACCCCGCATTCTAGTCCCGATTGGGACGCCGGTTTCTGTCCCAGTTGCTCCTCTTCCAGGCCAGCTCTCTGCTGTGCCCCGGGAGTGCAGTGGAGGATGGCCCAAGTGCTTGGGCCCTGCACCCCATGGGAGACCAGGATAAGTACCTGGCTCCTGGCTTCGGATCAGTGCAGCGCGCCGGCCGTAGCAGCCATTGGAGGGTGAACCAATGGAAAAAGGAAGACCTTTCTCTCTGTCTCTCTCTCTCACTATCTAACTCTGCCTGTCAAGTAAAATAAAATAAAAAAAAATAAAAATAGAAAAAAAAATGCAGAGTCGCTCAGGGAGGTAAACATTCACCTATTCATGACTTCTCAGACAGTGTGAAATGAATCACAAGGTCTGTTAGGATGGATTGTCTAGTTGAATGATTGGGCATTTTGTGCTTTACTTGCCTATTTCCTTCTGTTTTTCTGTATTGTTTGCTTGGTTTACATGCACTAAGACAGAAATTTTTTTTAAAGCATTAGCATAAATACTGGTTCACATCAACAAATCCATAAAAAGATATTGAAGCGTCAGAGTCATGTTATGGTAAAGGTATGCACTTTGGAATCAGAAACATCTGCTTCAAAACCCACTTCTCCAACTTACAAGACCCCTGACCTTGGACAGTTGATTGGATATTTCTGAGTCTTGGTTTCCTTATCTATAAATGGGAAAAGGTACTATCCTAGTTTTATTCTGAAAATTTGTCTTTATTGCAGTTTTCAAGTTACTAGAAAATGGTAACCCACAAAACAACTGGCCATATAATGCCTACTGATGGTATTATGCCTGGGTCCAGTAAATACTCACAGCCTACTTTTAGAATAAAAGAGTGGAACATATATAGATACACAATACTACACTTTCAATTTTATTTTCCCTTACATTTTCTGTAAACCAGATGTAGTGGGCTGCCCCTGAATGACCACATTGGTACAAAACAAAAAAGGAGTGAGAGATAGATCAGGGTATCAGGTAAAGCAGGACAGTGATTTTGTGTGTGGGGGTGGGTGTGTGTGTGAGTGAGTGAGAGAGAGAGAGAGAATGAGAATGACAGTGGAAAAATCCAGAGTCCATCAACCACTTCTGGCTTGCTTTGGTATTTCACTCACATAAGGAAATGTAAACAGAAGGCTCTGTTTGGGTTATAACTTTTAGAATCTATCAGCCTAGTCCAGGTGTCAGGTGGTTTATAGTTTTGACATTGACTCTCTTCCTCTGAGAGATATAAACCCTCTCAGGTATAGTGTTAGAGCATTTTGATTTTTACTTATGATTCTGAGCCAGGGGAAACTAACTGGAGGAATTAATTGGGGCTGACAGGTTGTGCATGGAAATGGCCTTCTTGGAAATAAAAGTCAGGGAGCTCTCTTACTTGCAAATTGATGAGTTGATGTTCCTCCCACACTCAACTCCACAGGAGACTGTGTGTGAATCCCTTCAGAAGGCTTTTTCGTGTAAACCTTGAGTGCTGGTGATTTCTTTGATTATGCAATCTGTTAAATGCAGTATCTACATGCCACAAGACAGTCACAGAGTTTAAAGCACACAAATTTTACTTAGGTACAAACTAATTGGAATCCACAGCCTTGCCTAGCTCCATGCCCACCAATTTTCATGTAGGCATTGATTTTTATTGCTGTACCTTTATTCTTCCTTGTCTTCTATCCTGTGCTCTCCTTAACTTGACAAAATGAGAAAATATATAAAAGAGGAAATTTCATCTAAAGGCAAAATGCTGTTCACACATTGGAATAATAACTTATTGGTTTATCTTGTGAAGTTAACTTATAATTTGGTCCTCAAAGAAAAAAGCATTTGGCAAAAATACTTTTTGTCTTTTGAAAAATTTTTTTCTTCTTTTTAAAGATTATTTTGGGAAAAAAAGATAAATTTTAAAGCTAAAATTATAAATTCACTGTAATTGAGGCAAATTACGCCAATTTATAAGTTATGTTCTTGGAGACAGCCTTTTATTTTATTGCCTGACGTAGTAATAATGAAATGTTGCAGATGTGAACTTGTAAGATGCATTAATGCTAAAAAAGTCTTCAGCTTAAACCTTTCAGATACATGTGAGATTGCAAGACAATAAAAGTTTGAAAGTTAAAAAAAAAACATTATTTTGGCAAGGCTACCGAGAGCATATGCTTCATCTTTCTTGTTACTTGAGTCCTTTGCGATCTCATGAGTTTTCCTCTGACTTCATGGAATTTCTATTATCACTACATCTGTAAGCTTGTCTGTGACCCCAGTGTTCTGAAGATTAAGGCTCACTGTCCTAGCTGAGCTGCGGATGATGGTATGTCTAAGAAAGGAAACATTTGCTCTGTGTGTCATGGCTTTCCTTGAATCATTTGAATATGTTTCCTTTGTTTTATTCACCAAAAATACACTTTATAATTATAATCTATGTATTCTGCTGTCAACTTTCATGGCTAAAGGAGATTAATTTTTTAGTTTTCATTATTTCTGAAATTTGAAGTGTCACAGTGTTGAAAATGAAATAGTAAACTTTTAATAAGTCTCATGGAGCTGGGACCATAGATCTATTGTGATCCAATCATTGATTGGATTGTTGGATTATGTTTCAATGTTAACAAATATTATCCAACCACTCATTCAAAAAGTGTAAGTATCTTGCAAATAGTCATAATGCAGTAGACAGAGTTCCAGATTATGGATTCTTCTCAGAACACAAATCTGTGTTCAGAATTTGCTTGACCCAGGTGTGAATTGCATACAGGAATTGTAATATACACTGAACGATTAGTTCCTTTAAAATAAGAGCCATAGGTAGCCTACCCTACTTTCTTTCCTTTTTTTTTTTTTTGAAACTATTCCTCCCATTTTATTTTATTTTTAAAGATTTATTTATTTACTTGAAAGTCAGAGTTACACAGAGAGAGAGAGGCAGAGAGAGAGAGAGAGAGAGAGAATGAACAGTCTTCCATCCAATGATTCACTCCCCAATTGGCTGCAATTTGCAAGACCTGCACCCATCCAAAGCCAGGAGCCAGAAGCTTCCTCCAGGTCTCCCACACGGGTGCAGGTCCCAAGGTCTTGGGCCATCTTCCATTGCTTTTCCAGGCCATAGTAGAGAGCTGGATAGGAAGTGGAGCAGCCAGGACTAGAACCGGTGCCCATATGGGAGGCCGGTGCTTCAAGCCAGGGCGTCAACCCTCTGCGCCACAGCACCAGCCCCTCCCCACCCACCACTTTCGAGATCCTTTCTAACAGAGAACAGGGGAGAGATCGATTCTTTTCATTTCTCTGCAGACCTCAGCTATGGCACATGAGAGTTTCAGTGTGCTAAAGGCAGGGCCAGCAGGTGATGGCAGAGACTCCAGAGCAGCGGCCACACCTAGCAGACAGGGAATTTCTGGATCACGCCTTTTGAGAGGAGACGTAGGGATGGGGGAGACTTTCAGAAGATGGGATGCTGGTGAGAGCCCATGAGACCGATGGGGTTCTGGGAAATTTAAGTTAGTCAGAAAATTGACATTGAAATGGTAGGAAGGCCGGTGCCGTGGCTCAATAGGCTAATCCTCTGCCTTGTGGCGCCGGCACACCGGGTTCTGGTCCCGGTTGGGGTGCCGGATTCTGTCCCGGTTGCCCCTCTTCCAGGCCAGCTCTCTGCTGTGGCCCGGGAGTGCAGTGGAGGATGGCCCAAGTGCTTGGGCCCTGCACCCCATGGGAGACCAGGATAAGTACCTGGCTCCCACTATCGGATCAGCGCGGTGCGCCGGCCTCAGCGCGGGCCACGGCGGCCATTGGAGGGTGAACCAACGGCAGAAGGAAGACCTTTCTCTCTGTCTCTCTCTCTCACGGTCCACTCTGCCTGTCCAAAAAAAAAAAAAAAAAAAAAAAAGAAACGGTAGGAAAAAAAAATGATGAAAGGATAGAGGTTGGATCTGACTCCTGTCCAGACCATTTTTTCCCTTCAACCCCGTATTTGAACTTCCTACAATTCATGGCCATTTACACAATTCACAAGCACCTAAAAGTTACCACATCACAAACCAAATTCATTATTTATCCTCTTTTTTTCCCTAGACACCCCAAGGTTCTTTTTGTTATTATTTTCTGTAAATGGCAACTTGATTCGTTAGAATACTCAGAGTTGAAAATGAGGACATTTTGATTCTTCCCTCTCATCCCTAACATACAATCAGTTGATGAAACTCATAGAAATTACCTCTGAAATTGTTACTTACATACATCTTTTTTATCTATTACTGTGGCACTACTTGAGATTGGGCTTTTATTTCTCCTTGTACTTCACTTTTATTAAAATGAAGTTTCCAAATTTATCTCTGCCTTATATTTCTTGCCTTTACTATGCCTTTTGTATACCAATGTCAGTATTCCTTCCTACAACACAACCCTTGTGTGTCACTCTCCTGCTTGACATCCTTCATCTCATTCAATAAATTAAACTCAAACACTTGGTCACATCCAAAACCATCATGTAGACTTCAGTGTGCCTTTCCAAGTTTATCTCCAATCACCTCCACTAATGAGGAGCTCTACTTCAGTCTAAACCTGCATGTGCCATATGTTCTCTCTTAGAGTTACCCATTTTCATTTCCTTCATCCCTTTAAGACTCCAAGTAGTACTTTCTTAATTGGCCCATCACCTGAACCAAGCATGAACCTTCTGAAACCCTAGCATACTAGTTTCCATCAGTATCACAGAACATGTGCCCCATTAGCATTATTGGGATGCATACACTTGCCTTTTCTGGTGTTGTGCACCTGTGATGTTCCTAGTGCTATGCTAGGCACTTTAGTTACATTATTTCATTCAAAATTTAGAACTTCCCATCAATTCTATACACCACATAGAATCTCCATTTTATAGCTAAGGAAATAAAGTTTGAATAACTTGCTCAAGGACAGTGTTAGATTCTAATCCAGATCCATTTTTAGCAAAACATGCATTCTCTATTAGACTATATTGCCTTATTGTGACTATTGACTCTCTTACTCACCTACACGCTTCCTAGTCCTCCTAAAACAATGAATGTGGCAATGCAGAAGGAAGTTTGCTGGGAGCTCCTGGCGGATATACTAAGGTTGAGATGGAGAGCCTGAAGCAGGAGATGTGGAGACAAGACTTTTTGTAACGTCGATAATTTTGATGCCAGAGAACTTATTCTACCTTGATTTTTAGAGCAAAAAGTCAGGACAACTTCAGTGTGAGCATTTGGATGTTTTATAACTTTTAAGTATTTGATTTTTTCTTATGAAAAATGAAAACCTTTTATAGAAACATTTAGAAAATACAGCTAAGCAAAAGAAGAACAATGAAAAACCTGTATTCTCACCTACTCATAGGGTCTCACTGTTATTATCTTAGCTTGTATCACTGTGGGTTCTTTCCTCTGTATTACATTTGTCTGGTAAAGGAAGGGAATGTTGTGCTGCCAGGTAATGAGCGCTCCAATTCCAGAAGTGTTTAAGCAGAAGTTTGAAAATCTGACACATGTGGTTCATAGATAATGCACAGGAGAATGACTGAATTTTACAAGGGTTATGTTCTTTTAGTAATGAAAATAATTTTTAAAAGGTTTGTTTCTTTGAAAGACAGTGACAGAGTCGAAGAAAAAGATAGACACAGTGAGAGACAGAGAAAAATATCTTCCATCAGCTTGTTCACTATTATCCTTTTGGAAAGTAAAGAAGTCAGAGATTGATTTAAATCTAGGGCTTATTACTCAGTCTTCCAAAACTTTTCTTGACCTTCTGATATGAATAGCTTGTTAGTTATGACCAGTTATCCTACAATTCTCTAAAGTTTCTCTTGTCTTCCATTAAAGAGCAACTGGATATTATCACTGTATTCCTTTTTTAAGATTTATTTATTTGAAATGAAGAGCTACATACTCACACACACACACAGAGAGAGAGAGAGAGAGAGAGAGAAGGAGAGAGAGGGATGGCAGGAAAGAGAGGGAGGGAGATGTCCTCCTTCCACTGGTTTACTCCGCAAATGCCCAGAGCAGCCAGGACTGGCTAGGAGCCAGGACCTCTATCTGGGTCTCCCTTGTGAGTGGCAGGAGCCCGGTACTCAGGCCATTTTCCACTGTCCTCCTAAGCACATTAGCAGGAAGCAGGAGAGGAAGCAGAGCAGCCAGGACTTGAGATATGAGATGCTGCATCACAAGTGGTGGTTTAACTTGCTATGTCACAACAGCAGCCCCTTTTAATGGCTGTTTTGCTGTTTTCTGGTTTTTATTTTAAGTATTGGAATTCTAGGGAAGAAATACAGTAAATGTCATCGAAATGCTTATTTGTGTATTGTTCATTTATATTGCATTTGTAGGATTCAGCTGAAAAAGAACTTCTGAAATTCCAGCTCTGACTTGGAAGCCACTCTGTTGTTTTCCAAGGTATTGGCTCCAGTGCCTATATTTGACTTTTGTGCTTGAGTAAACCCACCCACATGCCAGACTGAACCCCAGTGCGTTTGACATTTTCTGTTTTGATCAGCATCCAGCATAAAGTAGCTTTCTGGAAAAAAATCTACTCAGTGTGACTCAGCCAGTCAGGCAAGCATTTCTTTCTGTGGAATTCTTTAATGTTTTTCTCAAAATGAAAATGGACCACATTATTTGAGGATAAACAAATCTGAAAGTGTTTCCAGTAATATTTTTTATGTATCAGCTGCTAAAGATTAACTAAAAATTTTTGGCTAAGATCTTGCTTCCTACCTAAATATTTCAGTCTTATTGAATAAATATAGTCTTATTGAAATAAAATTCAACTTTTGAAATTCTCAAACTGGAAATAGAAAATGAACTACTGCTTCCTAAAAGAAGGAACCATGCTTTTTCTTTCTTTTTTTATTTTAAAAAGATTTATTTATTTGAAAGCCAGAGAGAGAGAGAGAGAGAGAGGGGATCTTCCATCTGCTACTTCATTCCCCAGATGGCCACAGTAGCCAGAGCGAAGCCAGGCTGAAGCCAGGAGACGGGAGCTTCATCTGAGTTTCCCATATGGGTAACAGGAACCCAAATACCTGGGTTATCTTTGGTGACTTTTCTCAGGCCATTAGCAGGGAGTTCGATTAAAATGGAGCACCTGGGACTTGAACAGGTGCCCATATGGTATGCCGGCAGCACAGGTAGAAGCTTTACCTACTATACCACAGTGCTGGTCCCAATACTATATTTTTCTTTACAATGTCAGATTATCAACACAGTGCCAGTCAAACATGTATATTTAATGATCTCTGAATGAAACTGTCTATTGAAAAGTTACAGCTTTTGGAGAGTCATGGAAGCTGTATGGTCCAGCAGGGTCTGGAGTCTTCTTCTTTTACTTTCCTTAATTTTCTGATAAATTTCATAACATATTCCTAGATAAGCAAATGTACTGCCAATATTCACAATTTCAAATATGTTATTTTTTATTAACTTATTTGAGAGATAATAGAGCTATCTCTTCCACTGGTTCACTCCCCAAATGCCCACAGTACAGGCTAGGTCTGGCCAAAGCTGGGATCTGGGAATTCAAACCAGATCTCCCACATGGGTGTCAGGAGCTGAATTTCTTGAACTGTCACTGCTCCCTCCCAGAACATGTTATCAGGAAGCTGGAATCGGGAGCAGAGCCAAGTCTTAAACGTCAGCACTGTGATATGGGATGCAGGCACACCAAGCAGCAGCTTAACTCTTGTGTCAAATGCCCACCTTGTTATTACTTTAAGGGGTTGTATTTTGGGTATGATTTTAGAACTATCCATGGAGTTCTATTAGTTGACCAGGGACAATTGAGAAGGGTTTTGCAATTAGACAAGTATTTTTAGAAACTATTGACTACTGTTGTAATGTTGGCAGTATAACACCTGAGAGAATGGGAATGGAAGAAAGGAGTAAGTTACAGAAGGATGGATCAGTCAGTAATAACAGCTGTAGCTAAAGGTCTTGGGTGTTCACTTCTGCATGTGTTGTACACTAGGGCAGGTGGTTTATATATACAGGGCCTTAATGGCAAGCCTGCAAGTCGGCATTATCGTCTCCAGTTTTCAAATGAGTAAGCTGAGGCTCAGAGGAGCAGAGTGCCATAGCTGTCGGCAGAGCTGAGGTTTGTACTTGTCCTATGATAAAGCTGACTTTCTTCACAGTATACCTGTTGTCTCAGATGTGACATACATTGAACCAGGAAAACAGAGAATAAAGTAAGTGAAAACCATTAAATAGAACTAAAATGTATTCTCAATGAGCTTATTTGAATTTGTTGAAGACATTTGTAATGGGGTTACACCTGAGAAAGTATGTCCTGCCTTAGTGAATGATAAGGTGTTAGGGCAAAACATTTTGGTGTCCTCTTTGAATCTTTCCTGTTCCAATACTGTATTTGATCAGCTGTATTTTTTTTTTAATTTATTTGACAGATAGAGTTAGGCAGTGAGAGACAGAGATAAAGGTCTTCCTTCCATTGGTTCATCCCCCAGATGGCTGCTGCAGCCGGTGCACCGCACTGATCCAAAGCCAGGAGCCAGGTGCTTCCTCCCAGTCTCCCATGTGGGTGCAGGGGCCCAAGCACTTGGGCCATCCTCCACTGCCCCCCCAGGCCACAGCAGAGAGCTGGACTGGAGGAGGAGCAACCAGGACGAGAACCTGGCATCCATATGGGATGTGGCGCTACAGGTGGAAGATTAACCAAGTGAGCTAGGGCACTGGCCTTGATCAGCTGTATTTTTAAAAATTCTCTAGAATACACTCACCTGTGACAGAAACTTCAATGCTGCCCACACATATGGCAGCTTTTTGAAAATAACAATATGGTACTTTGGATGATGAATGACAAGCAGTCCCCTTCGTCCTCCTCCTGGGACACAATACTTGGCCAGGAGTTCACAGTCTGTTTTTTGGTAACTGCTCACCCCTTGTGAAATGCTTTGTCTAACCGAGTGGCCTTGGCCTCTTCTTCCACCAGTACCTTCACCATATTCCAGGTCAAAATCACCTCTCCCCTGCAGGCTTCTCTTAATTCTTATACTTACCTCCAATCTTACCCTTCGTCAGTGATTTCTCCATATAACAACTAGAATTTGCTTTCTGGGATACAACTCTGATCGTGTTATCCCACAACAACCCTGTAATATATCCCCTTTGTCCTTAGTAGAGGATCTAGACTGTCTGGAAGCACAAACATGTCAGCTTTCCACCAGACGCCGTCAGCCTCTCTCCTCCTCTTTACTACCCCATTCTTACCTTCTACTCCTCTGTAGTACAAAGGCCATGTTCCCTCGTCTTTGATGTCTTTGCCTTGTGGGCTCTTTTTGATCTTAACCTCTGACTGCTTTATCTGGTTGACTTCCATGTGTCCTTCAGAATGTACCTGAGAAACATCGTGAAGATGAACTAGGATGGAGGTTTTGTGATGGTCCAGGGATGGACTGATGAGGATCCATACTAAGGTCTGGTTGGTGATTGGAGGGGGGCAGAAGAACACAAGAGGCTTTTGGAGGTAGGTTTAGTAGGGCATGATTGCTAAGAAGATGGGAGAGCTCAGAAGGAGAAAGAAATTAAAGGTGACTCCAAGATTTTGTTGGTCAGTGATGACTTTAGTGAAGATCCCACGGTCATCAGCACAGAAACAGACTTGACAAGACTACTGAATAAATCGAAACGCATGGGGAAGAACAGATTGGGTGGGAGAGGGAAGAGAATGACTTCAATCTGGGCTCATTTGAGTTTGAGTCTGTAGAAAGCAAAAATTGACCAAGGCTGGTAATGTTTGCTTTATAAATATTTATTTATAGGAAAGAATGAAAGAGAGGGAGGGAGAGAGGAAGAGTGAGGGGGAGGGAGAATAGGGAGGGGGAGGGAGAGTGAGATGGGGAGAGAGAGATCTTTGCTGGTTCATTTCCCTGATGCCCACAGTAGCCAGGGCTTGGCCATGGTGAAACCAAGAGCCTGGAACTCCATCCTCGTGTTCTACATGGATGGCAGGGACACAAGGACTTGGGCCATTGTCCATTGCCTCCTAGGTGAGTTTGCAGGAATCTGGATCAGATGTGTGGAGTATCCTGGACATGAACCAGCGCTCTGATACAGGACACGTGTGTCTTAAGTGGCTGCCTAACCCCCTGTGCCACAACGTCCACCTCACAGGCAGAATGTTGTGTGTTACCTGCTGGCCTGGGAATGGGCTGTTTTCCATCAACTGAGAGGCTGGACCTAGATCCACAGTGCTCCTAACTAGCTAGGAAGAGCATAAACAGTGCTGAAAACCTCTTTTCAATGACCAAAAATGGGCAGGATGGGAAGGCATTTGTTGCATTACAAGTGTTCTTTTAAGAGTATAAATGCTTAAATCTACTCCTATTTTTCAGTATTTAATTTTTATTATAAAAATACATCCAGGAATCAGTTACCTTGTAATCATTGTAAAATTCTGAATGAAGAAGCAACTTAATTTGAAAGTTATACCATGGGGCTGGCGCCGTGCTCACTTGGTTAATCCTCAGCCTGCAGCACCAGCATCCCATATAGGCGCCAGGTTCTGGTCCCAGTTGCTCCTCTTCCAGTCCAGCTCTCTGCTGTGGCCCGGGAGGGCAGTGGAGGATGGCCCAATTGCTTGGGCCTAGCACCCACATGGGAGACCAGGCAGAAGCACCTGGCTCCTGGCTTCAGATCAGCACAGCGCACTGGCCATAGCGGCCATTTGGGGGGTAAACCAACGGAGGGAAGACTTTTGCTCTGTCTCTCTCTCTCACTGTCTAACTCTACCTGTCAAATAAAAAAAAAAAAAAAGAAAGTTATACCATAAGACTTGTTGTCTGAGGTTTTCCTCTGCCCTTATATTTAATTTAACTTGTTCTGCTGAAGATGTGAAATGTCTTTCATTTTTCAAAGGAATTTGTTTTGTACATGATATCACATTGTGCTTTCTCAAACAGGGTTTCCTTCTTTTGTTTTTTAAGCCTGCTTTTCCCTTTGTAAACTCTGATGTAAAAAGATTTATTTGAATTTGCTGGTAATGTGCCTGTCATTGGCTGTTAGAAGCCCCAAACCACCAATAATGTTTAATCAAAAACCTCCCAAGTCTTTCTCCATCCCTAGTCTCTCATTTTAATCCATTTTACAGACTGTTGCCCAATTAATATTTCTGGAACACATCCCTGATCCTATTACCACTTCAATAAACTTAAATGGCTCTCGATGGCCTGCAGATGAAATCCAGAGTCCTCAGTCTGCTTTCGGTGGGCACTGCCATCTGATTTCCATATACATTTCCAAGAGACTCCTGTACTCACTTTCGCTCACTCCACCCGATGACCTAATCACACTCACTGCTTCCTCACAGCTCTGCCCTTTCTTGCCTGTGGGCCATTGTGCATTCCGTCTCTGCCCACTCCTACCACACAGCTCTGAGCCCTGCTGTCCTTTGAAGTCAAAGTCAGCTTCCCCTTTTCCAGTGAGGCTTCTCTGATTTCTAAGTTGGAAATAAGAATTTTTCTTCTTTGTATATTTCCAAAGCTTTTTATCTGTGCAGCCAGTATAGCAGCAAGGATATGTATCTCAGGAAGAACTTGACTCATTTTATTCATTGTGTCTCCTGAAATGGGATCACAAAAGAAAACCCTTTTGTTCAGATCTTCATTTTTTTTTCACATTTCAAGCAAGTGATTAGCACATAGCTGATGCTGAAAAAATATTTACTGCATGAACCAATGAATGAAGGTGTGTGTTAACTTAGATTCAATGCTCTCATTGCATGCAAATGCCTAGCACATGGATTGAAACAAGATAAGTACTTAATATATTAAATTCTTTTATCTCTTCTTTTATTCCAATTACAAACTATATCTATTTCTGCTGTCTGTCAGGTACTGTGCTGGGTGCCTTATGGTGGCATCTTATTTTAATCCTTTCTAAGAAATCTATAAGATAGTTTTCTTTCTACTTGGTTGATGGAGAAGCTAAAACTCAGAGGAACTCAAAGAACTTTTTAAGTGCCTGAGCTGGAATTTTAAAGCCTGTCTGTGTGGTCCCAAAAGTCATTTTCTTACCAACCATATATGTGAATATGGATTATTAATAAGTAAAGTACCAAAGCAGTGTGCAAAACCATATTTACCTGCCGCGAAAAGTCCACATCTAGCCACTGTATGAGACCTCTCATATGCCACATTGTAGCAAATGCTTAATGAATGACTTTTTTATATATAGTATAATTACATTTTTAAAAATTTTTCCCCAGAAACATTTTATTTAAGGTATACAAACTTCATGAATTTCATAAATACAACTTCAGGAACATAGTGATAGTGATTCTCCCACAGTTGTGAGCACCCAACCCCCTGTAATTCTCCCAGACAGACTCGGGATTCTCCTTGTGGCTGGTTTCTGGGTGTGTGGACATAAACTAGCGCAGCTGTTCCATGTGTCCAGAATGGCACGCACCCATTATTGGCTAGTTACTGGACACTGGTGCTGGCTGGCAGGGTAAGAGAAACTTGCCCCCACCCCTTTTTCTCTCTGTGTTGGCAGGTACACTGTCCTGCTTCAGGGCTCCGAGCCAGACTCATGCCAGGCTTTTCCTGCAGCTCTATCACCAGTGGCTTGGGCTGCTGCAGTTTGGTATCACCTCACTCTCCAAAACTTGTACTGACTGTGGTCCTGAGTTGTGCATGTCTAAACCCACCACGTAGATGCACAGTGTCCCTCTAATTTGCATGGAGTTTCCTCTGCTGTTTTCTCCCTAACTCTTCCCTGAGATTGCACTCTCTCCACTCCCCCCCCCCCTTTTTTAAGCTATCTTCCCCTAGACCTGAGCAGTAAGCTCCCTCCCTATTCTGCCATCTTGGTGCCTCTCCAAGTAAATGACTTTTTAAAATACATAAATGAGTAAATAAATGGTCAAATAAATAAGTAAATACACTTAAAATAAACTAATGAATTACAGAACTATGGATTAAGAATAGTTCACTCTTTCCTAGTAGAGAACTGTAAAGTCAGAATAATGATTGGTATGGAAGTGCCAACAGCTTTTGCACAAAGAATAGGGATAGCTATACAACGGAAATGATTTCAAATTGACAAACATTCTCTTGCTCCCATTTTAAGAGAAGTCTGCAACCATCTCCAATTCCTGCACTCCAGTTAAAAATGCCACCCATGCCATTTTAAAGTCTCTTAGTCTGTGGGTATAGGCTGGAGAAATAGCAGCTAATGACCTCGTTTTCCTGTGCTGTCACCCACAGCAAATCCCAAACCATGGACATACCAGCCCTAGTGGAAAGTTTGAAGTCAAAAGACCACAGTGACTCACCTCTTCAGGTGATTCCAGCCATCAAATTAACCAAGTTAGAGAGGGACATTTACATGAGAAACTTCACAGATTCAAGTTACTCACAAGATATTAACATGAGATATCTTACCATAAAAAGATAAGTAGCAAAGTAATTCTGCCATCGAAAGTATCTTCTGAAAATTAAAATGCTGTGTCCTACGCCATCAGTGGGTGACCTTGGAAACTTGTTTAACCTCTCTAAGCCTGCACAGTGCGTGAGCACCTTGTTGGCTGGTTTTGAGGATTAAATAAAAGATTGCATATATACCATTTGGTTCCATGTTCAACAAATCTTTTGATTATTAAATTTAAAGCCATGTTACATTGACTACATTACTTTAAGCATATCTGGCACCAACTGCAAGATGTATCAACTGATGAGTAACTGTCCCTGACATCAGAAAGACTTTCAGGTTTATTTTATGTCCAGTAGTGTTATAATAACTAGGATCCCGAGCATCTCTTTTAGGTTTCTAAGCTATGCTTAGAAACTTAAGAGAGATATCAAAGTTTTTCAGGTATTTGCGATGCATTGACTACGGATTACCGTCAATTTTGATCTGATTGGTATAGAAATAAATCCTTAATATGATTATCAATTCAATAATAATAAAAGCTACCTTTTCATCTGACACTAGGTAAATTGTATGTGTTATTGAGCTCCTCACAGAATTTCTGTAGGTGTTTATTTTATTATTTATTTTAGAGGAGATGGGGGACAGAGAGAGAGAAAGACAGAGACAGAGAAGCAAGAACGCTCCCTTCTGCTGATTCACTTTCCAAACACCACTGACAACCCCCAAGTGGGGCTGAATCCAAGAACCAATCAAGGTCTCCCATGTGGGTGGCATGTACCCAACCACTTGAGCTATCACTGCTGCTTCCTAGGGTATTCATTAGCAGGAAGTTGGAGTTAAGAGCCAGAGCTAGAAATAGGACTTACATATACTGAAGTAGGACATGAACATTTTAATCAGCATCCTAACTACTAGGCTAAATGTCCACCTCTATCTCTATATATCACTGTTCTCACTTGCAGATGTGTGACCTAGATTCAAATTAGTTTATGTAATTTATTATCCATATCATAGATAATATGTGATAGAGATGTGATTTAAGCTCAGATATGTTTTACTCCAATGCATGTATTCTTTCCATGGAATCACACGGATTTGGTACTCTTAATCACATGGCCACAACCCAACACATTCATCTCACTAATAGATATTGAGTGGTGTACCAGTGTAAACTCTTTGCTAAAAAGTGGGTGTATAATGATGACCAAGACATGGTTCTTTTAAGATTTACTAGTTCAGAAGGGGAACAGAAATGATGTGTACGTTGGGGAGAATTGGATTAGGTAAGACATTGGAGGAAGTGATGCTTTAGGTAAATTCTGAAGATTGAGTAGGGAAGAGGGCACATGGTTAGTGAGAGGTGAGAACCAAAGCTTATTCAGAAGATCGGAGTGCTCAGTGCATGGAAGGAGGTGGAGACCAGAGAGTGATGAGGAAAGAGGGAGCTTTGTGTGAGAGTGAAATGTGACCTCCTTTTTGCATTTTCCTTTGACCAGCCCTTGAACTCAAGACCTCATGTCATCATCAGTTTCCTCAGATGCATCTTTTCTCTTACTGCCTTTCTCCGTATGACCCTGTTCTAGAAATTCTGAATTTCTGGGCCTAACCACTGAGTATGGGCTGACACATTTCCCCCATTTTCCAACTGACTTTGTGTCATCTGGGCAGCTTGGGTGGATCTAATCTACCTC
The DNA here is from genome assembly GCF_051225735.1 of Oryctolagus cuniculus. NCBI lineage: Eukaryota > Metazoa > Chordata > Mammalia > Lagomorpha > Leporidae > Oryctolagus > Oryctolagus cuniculus. The sequence goes on along the minus strand of NC_142877.1, from coordinate 78,193,438 downwards.
ATAAAGTTTCCTAAATGATTGGTTATTTGCATTTATTCTTTCTCTTTAGATTGAGGGGGGTGTGGCATAGAAATAAAAACCTTTTAAAAAGGAATGATTGATGTCTGCTTTTGGCCAAGATGGAGTAACTGAGAGCAAATTTATACTTCAGTGATATTGATGGAAAAAAAGGAAGCAAGAAAGACATAGCATGGGACAAAGGCTATTAAGCCAATGGAAGAGCTGGCATTTAGCCTAGTGGTTATGCTTGTGTCCCACCTCAGAGTGCTTAGATTTAGATTCAATTCCTGGCTCCAGCTCTCTCTCTCTTTCTTTTTTTTTTTTTTTTTTTTGACAGGCAGAGTGGACAGTGAGAGAGAGACAGAGAGAAAGGTCTTCCTTTGCCGTTGGTTCACCCTCCAATGGCCGCCGCGGCCGGCGCGCTGCGGCTGGCACACCGCACTGATCCGAAGGCAGGAGCCAGGTGCTTTTCTGGTCTCCCATGGGGTGCAGGGCCCAAGCACCTGGGCCATCCTCCACTGCACTCCCTGGCCACAGCAGAGAGCTGGCCTGGAAGAGGGGCAACCGGGACAGAATCTGGCGCCCTGACCGGGACTAGAACCCGGTGTGCCGGCGCCGCTAGGCGGAGGATTAGCCTGGTGAGCCGCGGCGCCGGCCCTGACTCCAGCTCTCTATTCTAGCCACCTGCCAATGCAGCCTCCAGGAGGCAACAGTGATAGCTCAAGTCATTGGGATCCTGCCACTCATTTGGGAGAATTGGATTGAGTTCCTGTGTCCTGACTTCAGCCTGGCCCTGTCCTGGTCATTGTGGGTACTTGGGAAGTGAACTAGTTAGATAGAATGCTCTACTCACAAAGTACCCACTCCATTTCTCTTTCTCTATGTGCCTCTTAAATAAATTAATTGATTTAAAAAAGACATTGGAAGTTAGATAATGAAGGATACTGACATCTGAGAGTTGGGGTGCAAATAAGACAAGAGTGCCCTATCTTATCACTGGATAAGTTTCCATGTTGCTGTGCAGGCAGGAGGAACCCAGGTGGTTGAGAAGACAGAACTGAGTCTGAAAAGACAAAGGCAGAGTTTTCAGAACACTTTCGGGGAGGGGAGAGCCACAAGGGAGAGAAGTCTAGAGACCTGCTGAGAGTCTCCTTCAATTTTAAAAACAATGTTGAGTCATATGTGTGAGAAAACTGAAAATTGCTCTCTCCTATGGAGAGAATTATAAAGAAATATTAGAAAGCAAAGCACAGGAGCTTACCCCAAGGCTGGTTAGTGTCTATACCAACTATGCATGTGGGAAAACTTATAATTCATAAGTACTGGGTACAGTACTGTAAAAGATATTGCCTAAGTAGTGCTGAATAATTATCTCCAGACCAGATGCTGCTCTGGAGTTACCTAATGAATCTCAAAAGTATGATTCAAAATTGTCTGTGTGGATGAGTATTATATTCATACAGTGACCACTATAGAGCATTAAAACAGAGGAACTATTGATATATACAGTAACATGGATGAATCTCAAAATACTTATGGCAAGTAAAAGAAACTAGGCAAAAAGAATGCATCTTGTATAGTTCCAATCACTTACAATGTCAGTTGAGGCAAGATATCCACAGTGACAGGAAGCAGATCAGTCATTGCTTGGATCCAGGGCAGAAGTGGGGGTAGCCAGTAAGGCAGGTGTTGAGAGATTAAAATCAAGCACAGGAAACTTTTTAAAAAAGATTTATTTATTTATTTGAAAGTCAGAGTTACACAGAGAGAAGGAGAGGCAGAGAGAGAAAGAAGTCTTCCATCCGATGGTTCCTCCCCAATTGGCCGCAACTGCCGGAGCTGCGCTGATCCGAAGCCAGGAGTCAGGAGCTTCTCCTGGGCCTCCGAAAGTGCAGGGGCCCAAGGATTGGGCCATCTTCCACTGCTTTCCCAGGCCATAGCAGAGAGCTGGATCGGAAGTGGAGCAGCTGGGTCTCGAACCAGCACCCATATGGGATGCTGGCACTTCAGGCCAGGGCATTAATCTGCTGTGCCACAGGGCCAGCCCCAGGAAACTTTTGAAGTGATAGATATATTGACAGTGTTGATGGTCTCATAAGTATATATGCATCAATATGTTAAAAATTAAATTATATTTTTGAATATGCATAATTTATTGAATGTTAGTCATTCTATAATAAAGCTATTAAGAAAGAAATAATTTTTTCAAACTATGAACCATGTATCCTGCATAGAAAACTTTGAATCACTTAAAAAAGAAGATGAAACAGGAAATATTTTGTTTCACAATAATTGGTGAGAGAGTCCCCAACTCCCCCCAGCACACATACCCCTCAAAACCCATTGCTGGGCAGATGTTTTGCATGGAAGTTAAGATCCTGCTTTGGACACCACATCCCATTATGAGAGTATCTGGGTTTGAATCCTGGCTCCATTCCCAGTTTTAACTTCCTGCTAATGTCCACCCTGGGAGGCAGCAGGTGATGAGTCAAGTAGTTGGATCTCCACCACACCTGTGAGAGACCCAGATTGAATTCCTGGTGTGCATTTGGCCCTGTCCTGGCTGTTGCAGGAATTTGGGGGAGTGTACCAGTGGGTGGGAGATTCCTGCCTAGCTATCTGTCTCTCTTCCTCTGTGCCTCTACTTCTGAAGTAAATAAAAAATATGAATTAATTAATTAATTTGAAAACAATCCTATTGCTATCTAGGACCTAGATGTTGATGGACTGGGAGGGGCTGCTAGAAGTACATTCTTTAGGCTGTGCTAATTTAGGCTACACTGGGACAGTGCACAGGAGATGATCTCAGGTCCCCATTGAGAATAATCACTGGGGGTACAGAATTAGATAAATGTGGTACCAGGAGGGAGGAGAGCAGCATGGACTGAAGAAGTCAGCACAGTGCTGTAAAGTCGGAAGGAACAGTGGTGAGGACGTGGCGCGGGAGGCGTTTGAGGAGTCTGAAGCTCAGTGAGAGATCAAGACTAAAAAGTTAAACCAGGTGGAGAGAGGCAAACGCAGGCCTGCACCAAAGTAGGAGCTCGGTTAAAACAAGTCACTCTTTGGGGCTGTTTTGGGTCAATGTTAAATGTTCTATGTTGGCATGGAGTGAATCCTTAGAAGCAGCAGAAAGGACCCAGTGGTGACAAGGCATTACATAATGAATAGAAATCATGTTGCTCTGTGTGTTGTAGGAACATCCAGGGAAAAATCTCAGACAAGCGTGGTAAAAAATAAAAGGAATTTAAAGTCAGTTTATTTAAGTATCAGTGAAAGATGGTAACTACCCAGAGTCCCTGCAAGATATGCAATAGAAGAGCTTTTTGTCTACACGCATCAGCTGGCAATTGGCAAAAGTGCACAGTAATGTATAATACACATTTTGTTAATAATGCTTCATACTTTCCATTTTATAGAAAATAAAATTTTAAGGTACATTTATCTTCGTTCAAAATTTTTTGGAATCTACACCTACGAAGGGTCTTCAAAAAGCTCTCAGAAAAATGCATATTATGAAAAAACTATTTTTAAAAACATTTTTGCCCCAAATAAATATTTTATGTATTTTTATGAGCTTTTTGAAGTACCCTCATACTGTTCAAGTACTGTCGCTCCCCCTCTTCGTGGAGGAATGACACAGGACCCTGCACTGTTCTTTTGTCTGCTCGGCCCTTCCCGGGTTGGCCCTCCGTGGAAGGGCCGTTCCCCCAAGCCACTTTCCCCACTTCCGCGGGGGAGCGGCACACCACCGGCCGGCTCTCTCGGGGGCTGCACAGGTGTTCCTTCAAATAGATGTTCCCCTTTAGATGTTCCTGGTGCATGTTGTCTCTCTCCTCCTTTATAGTCCTCTTCCACCAATCCCAACTCTGCTACCCACATGCCGAGTACGCTGCTCTCCTCCAATCAGGAGTAGGTCCTACAGTTTATTGGTTGAACTGGAGGCAGCTGTGTAGAAGCTGTTTTCTCCTCTCCCAGTGCCATATTGTGGGAGAGCAGATGCATAGAATAAGTCTTAATTCCAGTAACTTAGTCTAGTCCGGGTTGCTCCCCACAAAGTACCAATCCCCCTTTTTTTTTTTTTTTGGCAGAATGGTTATTGCACAGATAACGATTAAAGGTACTTACATTTACCAAATATTTAATGAGATCAGTTACATCACTTGGTAGACAAAATAACAAGAATGTGGAAATTTGGCTAAGTTTAGAAATCATTAAAATATAACTTTTAAGAAGGAATATTTCAAGTAGTTAAATATACAAATTGGGTACTCACTATATGGTTGTTTTAAATTTAAATGCATTAAAATTAAATCAAATTTGTAATCCATTTCCTCAGTCATCATGCCCACATTTCAAGTGCTCCATAGTGCTCCATGTGGCTAGCTATACCACACTGAAGGGCACAAACAGAGAGAACATTTCATTTATTGCTGGAAGTTCTACTGGGATTGCTGCTCTGGGCAAAAGTTGAATTTAATCTTTGGATTGGCAATTTGAGGTTAAAAGATTTACATCAAGTCACACAAACCAGCATGAAAATAAACCCAAATCTCCTTACTTCTAGAGAGTGATCATTTCAGTACCTTCTACCACCAAAGGTTTACTTGTGTACCTGATCTTGAAAACCAGAGGGTGGAACACTCCAAGCTGGCAAATAAACAAGCATTTAATTTTTTACTTGTATTATACTTGTATTATTTACTTGTATTATACTTACCTCGGAATTAGACACAGGTGAAGTCCAGAAACTTCACCTTAAACAAAGTAATGATGTCACACTGTAACAACACGGTCTGGAGGCATTTGGAGACTTCCCAGGTTCCCTGCTCTGTACCTTGTACAAGTTTCTGTTCAAGCCACTCTACTTCATGCTGGGACCAAACAGTTTGTTCCTAGGTTAAGAGAAAAGCAGGCAGAGCTGGCCCCTGTTAAAATGTCCCTAGAACCCCAGGAGGTAAAGGGCTCAGATTTTCAAAGGTTGCTCAGCGGGACTTTGAAAATTAAAGAGAGCCCAGATGTGCAGAAGGTATGCAATTACATTTGAGAAGGCGCAGCCTTTCAACTGAGCGAACTCTTGATGAGGCAGCGGAGTGAGTCATTAAACGGGAGGCTGTCAATAAAGCCGAGACCCTATTTACCTTGGATCAGCGGCCATGCCAATAATTCACCCGTCCAGAGAAATCATGTGTGGACCCTTGGTGAACCCTGAGAACTGTTTTCATAACAAGCTTATGATGCTTATTTTTCTGAAAATAGACAAAGGAGTAGATGTGCATTGAAGAACTGCTGATAAAACAAAAGCTCCTTAAAAAGCAAAACCAAAACCGAGACCCCTAATCCCAGCCATGATGCTGGGTCATTTTGAAGGATCGGTGTTTTACAGCCCCTCTACTGACCTTGGGGAAAAAATGATCAGTTCCACATTTGGGTCTTGGTAAAAGTTGTTTTTCCTGGATCACTGTTACATTTCATCCAGCTCTTGGCAAGAAGGGCCTTCCTGGACCCTGCTGGACTGCTGGCTGACATGCTGCGTCGTCCACGGGGCATCAACTGCTGTAATGAATTCTGGGAGATCAGCCTATTTTTGTTACCAGACGCTGGAGGATGCGTGACATGTCATTAACCTTCAAAACTGGCTCTGTGCAAGAGCATTGTCAACAGATGGTCACTCTGATTCTCGTTCTCCCTCCTTCCCCTCCTCCCCGCCCCCATCCCCAGGAAATCTTCTGGCACAGAAGCCTAACTGGTTTCAAATGGAAACGTGTGTGACATAGACATTGTGGAATGTGGGACAAAGACTAGAGTAAGGCTTCTTATATTTATGATTGTGAACCATAGGGATGAGCTGATCAGGATAAACCATCAGTAATGTCTATATGCCCAGGCAGGCCTGCCTATGTGAAATGAATATTTATGTTGAGAGGCAGGCTATTGCTGAGCATGAGGGAAGGTGTTTGTGTAGTGGGTGGAAGAGCTGAAGGCCAGAATTGCACTTAAAATATGAGCCTTGCCATTTAAGTTTTGAGAGATCTCATTTTGCATTTTTTTAGTGGAAGTCAATAGTAACTAGAGCATTAATTTTCAGCTATCCAGTAAAGGAAGTTGATTGGTTCATTCAGCCAATATTTACAGTGTGATTACAATGCAGTACTAAGTGCTCTACTAGGCTCCAGGGATAAAATAAGAAATAAACCAAAGTGCCTGTCAGGAGGAGGTAGACCAGTAGTCAAGTTGGAAAACGGCTTCTGATGCCTTCCAAATGAAACACAGATGCCTGGATTGAGATCCCCAAATCCAGGGTGAAGGGATGGGCGATGGCCTCCATTGCCCTTGGCCAATTGAAAGGGAGTCAGATTCAGAAACACAGATAAGGAAGGAAAGGAGCTACAGCTCAGGGTGCAGAGATGTCTTGGGGTGTGCTTTGCGGGGACGAAGAGCCTCTTGGAAAATGTATCATATCTTCTCAAAGGACCTATTTTATTTTGCTTTTATTTATTTTTTAAAGATTTATTTATTTATTTGCAAGTCAGAGTTACACAGAGAGAGGAGAGGCAGAGAGAGAGAGAGAGAGAGAGAGAGAGAGAGGTCTTCCATCCAATGGTTCACTCCCCAATTGGCCACAATGGTCAGAGCTGTGCCGATCTGAAGCCAGGAGCCAGGAGCTTCTTCCGGGTCTCCCACGTTGGTGCAGGGGCCCAAAAACTTGAGCCATCTTCTACTGCTTTCTCAAGCCATAGAAGAGAGCAGGATTGAAAGTGGAGCAGCCGAGTCTCAAACCGGTGCCCGTATGGGATGCCAGAGCTTCAGGCCAGGTCATTAACCCACTGCACCATAGCGCCAGCCCCATATTTTGCTTTTATTTAAAAATATTTTTTAACTTTTATTTAATAAATATAAATTTCCAAAATACAGCTTTTGGATTACAGTGGTTTTTTCCCCCCATAACCTCCCTCTCACCCACAACCCTCCCATCTCCCGCTCCTTCTCCCATCCCATTCACATCAAGATTTATTTTCAATTCTCTTTATATACAGAAGATCAATTTGGTATATACTAAGTAAAGATTTCAATAGTTTGCACCCACACAGAAACACAAAGTGTAAAGTACTGTTTGAGTACTAGTTATAGCATTGAATCACATTGCACAACACATTAAGGACAGATATCCTACATGGGGAATAAGTGCACAGTGATTCCTGTTGTTGACTTAATAAATTGACACTCTTGTTTATGGCGTCAGTAATCACCTGAGGCTTTTATCATGAGTTTCCAAGGCTATGGAGGCCTTTCGAGTTTGCCAACTCTGATCTTATTTATACAAGGCCATAGTCAAAGTGGAAGTTCTCTCCTCCCTTCAGAGAAAGGTACCTCCTTCTTTGATGGCCCATTCTTTCCACTGGGATCTCACTTACAGAGATCTTTCATTTAGATGTTGTGGTTTTTGTTTTTGTTTTTTGTTTGTTTGTTTGTTTTGCCAGAGTGTCTTGGCTTTCCATGCCTAAAATACTCTCATAGGCTCTTCAGCCAGAGCCGAATGCCTTAAGGACTGATTCTGAGGCCAGAGTGCTGTTTAGGATATCTGCCATTTTATGAGTCTGCTGTGTATCCCGCTTCCCATGTTGGATCTATCCCTTTTTAATTCTATCAGTTAGTATTAGCAGACACTAGTCTTGTTTAGGTGATCCCTTTGACTCTTAATCCTATCATTATGATCAGTTATGAACTGAAACTGATCACTTTGACTAGTGAGAGGGCATTGGTACATGCCACCTTGATGGGATTGAGTTGGAATCCCCTGGTATGCTTCTAACTCTGCCATTTGGGGCAAGTCCAATTGAGCATATGCTGAATTGTACATTTCCTCCCTTTCTTATTCCCACTCTTATATTTAACAGAGATCACTTTTCAGTTAAATTTAATCACCTAAGAATAATTGTGTGTTAATTGCAGAGTTCAACCAACAGTATTAAGTAGAACAAAAAAAAATACTAAAAGGGATAAAGTATTAAATTGTTCCTCGACAGTCTGGACAAGGGCTGATCAAGTCACTGTTTCTCATAGTGTCCATTTCACTTCAACAGGTTTCCGTTTTGGTGCTTGGTTAGTTGTCACCGATCAGGGAGAACATAGGATATTTGTCCCTTTGGGACTGGCTTAATTCAATCAGCATAATGTTTTCCAGATTCCTCCATCTTGTTGCAAATGACCAGATTTCATTTTTTTTTACTGCTGTATAGTATTCTATAGAGTAGATATCCCATAATTTCTTTATCCAGTCTACTGTTGATTGGCATTTAATTTGTTTCCAGGTCTTAGCTATTGTGAATTGAGCTGCAGTAAACATTAAGGTGCAGACAGCTTTTTTTATTTGCCAATAATTTCCTTTGGGTAAATTGCAAGGAGTGGGATGGCTGGGTTGTACGGTACGGTTATATTCAGGTTTCTGAGGAATCTCCAGACTCACTTCCATAGTGGCTTTACCAGTTTGCATTCCCACCAACAGTGGGTTAGTGTCCCTTTTTCCCCACATCCTCACCAGCATCTGTTGTTGGTAGATTTCTGCATGTGAGCCATTCTAACTGGGGTGAGGTGAAACCTCATTGTGGTTTTGATTTGCATGTCCCTGATGCTAGTGATCCTGAACATTTTTTCATGTGTCTGTTGGCCATTTGAGTTTCCTCTTTGAATGTCTATTGAGGTCCTTGACCCAGCTCTTAAGTGGGTTGTTTGTTTTGTTGTTGTGGAGTTTCTTGATCTCTTTCTAGATTCTGGTTATCAACCCTTTATCTGTTGCATAGTTTGCAAATATTTTTTCCCATTCTGTTGGTTGCCTTTTCACTTTCCTGACTGTTTCTTTTGCAGTACAGAAAGTTCTCAATTTGATGAAACCCCAAATGTTAATTTTGGCTTTGACTGCCTGTGCCTCCGCGCTCTTTTCCAAGAAGTCTTTGACGGTACCTATATCTTGCAGTGTTTCTCCAATGTTCTCTAATAATTTGATGGTATCGGGTCATAGATTTAGGTCTTTAATCCATGTTGAGTGAATTTTTGTGTAAGGTGTAAGGTAGGGGTCTTGCTTCATGCTTCTGCACATGGAAATCCAGTTTCCCCAGCACCATTTGTTGAATAGACTGTCCTTGCTCCAGGAGTTGGTTTTAGATCCTTGATCAAATATAAATTGGTTGTAGATGTTTGGATTGATTTCTGATGTCTCTATTCTGTTCCTTTGGTCTATCTATCTGTTTCTGTACCAGTACCATGCCTTTTTGATTATAACTGCCCAGTAGTATGTCCTGAAATCTGGTATTGTGATGCTTCCAGCTTTGTTTTTGTTGTACAAGATTGCTTTAGCTATTCGATGTCTCCTGTGCCTCCATGTGAGCTTCAGCATCATTTTTTTCCAGATCTGAGAAGAATGTCTTTGGTATCTTGATTGGTATTGCATTGAATGTATAAATTGCTTTTGGGAGAATGGACATTTTGATGATGTTGATTCTTCCAACCCATGAGCATGGAAGATTTTTCCATTTTTTGGTATCCTCTTCTAATTCTTTCTTTAAGATTTTGTAATTCTCATTGTAGAGATCTTGAATGTCCTTGATTAAGTTTATTCCAAGGTATTTGATTGTTTTTGTAGCTATTGTGAATGGGATTGATCTTAGCAGTTCTTTCTCAGCCGTGGCATTGCCTGTGTATACAAAGGCTGTTGATTTTTGTGCATTGATTTTATATCCTGCTGCTTTGCCTAACTCTTCTATGAGTTCCAATAGTCTCTTAGTAGAGTTCTTTGGATCCCCTAAATAAAGAATCATATCTTATACAAAGAGGGATAGTTTGACTTCTTCCTTCCCAATTTGTATCCCTTTAATTTCTTTTTCTTGCCTAATGGCTTTGGCTGAAACTTCCAGAACTATGTTGAATAGCAGTGGTGAGAGTGGGCATCCCTGTCTGGTACCAGATCTCAGTGGAAATGCTTCCATCTTTTCCCCATTCAATAGGATGTTGGCTGTGGGTTTTTCATAGATTGCTTTGATTGTATTGAGGAATGTTCCTTCTATACCCAATTTGCTTAGAGTTTTCATCATGAAACGGTATTGTATTTTATTGAATGCTTTCTCTGCATTTATTGAGATAATCATATGGTTTTTCTTCTGCAGTTTGTTAATATGGTGTATCACATTGATTTATTTGTGAACATTGAAACATCCCTGCATACCAGGGATAAATCCCACTTGGTCTGGTTGGATGATCTTTCTGATGTGTTGTTGCATTCTATTGGCGAGAATTTTATTGAGGATTTTTGCGTCTATGTTCATCAGGGATATTGGTCTGTAATTTTCTTTCAATGCTGCATCTTTCTCTGGCTTAGGGTTAAGGTGATGCTAGCTCATAGAAAGAATTTGGGAGGACTCCCTCTTTTATAAATATTTATTTTAAAATTTTATTTGAAATGCTGAGAGAAAGAGAGAAAGAGAGAGAGAGAGAGAGACTGTCTACCTGCTGATTCACTCCTTAAATAGCCAGGCCAAAGCCAGGAACCCAGAGCTTCTGGGGCTCTTACGTGGGCGCAGGGACCCATGTATTTAGGCCATCTTCCTCTGCTTTCCCAGGCACATTAGTAGGGAGCTGGATTGGAAGTGGAGCAGCTGGGTCTCACACTGTCTCCCATATGGGATGCCAGCATCATAAGCAGCGGCTTAACCCTCTAAGCTACAGCACCGGCCCCAGGACCGATTTTGTTTGAGAGGGAATTTCAGCTGTTTATCTTACAAAACGTGCATGAAAGAGTGGACATAAATTTTTGAATGAATTGCTTTTATTTAGCTCAGGTCCTACAGTCTCATTCACCTTTCTCTTAATGAGGACGTTTAGGGAAAAGTAAGGGCAGAATTTCGAGCTTGGTGTACAGGAGTCACTTAAGTCATAGTAAGCCCTTCCAGTGCCAGTTTGCCCTCAGCGCTCAGGGCATTGGCCTCGCACTCTTTTACATTCACACGCACCACATGAATATGCTTTACAGAAATGCAGTCAGGGAGTTTTACTCCTTACAGTAAATCAGTATGCTCTCCCCACTGTAGTAATTAGAAATTTGAAGTTCCAAGAGATTAATCTATTTCACTGACTTGTTCAAGTCACAAAGCAGTGAGTGGCAGAATCAGATTCATCTTTGTTCCTGACACAAAATTTGTTCTTTTTTTCCCTCTATAATATTCTAAGCATAGGAAGTTATTGTCTTAATTTTTAAAATTATTCATTTGTAAAATTTATTTGAAAGGCAGAGAGACAACAATGAGGGAGACAGAAACAGATAATGAGAGATCTTACGTGTGCTGGTTCACTCCACAAATGCCCACAACATCCGGGGCTGGGCCAAGCTGAAGCCAGGGAGCCCAGAACTCAATCTCGGTTTCCCTCGTGCATGGTGGATGTCTAAGTACTTGAACCATCACCTGCTGCCTCCCAGGGTATGCATTAGCAGGTAGCTGGAATGAAAGGCAGAGCTGGAACTCAAACCTAAGCACTCTAATGTAAGATTCGGGCATCACAAGTGGTGTCTGAATTGCTGTGCCCAACGCTATCTCCGAATGCATTATTTTTTCTACTGCATTGTCTTACATCTAATAATTAGAAAATAGCTTGGGTATAGAATCTCTAGCCTTTTTTGTGGGGGTTGGGGATGGACAGTTGAAGTGATAAGGTGGATTTTGGGAGACGCTGACGATGACAATCCTGAGAGGCTGGCTGAGTCAGACTGCTCCGCTTGATTTCTGGGAAACCTGAGGGAAGAGGGATGGGAGCGAAATAAAGGGAACCCTGAGTCCATAGGGAGCACAGGGATGACAGTTTAGGGATCTGTGAGTATCTCGAAGGATCTGTGATCCGTTGGCTAGATTCTGGTTCTCTGGCTAGGGCAGTGACTTTGACATAGCCTGTATTTGTTTTTCTCCCATCAATGCCTCATGACCTTGGCCTTGCTGTTTTGACTTTTTTTTTTTTTTTTTTTTTGACAGGCAGAGTGGACAGTGAAAGAGAGAGACAGAGAGAAAGGTCTTCCTTTTGCCCTTGGTTCACCCTCCAATGGCCGCCATGGCTGGCGCTCTGCGGCCGGCGCACCACGCTGATCCGATGGCAGGAGCCAGGTACTTATCCTGGTCTCCCATGCGGGTGCAAAGCCCAAACACTTGGGCCATCCTCCACTGCACTCACTAGCAACAGCAGAGAGCTGGCCTGGTAGAGGGGCAACCGGGACAAAATCCGGCGCCCCAACCGGGACTAGAACCTGGTGTGCCGGCGCCGCAAGGTGGAGGATTAGCCTAGTGAGCCGCGGCGCCGGCCTGTTTTGACTTTTCCATCCATCAAAACTAAACTAGCAAACATTGCTGAAGCTTCAGAAGGTCATAACATCGGGAAAATATTTTAAGCCTCCCCATTTAAAATCACACAATCTGGAAATACCGAGGGCCATCTTGAGACATGTTTTATTTCGCAATGCTAAATTCCCAAAATGCTTTTATGTGTTTAACATAAAACCTCTGTCATCAGATTAAACAAGACATTTGCTTATTTTTTAAAGACTTTATGTATGTATTTGAGAGGTAGAATTACATACAGAGAGAGAGGGAGACAGAGAGAGAGGTCTTCCATCTGCTGGTTCACTCCCCAAAATGGTCTCAATGGCTGGAGCTGGGCTGATTGGAAGCCAGGAGCCAGGAGCTTCTTCCAGTGCAGGGGTACAGGGGCCCAAGTCCTTGGGCCATCTTGCACTGTTTTCCCAGGCTGTAGCAGAGAGCTGGATTGGAAGTAGAGCAGCTGGGACTCAAACCAGCACCCATATGGGATGCTGGCGCTGCAGGCGGGGGCTTTACTCACGATGCTAGAGCACTGGTCCCAGCATTTGCTTATGATAGTTGCAGATTTGGTTAAAATCATACACTGTGGTTCGAGATTCAAAAAATAAATGGCTGAGACTGAGAAGTAATGGGAAATTTTTCATAGTAAGAAATGGACGACTTGAACACATGCATTCATTTTGAGACACATGCATTCATTTGAGTAAGGCACAATGAAAATCTTCAAGTTCTTAAATGAGGTGGATATTTTTGACAGAAAGTTTGTAGGAGACAGGTGAAATGCAACTACAGTTAGTAAAAAACCCAAAGTAACCCATGGTTTCATGTGAGAAAACTGATAATAAACCGGAAAAAGACATGACTAGCAGATTAGCTATGCACCAGAAGAAACTGTGCATGACAGATCTCAGGGAAGCAGAATTCTAAAAATTCCAAAAGTTAGGAAGGCAATATAGTGTTGCCAAGGAGAGGTATGTTCTGTTGCCTTTGAGAAGGGAATGTGTGGGGATTTCAAAATGCTCATGGAAAATGAAATTAAAACTTAAGTTTATCTTGGGTGCAAAAAATTGATACCCATTCCTACTTCTCTCATAATACACATTTTCCATGAACTTTTTGAAGACCCTTCCCTCATAAGATTAGTTGCTGGGAGAAAAGTAAACTAACGTGTATTTAGGTTGTAGGAAAACTGGGACATTCCTGAAGTCTTTCCTAATCCTACTGGGACAGAGTCTCTACTCCCATCTGGCAACTCATCTTGTAAAAAATATCTGACAAATAGAGAGGAAAAGGGTATTAACTTATTTAACTTCCAGAAGCTAGCTCAGAGTTGCTGAGCACTTGAAAGGAAAAGAGGGCGTACGGAGAGACAGTGATATGTGGGAAATTTCTGTTATTTCTGCTTAGTACTGCTGTGAGCCTAAAATTATTTAAAAAAAAAAAAGTATTAAAAAAAAAGAAGGACTGGGTGTTGTTGACAAAGTATCAGTGATCAAGGCAATCCTAGCTTGGCCAGCAGGCATTAACTAGAGCTCAGGTTTTATCCTAACTGGCTCTGTACCTTGGGCTAAGTATGCCTTTTTGGGCCTCTGTTTCTCTCTCTGTGAACAAGAAGCTTCCCCAGATTATCCTCCAGGTCTTTTCCAGCTGGAAGATGCTGTGATTCATACGAGGAGAAATAGCTGTGTACACACAACAGTCCCAGAGGAACATGTGGTTTTGCCAATAGATAAATACCCTCAGTCCGTTCGCCATTTCCCCAGGGAAATCTGCGCTCTGTTATGGTAGATTTGCAACAGCAGGTGTGTTGTTGGGAACGGAGCCCAGGCTGAAGGAAGTGATTACTGGGAGTGGGGAAAGGGGACATGTTATAAGGTGCAGAGGATTAGTAACGCAGGTTGTGCTGGGGATATTTTCACTGTAACCAGAGCTCGAGTGTCCACAGGGAGATCCCAGATTTGCCTTTTCTCATCCTATTTGCAGCTCAGAAAACATTTGTTCAGTGGGGGCCCCTTTCTGAAAAAGAGTACCACGTTAGTCCAGAATGGTAAATGGAAAACCTAAAAGGTGGGGAGCAGGGGCGTGTGGACCTTGCATAGCCTCCCGGAGTCTGTAGGAACAAAGGCAGAAGGTAACCCCCAAGATATGCCTGCCTTTTCCTGCAGGAAGCCCCGGGTAGCACACAGGGAGTGTGACAAGAAACTGAGGACTGTAAGCAACACCGCAGCAAAGGAGCCTTTGAGAACTGGATCTTGCTGCAATCCTGGACAGTCTGTAAATATTCTCCCAGCTCATCCTCTGGACCACAGAGCACCTGCTGGGGAGCCAGCAGAGCCTTCCATTCAGGATGGTGACACTCACGGACAAAAATCTTTTATCTCCGCTTTCAAAAAGCTGCATTAGGCCGATTCTTCGCTGTCATGCAACCCCCAGGGACCTGACCAGCTTTTTGACAGTATCAGATTGGAGAGAGGAACCTGCTGCCTGAGGCCCTGGCCGCCAAGGTGCGGTGTGTGTGGGGAGCTGAGCCCGGCTGCAGGCCTCTCACTGGGTCCTCACTTCCCGAAGGCTTCGTTCAGTCTTTGTGTTAGAGCCGCTTGCAGAGACCTATTGCGTAGCACGAGAAACAGATGTTGGTGTAGTGACTCAAATCTCCGAGGCTTCAGAATTTATGAGTGTTGGCACTTGTGGTGTTTCAGCTCACATTTCCTGGGATAGGTTTGATGTCAGACTATTTTTCTTGGTCTTAGGTATTGAAAATATGCTTTTTAAGATTGGTAGTTCTCAGTCTTCAGTGTATGTTCGAACCATTGGAGAGTGTTCATTAAAAGTGAAGCACGCACCCTTCACCCAGAGACTCAGACTGAAAAGGTTGGAAGTGAGGGCAGCCCTTTTAATTGCTGTTTGAACCTTTTTAATGTGTTGTCACTTAAATTGCCCTTGCCTTAGCTGCGTAGCTCATTGAAGTTTTATGTATGCATCCATCTGTGTAGCCATCACTGAGATCAAGCTGGGGAACATTTTCAGTACCCCAGGAGGTTTGCTTGTGCCCCTTCCCAGGCCTCCCCTGCACCACCCCGCCCTGAGATAGTCCCCATTCCTCCCATTCCTGGACGTCTGCATTTTTAATCAGCTGCTCCAGTGATACGGATGCAGATGCTTTTCTTCATCTTTTGAAACATCAATGGATTGAATACCAGAGCCCAGAGAGTGCAAGTTTTGAGACTGCAATTAGTGCAATTAGTCTGTCGTGGATAAACTTAACACCTCTGTTAAAGTAACCTGCCTGAGAGACCTAGGCGAGCCCCAAGCCCAGAGGGATTGCCTGGCAGAGAAAACATGCCAGGAATGTGACCCATGAAAAAGGAACCTGTAGCCCCCTGCAAATGCATCCCAGCCTGCCTGTCAAGATGGCAGGGTGTTCCCTGAGTTTTGTGAGAACAGTCTTGCAACTAGGAAGCCTTAGTGTTCATCAGGTGAGGGTGATTCCTCAAAACCTAGCCTGGTTCTTTAGCTAGACACATAGTAATAAGATTCTTTGAGCATCCTAATTAATTCTCACTGCCCTAGTAACACAGACTTTTTTTTTTTTTTTTTGCAGAAAACCAATATAGCTTCTTCAGGTAGGAATATAATAATGTTGAACATTTATTAAATGCTTCCATGGTGCCAGTCTTTATACTAAGTGCTTTAGGTAGATTGTCATTTTTCCTCCTTTATATGTCCCCATTCAGAAAAGTGAACTGAGCATTGGCAAGCTATCCCAAGGTCACTGGAGACAGTAGATAAGACTTGAATCCAGCCCCAGTCTAACCCAGATCACAATCTCTTAGCTACTGTGCTGCCCTGTGTCCTTGAGAGAAAAACAATTCATTTAGTTCTTAGCTTGCTCTCATGTCTTGAGCTCACACAACTTTCTTGGCTTTACTTTAAACCTCTTGATGTATAATTTTTGAAGGACTTGGTGAGTAGTTATACCTATCATAAGGCATAAACTCTTACTGGAAGAAATAGAGATTCAAGAGAAAAATATAAATACACATACAAGGCAATTTATTTTTTATTTTTTTTTTAAACTTTTATTTAATGCATATAATTTTCCAAAGTACGACTTATGGATTACAATGGCTTCCCCCCCATACCGTCCCTCCCACCCACAACCCTCCCCTTTCCCACTCCCTCTCCCCTTCCATTCACATCATGATTCATTTTCGATTATCTTAATATACAGAAGATCAGCTTAGTATACATTAAGTAAGGATTTCAACAGTTTGCTCCCACACAGAAACATAAAGTGAAAAATAATAGATGATTTTTTTAAATGATGATGAAATCAGATCAGACCTATTGTCATGTTTAATCCCAGTGAGAGTCAAGTTGGGAATTGATAATTTCTTTTTTTTTTTTTTTTTTACAGAGGATCAGTTTAGTATGCATTAAGTAAGGATTTCAACAGTTTGCACCCCCATAGAAACACAAAGTGAAATATATTGTTTGAGTACTCGTTATAGCATTAAATCTCAATGTACAGCACATTAAGGATAGAGATCCTACATGAGGAGTAAGTGCACAGTGACTCCTGTTGTTGACTTTACCAACTGACACTCCTGTCTATGGCATCAGTAATCTCCCTATGCTCCAGTCATGAGTTTCCAAGGCTATGGAAGCCCTCTGAGTTCTCCGACTCTTATCTTGTTTAGACAAGGTCATAGTCAAAGTGGAGGTTCTCTCCTCCCTTCAGAGAAAGGTACCTCCATACAAGGCAATTTAAAACCTTTGTAGATAAGTGCACTCTCTCTCTCTGGGTGCAGACATTTTTGAAACCTATACCTAGTTTTTCATAATATGTATTTCTCAAGAACCTTCTGAAGACCTCTCATGTGCATGGAGTTCAGAACTTCTTTGCATCAAAGTAGACTTTTGTTTATTCCATTTTCCATGAACTTTTTGAAGTAATCTCATAGAGTGATGGTAAATTTTACTATTTGACAGCCTGATCCCCATACTTTATAAGCATACTCCTAAGTTTTAATGGGAAAAAAGAGTAACCTCAAGGATATTTTCCTAGCAAGATCTAATTTCTTTCAGAATTGAGAGTTACGGTTGCCATAATCTACATTGATGAATGATTCTATTTCCTTTTGCTTATTTATAGTTGGCAAATACAAGTATATTCTCAAGTGTATCCTGACCAATACTGTTCTTGATTTGCATTGCAATCTCATTTTAGCACAGGGCACACCTGTTGCTTTTTGGATATGTCTGTTATTACTCACAGGGAAAAAACAAATACTGTTTTTATTTTAACACTTTCCCTTATCTTTAACCTTGGACCTCATCTATACATCTGGCACTGTCAGTATAAAAGACAGTTTGATGTCAATGACAGCAGTAATCCCATAGAATGGGGATGTAAATTCTTACCCAGATTAAAGAAAATGGACTTCTGTGGTGTATTAAATGATTTAACAGGAACTCTCATACCCATTTGGAATTTGTCCAGCTATCTATATTTCACTAGAATATATATCTGAGTACACATGTTTTTGTGTGTGATAGTTTGTGTGTCCCTAATACTAGAACATAATAAGTACTCAATATTTATTGAGTCCATCCATCCATCCATCCATCTTTGTTTACCACCTCACCTCAGCTAAAATATTTCATATTTAGGTGCATAGAAAGAAAAATAATGTACTTCCTCCAAAATGACCAAAAAACAGCTCCCCTGTGTATCCATCTCATATAACTTAAGGTCAAATGGGAACCAAAATATATCAGAGCACAGCAATTTTTTTAAGATTGATTTATTTATTTGAAAGGCAGAGTTAGAGAGAGGCAGAGGCAGAGGCAGTGGGGGAGGGTCTTCCATCTGTTGGTTCACTTCCCAAATGGCTGCAACAGCCAGAGCTGTGCCGATCTGAAGCCAGGAGCCAGGAGCTTCTTCTCGGTTTCCCATGCAGGTGCAGGGGCTCAAGGACTTGAGCTGTCTTCCACTGGTTTCCCAGGCCACAGAAGAGAGCTGGACTGGAAGCGGAGCAGCCAAGACTAGAACTATTGCCCATATGGGAAGCAGGCACTGCAGGTAGAGGCTTTACCCACTGTGACACAGCACGGGCCCCAGAGCACAGCATTTTTAATAACTTTCTTTAACCATCCTGTTGTTCAGTGAAATCAATTACGCTATTCTTCTGCTGTAGATTATTTAAGTGGTGACTGATTGTTATTGCTTATTTGCCTAAAAGCAGGTTTTCATGAACATTTGCTCTGTAGCACCAGATTATTTTTTAATTCCAGCTTTCATTCATGAAAATACCAGCTAATCCTTTTTAATTCAATAATCAAGGGAATTATTTTTAATTCGATAATCAAATTGAGTTTGATTTACTAATGTGGATTTTTACAATGAACGGGGAATTAATATTTTATAATGCCACATTTCTGTTGCAGGAGGATGGGAAGGGTTAAAGGCAGGAAGAAAGACAATGGCAGAGAGAGTTTTGCTGCAGCTCAGCCCCATCCTGGCTCCCCTGCCTGCTGTACAGTGATGGTAATGACTGTATTTCCTGTTCTCTCTCATGTCCTCAACAAACAGATAGGAGGTCCAGCTCCACAGCCAAGTTCTGATGATTAACCATTTCAACACTTGCCACTTGAATCCCATCACTTCCTTTCTGGTGTTTCTTTATGAACTGTCAGCCTGCAAGCTCTAGAATGCCATTCTAAAACCTTGCCTTTATACAGGCCTATAAAGTAAGAATATTCTCAGATGTACTAAACGATTTTGCTTTGAGTGAACTGGAAGTGCTCAAGGCTAGACAAAGGAGACAGGAGTTGGGTAACTCCTTGCCCTGACGGGTTGTCATTGAAGCCATGGTTACCACAGAAACCAGGAAAAGCTTAAATCCCACATCTCATTTGCAAATCCCATGGGCTTCTCCTTCACTGCTAGTGGAATTAATTATCCTGGTCGCTCAGAGACATAATCTTATAGAACCCTGCAGCCATAGACAGTCAAACTCCTTACAAAGCCAAATCTTCATGGATCATTCAAGTTAATTAATATTGAATGCTAGATGCTGCTAAAAATTCAGCGCTTCAAGTGGGGCAAGACTTCATTTTGTAATTACTTTGGGGTTAGGCTAGTAGGTTAGCATGCACTGGAACAGGTTATTCACAATGACAGAATGACTGCAATGAACAGAAAGAGATGAACTTTATCACTGTAGGATGTTATTTTAGCATACCTACAAATATAGATGGCCTCAGAAGTGACTCTGTGGATTCTATTCTCAGTGCATGTAGATAAAACATCTCCTATGGGACCAGGTCCTATCAATAGGATTCAGGTTCTGTCTTGCATGGGAAGAACCAGCTTCACATTCAGAGAGCTTGGATGGCATAGTAAGACTAGCTCAGTGCTCTAACCCAATTCTCCATTTAAATTAGCTGCGTGATCTTGGATAAATACCTTAACCTTCCTTCCCTGTGTAAAGTGGGAAGAATAATTGTACTTATTTCATAGGGGTAAATAATGTGTTTTTCATGTTGGGCACAGTATTTGGAATTCAGTGTTCAATAAATATTTGTCATTGTGTTATGGTTCTTGTACTCGGGGGAATAGAATTTGAATGGGAAATGAGTCTACAGGAAGGGAATTTGAGAAAGACATTTGACAAGCGATCCTTATTTTTATTTATTCTCTATTCAACATTTATTAAGCAGTTAGTGCCATGCACTGTTCTATGCATGTGAAATACAATGGTGGACAAAACATATTTCTACCTTTGCAGAGTTTACATGCTAGTGGGGGATAGATGATAAGAAACAAATGTAACGGCCATTGTACTTAGTGAAATAATCCAGTCTCAAAAAGACAAACATCGTATGTTTTCTCTGATATGTGGCAGCTAATGTAGAACACAAAAAAGTATATAGGGGTGAAATAGTCACTTTGGAATACGATTGCCATTTTTAGCTCATGCTTACATTCTTATGGAACTGTGGTCCTCCTAGTTTTTACTTGTTGACTATTATATTAGTGGTGAATTAGGCCTGTGAATGTTGAGTGGATTAAAATTATATCCTTGCCAAAGCTGATGAAGAGAGGGGAGGGGGCGAAGGGGTTGGGGGGTAGCAGGCGAGTGAAGGAAATGTGGTTGTCTTCTTGGAACTGTACCTATGGGATGCATAAAATCTGTTTTCTTTATATTAATAAAATAATTTTAAAAGAAACGTAATAAATAAAATAGTAAGTTACAGTGTAATAAGAGTTTTGCAAAAGGAAAAAAATGAGATCAAGTAAGAGTGATTAGGAACATCCAGAAGTGGGGACAGGGCTAGATTAAATCTAGCATCCTGGAGCGGGCACTGTGGTGTAGAGGGCTAAGTGTCTGTCTGTGGCACCGGGCATCTCATACGGGTGTTGGTTTGTGTCCCAGCTGCTCCTCTTCTGATCCAGCTCTCTGCTATGGCCTGGGAAAGCAGTGCCATTTGGGGAGTGAACCAGCAGATGGAAGACCTTTCTTTCTATCTCTGTCTCTCTCTCTCTCTCTCTCTAACTCAACCGCTCAAAGTAAAAAGAAAAAAAATCTAGCATCCTGCTCACAACCAGAGTGGGAAGTAACTGCCATTCAGACTGAGTTCTTAAAATGATGGAATTTGCTTCTACCAAGAACACCAGACACAGCCAAACATCATGGACTGGGAACTTTCTCTGTGCCCACACTGCTCTAAGAGCGTTGAGTTTAATACTTTCTAAAAATGTTTATGACAAGTAGAAACTATTGTTTTCCCCAATTTGTAGAAGAGAGACCTAAAGAATAGAGAAGTGAAGTAACTTGACAAAGGTTACACGATTAATCTGTACCAGAGCTATGCTTCTACCACCAACATTCTTCACTACTATGCTATACCATTCTTACAGAGCAGTCGGTTGAAGTCAGAATGCTGAAATCCAACTCTTCCCTTCAACATAAGAAAGGAAGTCTAATATACAGTCATATCCAGGTCCTTTTTTTTGAGTATAAAAATGTTTAAGGTTAAATATATTATCTGATATTCATCTGATAATTGGTTTATTTTAGTCATTCATTTATAGAGAAAATAAATTTTGATTGAAAGTGATTGACTATGAATTCAGTAAAGTTTAAAATCTCATTTGGAATTATTCCTCTCAATAGCCTCTACTTGGATTACTTATCCAGAGAACAGACATGTACTCTGCTTGGTGTACATGTAGATTTAGAAACTCTGTAATAAATTAGTGACTTCCCATATATGGGACCCATATATAGGATCATTAAAATATACTCTTATTTGGATTTTGTGATTGTCTTTTAATTAGGGATAGATAGCACAGTACAATAGGAGGAGAAAGGCAGACTTTATTTTATTTTATACATGTTTCCTTAAATCACGACTTCGAGTTTCTGTTAAGCAAGGCATTTCAGTTACAAACTGGGACTACATCAGCCCTGAGGTCTTCCTATTAGCAAAGTTATAAAAAAATGGCAAAGTATAGGGAGCTCAGGGATAAGTCTCTGTTGTTTTTTTTTTTTTTTTTTAGGTTTATTTTGAAAGGCAGAGTGACAGAGAGAGGAGGGGAGAGAGAGAAATCTCTTTTTCTTTTTTCAAAAATATTTATTTATTTATTTATTTGAAAGTCAGAATTACACAGAGAGAGGAGAGGCAGAAAGGAAGAGAGAGGTCTTCCATTTGCTGGTTCACTCCCCAGATGACCACAATGGCTGGAGCTGTGCCAATCCAAAGCCAGGAGCCAGGAGTTTCTTCTGGGTCTCCCACGTGGGTACAGGGGCCCAAGGCCTTGGGCCATCTTCTGCTGCTTTCCCAGGCCATAGCTGAGAGCTGGATCTGAAGTGGAGCAGCCAGGACTTGAACCAGTGCCCATATGGGATGCCTGCTCTGCAGGCGGCAGCTTTACCCGCTATGCCACAGCACTGGCCCCGAGAAATCTCTTTAATCTGCTGATTCATGCCCCAAATGTCTGCAATGACCAAAGGTATTCCAGGCTGAAGCCAGCAGCTCCATCCAGGTCTGATGACAGGAATCCGAATACGTGGGGCATCATCTGTTGCCTTGCAGGCACATTAGCAGGATGTTGTATTGGAAGCCCTGGAGTAGTGGGTCTTGAACCAGGCACTCTGATATAGGACACAGGCATCCCAAGCAGTGGCTCAACTCATCCACTGTACCACAACACCTGGCCCAAGGCTAAGTCTCTTAAGCAAGACTACTCAATGACTGTATCCTAACCACTTAACTGGATAACCTCTCTCAGCCTCAGATTCTTTTTCTGTGAAATAGGGATTATCATTATCATGATTACCATCACCACCACCATCATTACCATTATCTCCTGAGATTATGGTGAGAAGTAAATAAGATATTATAAGTAAGATACTTAGCACAATACCTGACACACATACTCGGCATTCAGTGAACAAAGTTACTAATAACAGGAAAGTCATTGATGTTTTCCACAGTTGCATGAGTGATGAACCTGTAGAATAAAGAGAAATGATAGCAGTGAGTAGCTGTCTTTGGTTATGACTTTTGGCAGTAGACACAGGCAGACCTCAGGCAAGTGGTGAGCAGATTTATTCTCATTCTCAACCATGCTGAGTAGGAAGAGAGATGGAATTTGTTGTTTGTGGTAGGGAAGAAAACTTTTAAGAACCAAAGGCTAGTGTGCTATGATTAGTCAACTCTCTGACCAGAAGGATGAAAAGGTACAGAATATGTTAACTGGTGAAATCTATATGCAAAGAAGCAGAGGGGACAAGGAACCAGCAGAGAATAGAAGCTGTGGTTCTGGAAGTCCAGCGGATGCTGACAAGTGACAGGCAGGGGGCATTTAAGATGGGAAAATGGAAGAAGAAATGAAGACAAAGATGGCAGGTGGTCCATCTGTTTGGCTGTTGCTTCCTCAGCCCTTTCAAGAACAGGAATTGGGTCTTTTCTACTGCACCTTTGGGGTAGTGTCTGGTGGGAGAGGTGGAACCCAGCTCTGTAATAATCACATGCTTTTATAATCAGTGTTAATTATGTGTCAGACATTATTTACATTTCCCACAAAGCAGATAATTCCTATTATATAGATGCAGAAACTGAAGCTTAACAAGGATAAGGCCCCTCAACAATTAAGCAGAAAAGACAGATGCCAGGAGAACAGGCATGTTTTCTCCCTGTATTGCTCTTCAAGCTTTGATTGGTCAACTCTTTGGTATCAGGAAACTATCAAGTAAAATAACTCACATCGTAATTATGCCATCAAACTAAGGTTCATTGGAATTAAAAAAAAAAAAAACAAACTACTGCTCTTTTATTTTTCTGTTTGCCAGTGTGAACAATCAAGTTAAAAAAAAAATCAGATAGGCATCAAATGCTATGAATCTGGCATTTGATAACTTTCAGTTAATTATGGATGGCACTTTTTTTTTTTTTTTTTTTGCATTTAGGCAACCTGAAAGGAGCTATTGAATGTTAGCAGCATCAGCAGAAAAGATTTTTCTAAGCTCCTGGAACCATGAGTCAAAGTAAATAAAAGTCCTTTGGCTAGAAAAGGGCACCCAAAAAGTAGTTCAACTTGACTTTGACTTATTACATTCTTGGGAACTTGCCCAGTTTCAAGGTGAAGCTATTGAGACAGGAACTACAATGGTATTCCAGATAAAGTACAACTTTTCAGTTAAATCTTCATACAGGAGGGCTGAAACTCCTAAGAGAAATTAACCATAATCTCCAAAGATAGATGAAGCAAAAGTCAAAATTAAATTGTGACTTAAAATTCTCTAGTTTCCTTTTTTTTTTTTTTTTTTTTTTTGGACAGGCAGAGTTAGTGAGAGAGACAGAGAGAAAGGTCTTCCTTTTGCCATTGGTTCACCCTCCAATGGCCGTCGTGGCTGGCGCGCTGCGGCTGGCACACCACGCTGATTCGAAGGCAGTAGCCAGGTGCTTCTCCTGCTCTCCCACGGGGTGCAGGGCCCAAGGACTTGAGCCATCCTCCACTGCACTCCCGGGCCACAGCAGAGAGCTGGCCTGGAAGAGGGGCAACCGGGACAGAATCCGGCGCCCCAACCGGGACTAGAACCCGGTGTGCCGGCGCTGCAAGGCAGAGGATTAGCCTAGTGAGCCGCGGTGCCAGCCCATTGGTTTTCAAAGTAAATTCAATTGCATAGTATGACATTGGTCCACCTATAACAATTAGCATTTGAGAAGCTGGTGTCTTGTCACACCACACAAATAATATGAGGCAAGAAATGCAAACTATGAATGACAGAAAGGTAAGTTCTATGATCCAACTTCTATCTCTCCTTTGTTTCCAATTGAATTTTCAAGCATTAATCTTCTTACTGACTTCTAGTTTTGGTGACCCATTCAACGGAAACTAGTAAATTTGGTGGAAAAAGGAGGGCACTTGGAAACATAGACAGTAAACATTTGCCTCCAGTCAATACAGCTTGGTTTTTCCTTCTGAGCAGGGTATGCACCAGCTCATACTCCCTAACTCATTTCAGAGTGAAGTTCTGACCTTAGTTTTGCAAGGAGTAGCCGCCTTATTCCCCAGTGAAATAAGGCCGTGTCAGAGATGCCGCAAGAGGATTTCTTCTCTCCCTCCACAAGGCCAGAAGAGCAGAGTTTTCTTGTAAGCAGACAATTCTGTTCTCATGGTTGGTTTGATTCAATTAGTGCTAGGGCTAACTTCAGTTTCCACATTCGAGGAGGAGGACTTGCCCTTTTAACATAGCAGCAACAGTCCGTGGTACTGACTGGTTCCATCACTTACTTCTTTGTAATTAAAGTGGCGGCCCAGACAATGATCCTTGACCAAGGAGTCAGTGCCTGTGATGCACAAATAAATTTGTCAAACTAACTTCTAGCCGACAGACAGTATCGGAGCAAAAGAAATATTTAGCAGGTACAGATGTGCCAAGCACTAACCCAGGGCGTGTTTCTTTCTAAAGTAAGTGACTAATTCACAGAACTTGATATTTAATGTCCACGATACATTTCCCATGTCCTTTGGAACATTTCAAGGCATTGCTAGACTAAACTGTTTGTGGATCAGAGACTTTTAGGGACTTCTTTTCTGTTTACACACTAGCACATTTTTGTGTATATATGAGGAATCGATGACTCTAACAGTACTAGATATCATTGTATCTAGTACTCTAACAGTACTAGATACCAGGTAGGGAGAGGCAGCCAGAGCATTAAATAAGCCCATGCCATAATGGCAGGCAGACCAGAAACAGGAAGCAAAGATGTGAAGTCCCCAACAGCATTTGGAATGTTTAACTAGACAATCAAACCCTTGAGATCAACTCTTGGCCTACACAGCACATACAAATATATTTAGATTATGAAGAAAAGTCAGGAAGCAAGGGCCTTGTGCTTTAGGCTATGGGACCTAGGGGCTTCACCTCTGATTTCTAGGGCAGGTAACTAGTACTCATTAAAGAAAAAAATAAAAATGCTGGTCTCGTACCATCTGGGTGTGAAAAAGGATTCAGGACTCCTCTGGTCCCTGCTGCATGGAAACCCGACCGAGAAGGCCAGTTTTCTCTTTCAGAAACCAGCCCTTCATTAAGGACAGAAGAATGAGTCAGTATAATCACAGTCACCTGGAAACAAACTGCAGACAGAGCTGCTTTTGTTCTCCAAAGGGGATGAGGGCAAAGGGGATGCATTACCTTCCGAGTTCCACTCCCTAAAAATAAAAGTCTTGTATATTTAAGGTACTGGGGTTTCCTAGATAATTTTCTGAAAAACACCACTTGTGAGTTTTTTTTTTTTTAAGATTGATTTATTTATTTGAAAGTCAGAGTTACCACTTGTGACTTTTTAAATGGAATTTGTATATTTGTGAGGAAGACAGAGTGTAAGAGCGAGCAAGCATGGGCGCTAGTTTACTACGCAAATACCTGCAACAAGTGGGGCTCGGATAGGCCCGAAGCTTGGATCCAGGAATTCAGTCCTCAAGGACTGTCTCATGGTTCCCAGGAACCCTACTCCTTGAGATATCTTCTGTATCCTCATGGGGTCCTCATTAGCACGAAGCTGCAGCCAGGAATTGAGCCCAGCCAGTGTGGGATGCAGGTGTCCGAACCATCATCTTCACCACTAGGCCAAATGCCTGTCCTTCACTTGTGATTTGTATGAACATATTAAATATCACAGCTAGTTCCTTGCTATGTCTTCTGTAAGGATCCTTACCTCTTGACCGCTTTTCATTAGTAGATGTAAAGAAAAAACAGTAATTTCCAGATCTAAAACCTTAGCTCTTTTTTCTTTTTTCCAAAAAGTCCTTCTTTGAACTAACACATCATTACTTCTTCAGAGTAACTCATAATGAATTATGAAATTTGTTCTAAACAGTATTTCTGAAGCAAAGTGCTAATTGTTTTTGTTGCTAATGTAAATATTATGGTTGAGTGTGCAATTTTCTATAGTATATCTCAGGCCATGTCAAGTTTACTTCACAGGGAACTCTGTGTCCTTAAAGAAACAGGAGGGGCAAAGGAGTGGGGTCAAATCTGTTTAAGGGTACATTAAGGCATACTTTATAGGCTCTGAGAGTTGGAGTGCATATGCTGGCAGCTTTGCATTTGATACAATCCACATAAAAAGCTCATGTTGTCTCTTCCTCTGCACAGTGTCAAGGGCTCTCTTTTGAATATACAGTGAAGCTAGTGGCTCTGACCCACCACCTGTAGAGTATGTGCTTGGATTTTTTTTTTCCAGGTACTAATAGCAAGTTGCTGATCCATATTCTTTCATGATTACCTCCTGTGGCTAACAGAGTGAGTTTCCGAATTGGCTGTGTAGGGGGACCTTAGCCGTTTGGCTCTAGGGTGTAGCAAACCTGGGCAATGTCAAGTCCTGACCCTGACATCACCAGCTCTGTGCTCCTGTCTGCTGAAACCACTGCAGTGATTTCAACTTTAACTTGGTCCTACGTCTCTGATGGTTCCAACTCTCAAGGCTGTAGAAATACAGAATAATGAATGTTCTGAATTCTGCTATTTTCCTTAATATGTCACACTCATTCTTGTTCAGAATAAAGATTCTGGCCCCAAATCTCCTCCTTACTTTCTTCTCTTTTCTCTTTATCCCTAGTTTTAAAAAGCTTTATAGCAATTTTGCTGTATTGTGGAAAGACTATGGAACTCCAAAGTTAGAAAGCCCTGGGTTTGAATTCTAGCTTTGCAATACGTAGACTTCATAATTTTAGGCAAAATTTTCAACCTCTCTGAGCTCCTGTTTATGCATTTGTAAAAGTAGAATGAATAGTGTGACATGGAGAAGACATAATTCATTTTAGAAGCAGAGGAAGTGAGTTTATGTCCTAATTCCTTAACCTTTTGGAGCCTAAAAAGCAATAGTACTCACTTCACGAAGTGCTAATGAGGATTAAGCACTGTCTCTGCCTTGTGAGTTCATATGGGTTAATTGGATTTGATACGTGAAAGTTTCCAGCACTACCTTTAGCACACAGCAGGGTCCCTACAAACACTAAATTCCTTGTTCATTCTCTGGGCAGTTTTGTAGAAGCTAAAAATCTCTTTATTTCAGAAGCTAAAGATAGCTGCTCACATTGTCAATAAGATTTTAGAACTGGAGAACCAGAATGGGTCAGGGCACATTGTCCTGCTTGCTCAGTGGAAAAAGATTCTACTGGGTGCCCAGAAATTCTGGAATCATAGAAAAATACACATAAGTAATTTGTGGACATTACTTTATAATCCATGGCTTGTTCATTGCATCATTCGCAATGTGGTGCACACAGTAAGTTTTCCATCCATCTCTACACAGGCGTCCGGCGCTGCAGCCATGGTGTTATGGGGTGGTACGCTATTCAGGCAGAATCCCTCTGGACTACCCCATCCACTACAGGCATTATTTAGCACTTAAAGATGGCAAACATTTGCCTATGTTTTCAAACTTTATGGCCACCCTGTAGTGAAGTTCAGTTCACCCTGTAGTGAAGTTGCAGCACTGGACTAAGATGAAGGACCTCCAGAGAGGAGTTTGCTATTTTCCATATTGCGAGGGAACACAGTTGTGAGAACAGCATGCTTTCCTGGAGATGAAGGAGCAGGGTCTATTCATGACTTGTATTTCAGAGGCAGCTACTGAGAGAATTCTGTGCAAAGGAATGTTTACTCATTTACACGTAATTGGTGATTTTATTCTTGCTTTTCCTTATGATGTTGAATTACTGGGAGCTCTTACAAATTTATCTCAATATTTAGAGGTTGATCAATGAAGAGGGATGGAGAGACAGTAGAAGGGCTAGCCACTGAGGCAGGAGAAGGACCAAGAGCATGTGCCATTCAAGAACTGGGTGAAGATTGGGTCTCAAGATGGAGGGAGTGATCAGCTATGTTAAATGCTGCTGATAGTTTAAGTAAGATGAATATTGAGAATTAAGCTTATTCAGCACCAGGACTTTCAGGCTCATAATAAATACAGGTGTTGGTATTGCAGCTGAAAGAGCTTTGTGAGTGAATGTGAGAGAATGGAAGAAGATGTTGATTACAGGCAACTCCTGAGTTCTTCCATTCTTTTATATTGTTGCACTCAGTCTAAGATGACTTATTAAAATCACTGTATCTGCCAGCATCCCATTTGTGATATAGATCCCTATTTCTGTGATTATTACATTACAAAGAACATAAGTCTTCAGGCCAACATAAGAAAACCTAACTCCAAATGGCATCCAACAACCCTCCCAACTGAATAATTTGGGTGGATTCTATTTCTGTGAATTGCCAGAATTTTCTCATGACTGCTATTATTTCTCCTGGGCCTGTGAAAGTGAACCATAGTTTTCACAAAATTAATTACATTTATATTGTAAGGATCCACAGAGCAAAGCAAGGACCAAGTGACAGTCACAGTGAGAGGAGGAGCCTTATTTAGGTTAACATTTCCAGTTGCCGCTAGATTCTACCCTACTAAGCCCATTCTATTAGGTTAGATGGAAATGGCTGTGCCTCATGACAGTCTCAAAGGAGGCTTTTCAGGTGTATCTTTATGCACTTACCCAGGAAATAACTCCACTTCTGTGATCTCCCTGCCAAGAAAATTCTTCAATTCCCTGGAAAACATTATTAAGGAGGCTGTCAAGTTATTGAAAAAAAGCCACATTTTCCCATTTATACTGTACTTGCTTATGTGTGTTTCATCAAACATTTCAATCTTTCTCCTCCCTGCATTTTTTTTTTTCACATAAGCCTTTCTAAATACAGTTCATGGTGTTCTGTTTTATGTCACTGTAACCCTGACTGCTATGTAGAAGTGGGTCCTGCAGTGGAGGAAGCCCAGTTATAATCGACAGATAAATGTGTTTTCTGGAAACTGCGCATTCTATAGCAGCCCCAGCATATATGATCCTTAGATGATCTTTTTATTTCTTGAATAGAAGGCAGTCAACTCAAACAGTTTATTCTTCTAGCATTGGAAGAGGACTCCCATGAATTTTCCAACTTTTACTTTTTTGAGCTGCTGTTGTAAAAGTTTAGTGCGCTTTGGGATGTGTCATCTCCTGTTTCTTAAGGGTCAACTGCGCCGAGCTGGAGAAGGTCAACCTAAACAGTTCTCGGGTTTCATTTCTGGAAATTCCAGGCCCCAGCTCAGCTTGCCCAGCCTGCGCTGTGCGTGTCCACCTACCCAGACTCAGCCCTCTGTTGTTGCAGCTGTTGCTGACTACAGAGCTCATTTATTTCCAATCAGCTGGAGCTTCCGGTAAGTGTCACCCAGATGCTTTATCTTATTGCTGTTCAACTGAGACTTTTCACAAGATTTATCATAACAGTTCCAGCTCCACAGGACCTTGAAATACATACCTCTACAGTCGAAAGACCTCTCAAAACTGGGATGCAAAGCTAGCAGCAAACAATCAGGGATGTCAACCATCTGGCTTAGTTCGACCTCTACCCTTCTGTGTGTGCCTTAGTGAACAAGGGGGAAATGGAAGGAAGAGTTAGAATGAATAAATGGAAAATTTGGTCTTGTTGTTGTACCTCTCACCTCAACTGTGCTATAACAGATCTGGAGAAAATTGAAGGTGAATTTAGAGTCAGCACCTTGACTCCAACAACTTGTCCTAAGACAAAAATTTTAATGACTTGCCCAAGGTTATATTTGATTTTGAAAGAAAAACATCTCAAGATGGTAAAGGAGATCATTTTTGTAAAGAAATATATATATATATATATATATATTATTGTTATTTATCCTAGGGATCCTGAACATTGTGTTTAATTTTCATAGTTTTAATATAGACTGTTCTTTCTGACCTTGTCAGAAGTCTACATTTTGATAAGATAGAAATGTAAGCTTCTACCATATCTATATAAACAGTCATGTGCATGCATGTGTGTTTGCTTCTATCAGTAGTTCCTTTGCTCAGGGACAGGAGCAAAATGTGTCTGAATTTGTAAAAAAAAAAAAAAGAAAAAGAAAAAAAGAAAACATCAGAGTAGTTAAAGAAATAAATCCAATATCTACCATACAAAATGATTAAATTCTGATAATTCATGTCTGATGCAAGTAGCAAGAATTGGCAATGGTACATATTAATCTGTTTTCTTCATGAAGCTGGGACAAAATAATAATGTTTTAAAATAAAATATATCCCTTCTTAATAACAATTTCAAGGCTCACTTCTTACTCTTTCTTCCTTCTTTGCTTGAAAAAATGCAGAGCTCTTGTCAACCCTTTTGATTTTGAATCCTGTATCTTAAAAATGTCTCTATTAGTTTCTCAGGATAGTAATCCACCATTTTTGTTCTCATTGTCTTTTAGAGATATTGGATTACTGGGCAGCCTTGGGCTGATATCCATCAGCTCCTTCTTTTAGCTTAGTGGTTAAGACTATCTACAAGGCAGAATACTGATACTTGGTGATATTTCCCCTTAGCACTCTCCATTGCTTCAATCAATTTACTTCCCCTTGGCTAATGCTGTGTACTTTGGAGTCAGATTACGTGGGTTGGAATCCAGGTTCTACCTTTTGTTATCTAGGCAATCTTGGACTAATTATCCAAACTATCTAAGCCTCATTTTTCCATTTTTATCATTGTGGATAATAATAGCACCCCTAGCTCCCAGTCAACACAGGATTGTTGGGAAGGTCAAATGAGATAGCACGGGGTACAAGTTAAGACCTGTATAAATAGTAGCTAATACAATTATTATTAATATGAGATTAAGTTTTCTTAACCTTCAGAGACATGGAGAGGGTCAGATTACCTAGATTTTCCAAAAGGTGCACTTGAATGGAACTGTGGGCCTCAGGGCTAGTCTGCACAGGTGTTCGGAGGTATTCTTTGGATCTGTCAGTCATGGAGTTATTATTCTCTCCTGGTCTCTTGACTTTTAAAGGACTAAGAGGAAGGCCCATTGTTACCCATTGAAGGATATCCATTGGCCAGAGTGCATCTGACCATAGTCTCTTTTGGAACAAAAAATTTCATTCTTTATTCATGTTCGAACTTCCTCTTCAGGAAGGAAAACAATGCAATAGACAGCAACCTTTTGTCTCAGGTGAGTTCAGGCTAGATAAACAGATAAATAGAGCTGTGCTTGGTTTTCTTTCTTCCTTTCTACCATTCATATGATTGTACAATAGGATTGCTGGCCTGAAGTCTCTGTTTCCCAGGGTGAATGTCCTTTGTTTAAGTGTAAAATTTGCAAATATCCCTTCTTAGTAAACACCCACTATGCCCCAACGTGGCTATTTTCCTGATTGCTGTAAATTTTATATTAGTTTTCTAAAACGTCACCTGAATTTAATGATAAAATATGAATTCTTTTGGGTCTGGCCTTCAGATTGTAGGGGAAGTTTGAGGTCATGATTTAAATGTGGAGATACCAAATTTATAAGCTATTAGTATGTCTTTTCTACTATCCTCAAGTGTTACTGCTGATAGAAGTAGTACTGTTGAAATGCACAAAATACATGTTGCATAAGTACTCAAAATACATGCTCCAATAGATAAAATGAAGCATGTTTCATTTGACTACAGTTAAAATGTGTTGATAGTCTATTATTTAGGTGAATTAGGAGTTAATAGCTTTCTATTAAAACAATCTAAGGGGAATGGGCTGTGGTGCAGTGGGCTAAGCATCCATCTGTGGTGCTGGCACCGCATGTGGGCCCTGATTTGAGTCCCGGCTGCTCCACTTCTGATCCAGCTCCCTACTGATGGCCTGGGAAGGCAGTAGAAGATGACCCAAGTGCATGGGCCCCTGCACCCATGTGGGAGATCTGGAAGAACATCCTGACTCTTGGCTTTGGATCAGCCCAGCTCTGGCCATTGTGACCATTTGGGGATGAACCAGTGGATGGAAGACCTTTCTCTCTGTCTCTTTCCCTTTCTCTGTAACTCTGCCTCCAAGTAAATAAATAAATTAAAAAAAAAACTACTTTACAAAAAAATCTAGAACTTTAATAGCCATGGGCATCAATCTATGTATTTAATAGAGAGAATGGGATGTAGCAACTCATCCAACAAGGCTGGGAAGTGATTAAGGAATGTTCTGGTGTACTCTGTACACTTGCATATCAGTTATGTTGTTAGTTTACCAAGAGTTAGTTGCATTTGAGTTTGATTTGAGTTTGTTTCAAAACCTGTATATGCCACATATATCATCATTTTAATTCCATACATTAAAATTATATAAATAGATGAAACATAATACCCAAAACAAGGTTTATTAGTTTTATGTCAACTGAATTTAATGTTATAGAAAGATACAGTAAATTAAGTGGTTAAAAAATCTGTCCCATTAGGTATGACTAAGACAACTTTAAAGAACACTACTGGCCGGCGCCGCGGCTCACTGGGCTAATCCTCTGCCTTGCGGCGCCGGCACACCGGGTTCTAGTCCTGGTCGGGGTGCTGGATTCTTTCCCGGTTGCCCCTTTTCCAGGCCAGCTCTCTGCTGTGGCCCGGGAGTGCAGTGGAGGATGGCCCAAGTGCTTGGGCCCTGCACCCCATGGGAGACCAGGATACGTACCTGGCTCCTGCCATCGGATCAGCGCAGTGCACCGGCCGCGGCAGCCATTGGAGGGTGAACCAACGGCAAAAGGAAGACCTTTCTCTCTGTCTCTCTCTCTGTCTACTCTGCCTGTCAAAAAAAAAAAAAAAAAAAAAAAAAAAAAAAAACACACTACTTGGAAGGGGCCGGCATTGAAATGTAGCTGTTAAAGCCACCACATGTGATGCCAGCCTCCCATATGTATACTGGTTCAAATCTCCACTGCTCCACTTCCCATCCAGCTCCCTGCTAATGTGTGTGGGAAAGCAACAGAAGGTAGCCCAAGAGCTTGGGCCTGTGCACTCATGTGGAAGACCCAAATGAAGCTCCAGGCTTCTGGCTTTGGTCTGGCCCAGCCCTGGCTGTTGTTGCCATCTGGAGAGTGAACCAGCAGATGGAAGATCTCTCTCAGTCTCTCCTCTCTCTATATAACTCTGCCTTTCAAATAAATAAAATTAATCTTAAAACACTCTTTGGAAAAAAAATCAAAACAGTCTAGAATTCTAGGCAGTGACAATTTCACATACAGCTTTAAGTTGTCTTTCCACTTTAAAGGCAAGTAGTCATAGTTGTGTCAGGTGTTTACAAAGCAGACAAAGCAAAACCAGAAGACTTATGATCCAAGAAAAGGCCATGGTACCCATTAGAAAAATTGGTGACCTCATCTATGTGTGTGCTATTTTATTTTTAAAGGTTTATTTATTTATATGAAAGACACAGGGAGAGTGAGCGAGTGATAGAGAGAGATATCATCGATCCGCTGATTCACTTCCCAAATGGCTGCAACAGGCAGGGCTGGGCCAGGCCAAAGCCAGGACCTGAGACCTACCTTCCTGTCTCCCACATGAGTGGCAGGGACCTAAGTACTTGAGCCAAACTTCGCTGCCTTCCATGCTCATTAACCAGAATACTTATTGGAAGCAGAACAATCAGGACTCAAGCTTTGACTCCAATATGGGATATAGGTGTCACAAGCAGTGGCTTAATCTGCTGCACCACAATTCTGGCCCCATTTTTATGTGTTATTTTAAATATTTTACTGCAGAAAAATTTAAACATGTAAAAAGTAAGCAGAATAATATGATGACTCTCCATATACCCCTCACCCAACTTTAATAATTATCAACTTTTTGCCTTTCCTATACTATTGTATGTAGTTCTACTTGCTGTCCCAACTCAATCTCATTAAATTTTATAATTTTTTGAAAACCACATCCTCCTTTATTTCTTTTTTAAAAATTTTATTAAAGGTATACAAATCTCATGTATTTCATATATACAGATTCAGGAACATAGTGATACTTCCCACCCCACCTCCATGCTCCCACCCTTCTTCCTCTTCCCTCTCCTATTCCCATTCTTATTTATTACAAAGATCTATTTTCAGTTAACTTTATACTCATAAGATTAACCCTACACTAAGAGTTCAACAAATAGTATGAAGGGAAAAAAACCACACTGTTCCTCAATAGTCAAGACAAGGGCCATTAAAAAGTCATCACATCTCAAAGTGTTACGCATTTTAATGCACACATCTTAGGTGTATAATTTTGACAAGTGGATACATCTGGGTGATACACACCCTTTATCACCATACAGAACATTTCATCTCCTTAGAAAATTCTTTTGTGCCTCTTTCTGTGGAATCCTTTACCCCAATTCCCCAGATGTTAACCATTTTCCTTACTTTTTTCGTGCTACATTCGTTGTCTAGAACATCACATAAATGAAGTCACACAGTGTATACTCTTGGATCTTGCTTTTGAGTACTGCAGCCAAGTCAAACTGTGTTGTGAGTGTGCATTTCTTCCCAACTCCACATTGATTCACTTCAGCTTGGTAGCTTAAGATAGACTGTGGCGGAGATATTTACAACATGGAAATCGTCAGATGCTACAACTCAGGGCCTTCTGAAGAGCTAGTTGTGAGCACATTACCAGATACAGAAATGTGACTCGATGAATCAGTAGTACAATTCTTTATATTGGCAACTAGTATTTCTTTGCATAACTTCAGTAAAATTGTTCATCAGTACATTGTGTAGATAATTGCAAATTGTGTTGATGTATATTTGTGTGGTTTCCAGGATTGGGCTTTTATAAATAAATTGGCTATTAACATTCTTGTACAAGTCATTCTGTTAAACATGTTTTCATCTATTTCGGAAAAATACTTTAGAGTGAAATTTTATATTTTTTAACTGAAAACTGAATGTTTTAAGTATGAAAACATCTTTATTTAAGTTATGTTTATGTTAATGAATTTTTAGTTGACTGATCCACTACCCAATTCAGTTTGTATCAGGAAGAGTATATGGGCCAGGCATTTGGCACAGTGGTCAGATACCACTTGGGACACCCACAGCCCATATTGGAGTCCCTGGGTTCAAATCCTGGCTTTACTTCCAACTCAGCTTCCTGCTAATGTGCATCCTGGAATTTAGCAGGTGATGGCTCTACTTGAGACACCAAGACACCAAGATTGAGTTCCTGCTTCTTGGCTTCATCCTGGCCTAGCCCAGCGAACCAAAGATCTCACCCTCTCTCTCTTCCTTAAAAAAAAATTTTGAGGAAGGTCTATAAATTTTCACAAAGGATTTTTGTTTTCTTATTTTAAGTAACAATAATAAAATACATATATAAAAACAAAACTAAGGTGTGCATTGTGGCACAGCATCCCATATCTGAGTGTTGGTTTCAATTTGGCTGCTCCATTTTTGATCCAGCTTCCTGCTAATGTGTCTTAGGAGGCAGGGGAGAATGGCTCAAGTGCATGGGGTCCTGCCACTTATGTGGGAGGCCTGGGTGGAGTTTCTGGCTCCTGGTTTTGGCTTGGCCAAGTTCTGGCTGCCGCAGGCATTTGAGATAGAAGGTCACTGTTCCTCTCTCTGTGTCTAGTTTTGCTTTTCAATTAGATAGAAAATAAACATTTTAAAAACAAAACACAAGACAAAAAACTTACAGCTCAATAAGTTATTATAAAGTGATTATCTATATAACTACCACCCAAGTAAGAAATAGAACATTGCCAGGATTTTAAGTCTGTTTGTGCTACCTTCTAGTTACTATTTTTTATATGTCTCCCCTCTTCCCAACCCTGTTACAAGTATTCCCACTACCCTGGCATTCCAAGGTTATTTACTTTCTTTCTTTTAGCATTTTATCACCTGCATGTGTATTTCTTTCTCTTTGAACATGACTTTTTTTTTTTTTGAGAGAGAGAGAGAGAGACCCCATTCATTCATTGGTTCACTCTTCAAATGCCCACAGTGGCCAGGGCTGGGCTAGGGCCAAGACTGTGAATATAATCCAGGTCTCCCATGCAGGTGGCAGGAACCCATTACTTGAGACATTGCCACTGCCTCTCAGGATCTGTGTTGATGGGATGCTGGAGTCAGGAGCCAGAACCAGGAATTGAACCAGGTACTCTGATCTTAACTGCTAGGCTATAGGCCCACTGCCACATGCATATTTCTGAATGCTCTAATATACTAATGAATATCTTAATGGAATTATGCATTCTTCCATGTCTGACATCCTTTGCTAAAGATTATATTTGTGGGAAATTTGTGAGATTTTGCTTATTGTTGCATGTGGCATGTTAATTTAAATTGATTTATACTATACAAGTGTATAGATATTTTCTGTCCTCATGTTCATAAAAATTGGGACTTCTGTTCTAGGAAATTATAAACAATGCTAGCATGAAAATTATTGTATATGAATCTGATGCATATGTGCACATTTCTCTGCATCCGTGGATGGACTAGTTGGGTCATAGGCTGTGCATATTCTTCTTGTTTTTAAGATTTATTTATTTATTTTAAAGGCAAAGTGACAGAGAGGGAGAGACATAAAAGGAGATCTTCTGTGTGCTGGCTCAGTCCTCCAGATGGTTGCAACAGCTGAGTCTGGGCCAGGATGAAGTTAAGAGTCAGGAATTCCATCCTGATCTCACACATGGGAGGCAGGGGCCCAAGTACTTGGGCCATGTTTCATTGTCTTCCCAGGCACATTGGTACAAAGCTGGATCAGAAGCAGAGAGCTGGGACTTGAACTGGTGCTCTGATATGGGATGCTCGCATAACTAGTGGCAGTTTAACCCACTGAGCCACAAGGCAGGCCTCTAATAGCTTTGTCTTCAATCAATAATAACAGAATATTTTCCTGTGTTTATTCATACTCTCACTCAGAAGGCATAAATATTCATTCTCATTGAGCAATGTTCTCCTTTACTTCAGTCAGAAATTTATTCACCTCATGCGTGTGTAGCTTTTTAAACAAATTTAAAAGTCCTGTATTTTTTATGAATTTTTAAGATTCATATTTATTTCTTTGAGAAAGACATTTAATATGTCTCAAGAGAAAAACAGAGAAAGAAAGTGAGCTCGTATCTTCTGGCTCACTCTGCAAATGCCTTGTGTTAGCCAGGGTTGGGCCAGAGCCAAAACTAGAACCAGGAACTCAATCCAGGTATCTCACATGGGTGGCAAGAATCCAATCTCTTGAGCCATCACCACTGCCTCCCAGACTCTGTCATAGCAGGAAGCTGGAGTCTGGAACCAGAGCTGGGTATGCAATCCAGGTACCCTGACATGGATATGGGCATCTTCACCACTAGGCTTTTAGCCCACCCCATGGTGAATGTATAGCTGTTGACCAACAAAGGTAAAAGGCAGAAAGCAAATACTCCAGGAGGCAGCATGCATGTGTGCAGTTCTCCATGTATTTATAATATCCTGGAGATGTACATAAGAACTGGAAGAGGCAGGGAATAATCTCTGGGATAAGTACCTTTGGCTGTGAATCTTTTAAGCAACGTGTTTGGGTTTTATTTATCTATTGCTGTTTTAAAAACCTCCCTCAAAACTCAGTGACATAAACCAACATCATTCTGATTTTTGGTCGATGTTTATGGTTGACAAGACTCAGTTGGATTGCTCTGCTTGTCTGACTTATGATTTTGATTCAGACTTTTCATTGGTTAAGCTTTATACATTTTGAGACTATGTTATTTGGTGCATAAAAATTTAGAATAGAATATTTTTCTGGTCAATTGCTTCTTTGAAACTTTTACTATTGATAAAAGTCCCTCTATCTCATAATGCTTTTGTCCTAATGTCTACTTAACTTGCTATAGTTAAATTAGTTTTCTTTGTTTAATGCTTGCAAATTTTTTCCCTTTATTTTTCCATATTTTTTAAATTAAAGCATAAGCATCAGCATTATTCATTTTTTAATTTTAATTTATTTGCAAGGATGAAACTAAGACAATGGAGGGAAGAAAGAGGGGAATAAAGAATGAGTGAGTGCTTTGGTGTCTTTTTTTAAATGAATTTATCTTTCCTTTTTTTTTAATTTTTAAAATTTTCCCATGAACCTAACTTTTATTTTCCTTTTTTTTAAAAGATGTATTTATTTATTTGAAGGGCAGAGTTAAAGAGAGAGAGAGAGAGAGAGAGAGACTTCCAGATCTTCCATCTGCTGGTTCATTCCTCAAATGGCTGCAATAGCTGGAGTGGGGCCAATACAAAGCCAGGAGCCAGGAGCTTCTTCCCAGGGTCCCATGTAGGTGCAGGGGCCCAAGCATTTATGCCATCTTCAGCTGCATTTCCCAGGCCATTAGCAGGGAGCTGGATTGGAAGCGGAGCAGCCAAGACTCCAACTGGCACCCATGTGCGATGCTGGCTCTGCAGGCAGCTGCCTTACCTGCTATGCCATGGCGCAGGCCCCAGATCTCTTTTCTTAAAAGGGCAGGAGTGGCCGGCGCCACGGCTCACTAGGCTAATCCTCCGCCTTGCGGCGCCCGCACACCGGGTTCTAGTCCCGGTCGGGGCGCCGGATTCTGTCCCGGTTGCCCCTCTTCCAGGCCAGCTCTCTGCTGTGGCCCGGGAGTGCAGTGGAGGATGGCCCAAGTGCTTGGGCCCTGCACCCCATGGGAGACCAGGATAAGTACCTGGCTCCTGCCATTGGATCAGCGGGGTGTGCTGGCCGCAGCACGCCAGCCGCGGCAGCCATTGGAGGGTGAACCAACGGCAAAGGAAGACCTGTCTCTCTGTCTCTGTCTCTCTCACTGTCCACTCTGCCTGTCAAAAAAAAAAAAAAAAAAAAAAAAAAAGGCGGGAGCAATGTCAGATTGGGGGCCCTCTCTTTCATCTCATTTTACTTGATTTTATTGTTTTTTTTTTTTTAAGATTTATTTATTTATTTGGAAGTCAGAGGTACACAGAGAGAGGAGAGGCAGAGAGAGAAAGAGAGAGAGAGGTCTTCCATCCGCTGGTTCACTCCCCAGTCGGCCACGACAGCCAGAGCTGCGCCAATCGGAAGCCAGGGGCCAGGAGCTTCCTCCGGGTCTCCCACGTGGGTGCAGGGGCCCAAGGACTTGGACCATCTTCTACTGCTTTCCCAGGCCATAGCAGAGAGCTGGATTGGAAGTGGAGCAGCCAGGTCTCGAACCAGCACCCATATGGGATGCCGGCATTTCAGGCCAGAGCATTAACCTGCTGTGCCACAGCGACAGCCGCTCATTTTATTTTAATACCTCCTCATAGGTTCTATGCCAAAATGTAGTCTCAATATATGAATTTTAAGGACAAATATTCAGTCCATAAAGTGTCTTTCAACAATTTAAATATATTCTTGTATTCTTGCTTAAAACAGTTCAATTGAGAAGTCAACCCTCAGTAAAATTATTGCCATTTTTGACCTAATCTGTTTCTCTGCTGTTTTAACCTTTTGGTTCTTGACTCAATTACTTTACCTAAAATGTGCCTAAGAGTGGATTTCTTTTTAATTAACCTGCATAGGTTTTGAGGGGTTTGTGAATCTTAAATCTATGCCTTGGAATGTTTGGTTTTGGAAAATTTTTAATGATTGGTCAACTAGTAATTCTGTCCTGTATTCTTTCCCTCCCTTCTTTATTTTTTTAAATGAGAATACAATTTACATAAAATGACTTTCCCATTCTATTTGGTATGTTACTTACACTTGTTTGTATATTTTTATCTTTTTCTGTCTTCATGTTTCATTTTAGATTTTTCTTTCAATTTATATATTCTTTCACTAGTTCTCTCTTCACTTGCATCTAAACTAGAATTGGCTCTGTCATTGAGTTCTTTATTTTGTTAGTGGTATTTTTTATTTCTAGAGTTTCTGTGTATTTTTAAAATAACATGTACTTTTTATTAGTTTCCAGTGATGTTGAAATTCTCAATAGTATTTTTATAACCTTAATCATAGTCAGCATAGTTATTTGAAAGTCTGTCTTTGATAACACAAACATCTGCATCCCCCATAGGCCTTTTAAATTTCCTGTTGTTTCTATTGGTTCATATTTATTTTACTTTGTCTTTTCAAGTGTGTGATGTTTTTGATTGTGAGCCAGACATTATACTTTAAAATTGTTTGTATTAGTGGAGGCCTAGCATGATATCTTTCTCTAGAGATTATTTACTTTTACTTTAACGGTTGCTTCCTGCCATTAGCAATCTGAGATCACCTAGATTTCATTTCTGGGACTGAGAGGATTGAAATCTTGGCTGTAATTTCGGTGATGGGCCACTTATGGTTCACCTTTGCACCTTGGATAGAGCTCTTCAGAAACTAACCTAAGGTGCATGGGATTCATCAGAATCTCCTTGTATTCTTTTTTTTTTTTTTTCTTTTTGACAGGCAGAGAGGATAGTGAGAGAGAGAGAGAGAGACAGAGAGAAAGATCTTCCTTTTGCCGTTGGTTCACCCTCCAATTGCCGCCGCAGCCGGCCGGTGCACCGCGCTGATCCAAAGGCAGGAGCCAGGTGCTTCTCCTGGTCTCCCATGGGGTGCAGGGCCCAAGCACTTGGGCCATCCTCCGCTGCACTCCCTGGCCACAGCAGAGAGCTGGCCTGGAAGAGGGGCAACCGGGACAGAATCCGGCGCCCCAACCGGGACTAGAACCTGATGTGCCGGCGCCGCTAGGCAGAGGATTAGCCTGCTGAGCCGCGGCGCGGGCGCTCTCCTTGTATTCTTAACCAGGTCTTTGCCTCTGCTTTTGGACTTATTCCTCCTGGAATATTTTCAAAAGCCCAGCCTAGCCTCTTGCCTTTTAGCAGCCTCTTCCCCTATCGGCTTAAATGAAATGAGCTTAAATCCTGACCTTGCCCCTACTGCGTTCCCTCTTTTTCAGGATTATGACATGGTAGTTACTATTATTTTGAGTCTTTAATGCCTTTAAAGCATAAGTTTTTATATTGTATTCAGGGTTATCAGAATAAGAGACTGTTTTAGTACT
This sequence comes from Oryctolagus cuniculus, assembly GCF_051225735.1. Classification (NCBI taxonomy): domain Eukaryota; kingdom Metazoa; phylum Chordata; class Mammalia; order Lagomorpha; family Leporidae; genus Oryctolagus; species Oryctolagus cuniculus. The sequence continues at coordinate 78,151,748 of NC_142877.1, read as the reverse complement.
AGAAATGGAAATCTAGAGTTCTTTAATGTTCAACAGTTCATTACATACAGCTGAAGAAGAGAAACACATTTCCTTGCAGAGCTTCATAGTATGTTTAGAAATAGAATATGTATGATGGGGCCTGTGCCGTGGCTCACTTGGTTAATCCTCTACGTGTGGCACCGGCATCCCATATGGGCGCCGGGTTCTAGTCCCGGTTGCCCCTCTTCCAGTCCAGCTCTCTGCTGTGGTCCGGGAGTGCAGTGGAGGATGGCCCAAGTGCTTGGACCCCTGCACCCCATGGGAGACCAGGAGAAGCACCTGGCTCCTGGCATCGGATTGGCGCAGCACGCAGGCCATAGCAGCCATTTGGGGGGGTGAACCAATGGAAGGAAGACCTTTCTCTCTGTCTCTCTCTCTCACTGCCTAACTCTGCCTGTCAAATAAAAAAAAAAAAAAGAAATAGAATATGTATGATACCGATTTAAAGGCAGAGGACATAAGGACTAACTCTACAACTAAAGGGGGAAAGAAGTAGGAGCAGACAAGAGGATCTCGTCCTGGTCTTGCTTTCTGAGCATGTTCTTCTGGTATCTTTCTATATACTCTACTTTTCCGGCATTGATTTAACCTCTATTTTTAAATACACAGTCTAACTATTTTATCTCCTTTGAGCTTGAGAAGTAAATTCTTTTTTTAAAAAAAATTTATTTATTTATTTAAGAGTTACAGAGACAAGGAGAGGGTGAGGAAGAGAGACAGATCTTGCATCCACTGATTCACTCCCCAGATGGCTGCAACAGCCAACACTGGGCCAGGCTGAAGTCAATAGCCAGTAACTTCATCCGGGTCTCCCACCTGGGTGACAGGGGCCCAAATACTTGAGCCATTTTCTGATGCTTTTCCAAGGCCATTAGGGATGCTGACACTGCAGGTGGAGGTTTAGCCTACTAATCACAGTGCTAATCCCCATCCACTTCTTTTCTGTTTTTTTAAACTTTTATTTAATAAATATGAATTTCCAAAGTACAACTTTTGAACTGTAGTGGCTTTTCCCCACATAACCTCCTTCCCACCCGCAACCATCCCATCTCCCACTCCCTCTCCCATCCCATTCTTCATTTTCAGTTATCTTTATATACAGAAGATCAACTTAGTATATACTAAGTAAAGATTCAAAAGATTGCTATTCAAAACAATCAAAAAAGAGGGAATCCTCCCAAATTCTTTTTATCTATGAAGCCAGCATCACCTTAATTCCTAAACCTGAAAAAGATGCAGCATTGAAAGAGAATTACAGACCAATTTTCCTGATGAACATAGATGCAAAAATCCTCAATAAAATTCTGGCCAATAGAATGTAACAACACATCAGAAAGATCATCCACCCAGACCAAGTGAGTAAATTTTTATTTCATTTGGTGGCTTATATCTTATTAAAATATTAAAATTTTAATAACCGATCTGTATATTTTTCAAATTTCTAAAGCAAAATAATTTAAAAATTAGTTATAATTTTTTTTGTTAAAATACATATGGACATGATATAAAGGTGATTGTCCCCCATTTCCTTTTGTTCTGTAAGTTTTACTCTTGATATAATCACTATTACAAATTGAAGGTATGTCTTCTGAGGCTTCTGCCTCTGCCTCAGACATGCATGCATGGGCATACTTGTGTGTGTCTGTGTGTGTGTGTGTGTTTCTGGGAGAACAAGTCCTTCACTCATATTTACTAAAAGGTGAGGATATGTGCTTCTCTTTTGAACCCAGAGATTAACTGAGAATACTGTAAAATTCTTGGCAAAAGTGTTTCATTTGGCTGAAAGCCAGAGAAACAAATGAGTGGTGGTTCTAAAGGCAGCTAATTCTATAATTTGAATTTGAGTCTGCACAAATGGATTCTAGGATATTACCACAAATTATAAGTAGCATAAAATGGATTTAAAGTGCAGAATGAAACTCATTATTTACATCAAACAATTAGTTCATGAAATTGGTATTAAAATAGAATAGAAAATATCACAATACATCAGTGCATTAGAGTAATTATGGTATGTCACATACTTGCTCAGTTTTATTTAAGCACATGTATGTATGTGCTTTTATTAGGCCATGTTGCACAAATGTACATCATGTACTGTCTGGGAAAACTAATTCTAGTTGTGTGTGTGTGTGTGTGTGTGTGTGTGTAACTCATTGGAGTTCAATGGCATTCCTTGGATGATGCAGAGAAACAAGTAGGGGTCTGGAGTGTAAACTAGTTCTGAAGAAGACTGGATTAGAAGGCTGAAGAAAACGAAGATTGAAGCACATAGATTATGTATCAGCTACACTCTGGCATTTAGCTTAATGAGCATTGCTCTCAACAAAGACAGCAATATAGCATCAGTTCAGGAATGCACCACGAATTCAGCTCTCAACTTCCTATGATTCCTTCAAAGAATGCCTGCTGGAACCTTGCCTAGTGTCTTCACCCTCTGGAGGACAAGCACCATATAAGTTTGTAGGAAGGGCCAAGCAGGGTCTTGTTGGCCTCTCTGGACCTCAGACAGTATGCCATACTAAAATGTCAGAATAATTCCTTAAAGGGGAGAAAAAATGTGCTTTCAGTAAATGTTGTCACCTAGAATTAACATCAAAACATTTTTTACATTTTTTATCACTTCACGAGTTTCATAAAACCTCAAATTATATGATTGTAACTAAGCAACACATAGGGACATTTTCACAAGACAATTTTTAATTTTTTGTGGTAAAATTCCTAAAATCATGACGAACTTTGTTGGCTATGGCCCACCTGAGGCTGGTCTGAAGTCTTCCGCCCAGAGTCCTTGTGTTATTAGCCAGTACGGCTCAAAGTTTGGAAATGTGCTACTGAGGACATTGTGTTCCATGGATTGCCTAGGGGGACAGAGAGATGGGTTCCTATACGCTCCTTACACCCTCCTCTGGGTAGAAATTGGAGATTCTGAGAACACCAAGGCATTGTGTATGTGGAAGATCAGAGGAATGACAACTTAAGGTGTATTCAGAATTGTCCTCGACCTGTAATTCTTACCCGAATTTATTCACCCAGTCCTCTAATTTGTTAGGCTGACTTGAACGCCAGATACCCAGGTACTTTGCTTCTCCTCCCTTTCCCCTTGCTCGTGATTTCACTTTGTTCCACCTCACATCCTTCATTTAATCCCAAAGACCCGTCAGTATGGGAGGCCTTGTAAAGCACGAGTCATTGAGCTCAGGTGACACTGCTAATTGTCTGCAACTTCAGTGATGTACAAACATGCCTGGAGAGCTGGCCAGGTGGGTTGTCGATTTAAAAAATTTTTTTTAGATTTATTTATTTGAAAGGCAGAGTTATTACAGAGAGGCAGAGAGAGAGAGAGAGAGAGAGAGAGAGAGAGAGATCTTCCATCTGCTGGTTCACTCCCCAAATGGCCACAAGCTGGAGTTGGGTCATTCTGAAGCCAGGAGCCAGGAGCTTCTTCCAGACCTCCCACATGGGTGCAAGAGCCTAAGGACTTGGGCCATCTTCTACTGCTTTCCCAGGCCATAGTAGAGAGCTGGATCGGAAGTGGAGCAGCTGGGATTCAAACCAGCACCCTATATGGGATGCCGGCACCACAGGCAGCAGCTTTACGCTACACCACAGCACCAGTGGGATTTACTTTCTTATTGGGTCAGAGGTTCCCTGGTGAAAGGAAGTTATTCTGGCTGGCGCAGCAGCTCACTTGGCTAATCCTCCGCCTGCAGTGCTAGTAATCCAGGTTCTAGTCCTGGTTGGGGCGCTGGATTCTGTCCTGGTTGCCCCTCTTCCAGGCCAGCTCTCTGCTGTGGCCCGGAAGGGCAGTGGAGGATGGCCCAAGTACTCGGGCCCTGCACCCACATGGGAGACCAGGAGAAGCACCTGGCTTCTGGCTTCGGATCGACGCAGCTCACCGGCCGTAGCAGCCATTTGGGGAGTGAACCAACGTAAGGAAGACCTTTCTCTCTGTCTCTCTCTCACTGTCTAACTCTGCCTGTCAAAAAAAAAAAAAAAAGTTATTCTAACAGAATAGATTTTGGGGGGGCTGAAATCTGGCAAAAAATTGGGTTCATGTCATAGCACATGAGACATTTTTAATTCACAATTTTTTTCACTTGGAGAATCCACTAGTCTTAGGACATACCTCATACGTGTGAGGACAGAACAGACATTTTTTAAGGAGTTCCTTTCTATAAAAACAATTTAATTAAAAATGTATCACAAAATTCATGAGTTCCCATCAGATGTAATGATTTATCAATGAAGCTTTAGAGAAATACCTCCATGTTTGTATATTGCCCAGTTACTGCCCATGAGGATGCTTTGTAGTGTTGATGCATCATCTCTCCCTGTGCAGACCAAGGAGCTCTTTCTGTTCTTGCAACACAAGGGTTCATTCCTTCCCAATTTCATATCACTCACAGTGAGAAAAAGGGAGCAGTGCTGCTGTTACTCACCCTACCGCGACTCTTCAGGACTGACTTATGTAAGAATGGAACAGATATTCTTGCTTTTGCTATTCTTCAGTACAATATATTTAATGCTGTTATGTAATTGCTCATGATAGCGCTTTATATTTTATGCTGCACTTAAACCTTGTGTCCAGTGTATCTCTTTTTAAGGCTTATACTCTGCTTCACTGTTGAACAAAAAACCAATCTCATGCAGGGTATACATGAGAATGCGATTAAAACTGCTTATTTCATCATGTTATATTAACTATTCAGAATTGTATAGTGTGAACATAGAAAACCAATTTTTCTTTTAAAAAAAGATTTTATTTATGAATTTATTTGAAAGTCAGATTTACACACAGAGAAAAGGAGAGGCAGAGAGAAAGGTCTTCCATCTGCTGGTTCACTCCCCAATTGGCAGCAGTGGCAGGAGCTGCACCTATCTGAAGCCAGGAGCCAGGAGCCTCTTCAGGGTCTCCCATGTGGGTGCAGGGACCTAAGGACTCAGGCCATCTTCTACTGCTTTCCCAGGCCACAGCAGGGAGCTGGATTGGAAGTGGAGCAGTCAGGTCTCTAACCGGCACCCCTATGGGATGCCAGCACTGCAGGCGGTGGCCCCACCTGCTATGCCACAACACCGGCCCCAGAAAACCAATTTTTCAAACCATATCTTCTATTGACCTCTGTATTTATAATCATTGCACCCCTGGAAGGTGATCTCTTTGAATGTGGACAGCATTCCTACTCTTCACACACCTCTACTAGTAGGGAAGATGATAAAGTTTCCCTGGGTGAAGAGAGAAGAAAAATATGATTTGAGAATTCTGTTCCTTTTCTGGAACATTCTTCTTGGCAGCCTAAATGATAATGACACCTAGACACTGATTGCAGGCAAGAGAGGAACATGATCAGAAGAACCTGCTGGTGTTAAGGTGCAAGTCCCAAAAAGTGCTTAGAGAGACAGGTGTGGCCATTCCTGGAAGGCTGCCTACCACCTGTCATGAAGCTATGGAGGGATTAGGATGCCTCTTCTAATGGCAAAGGACACCAGGGTAAAGGGTGCCTGTTGTCATTCTCACTGTCTTTTGGTGCTACAAGCCAGAGATGTCACCATGGTTTTATAGTTGAAACAGATATAGGCGAGAGCCAAGCATGGCTCAAGCCCAAGGGTTAGCAGTGGACTGTGGGGAGCTCCTAAAGTTATCCTATGTCTGATGTGAATAGAAGCCACTGGAAATACACATGTCTACACCATTCTGGAGGCCCAACCACACAATTTTGAAATAGGAAATATTTTTCCAATGAGTGTGAGCCATGTGCACTCCTAGGAACACATCTGGAACTGGGAGTTGGTCATGTAAATCCAGGGTGGTTTCCTAATTCTGAGTCTTCTCAAGGCATCTTATCAACCACATGAATTCATGTTGTGTGGGTGGAAGAAGAGGTGGATGTTGGAGAGTGCCCTGAAAGAGGTTCAGTGCTCAGATGGTTCCTGCCTTGGGTTTGAGGTGTCTCACCTGGACGGTACTCTGACCCCAGCTAGATTGAAGCACCAGAGTGAGTTACAAAATTTGAAGGGAGGCAGTTGAAACTGTGGGCTTCCCGAGGTATAGGGCTGGAGAAAGTTCCTGCTTGCCGATATGTGAGGACCATGCTGCTCTGGTATGTGATGGCATGTGTGATGGTGCCCTTGGGTGGTAATTAGGTTTAGATAGTCATGACAGTGGAGTCCACATGGTGAGATAGGTGTCCCTATAAAAAAAGAAAGGCACGGAGTTCTCTATTTTTCTGCCATGAGAGAATATAGCAAGAAGGAGGCTGTCACTCAGGAAAAGCCTTCACCAAGAGCTAAATCTTCAGGTACTTTGCTCTTGGTTTTCCTAGCCTCAGTAACTACGAGAAAGAAACATCTGATGGTGTTTTGTTACAGTGACCTGAGCTAAGGCACCATTGTTTTCAGAGCTTGCCAGGTCAAAACATATACAGATGGCAAAGAGTTGGAGTAAGGTTAATTTTGGTTCTGTTCAAGAGACTTCCTCAAGGTGTGAGGGGACTTCAGCAGAAAGAGAGTAGGGGAGAAACCAGTTGTTAATTGAAGGACTATAGAAGATCAGTGTTCAGCACAGTGGCTAAGATGCCTCTTGGTAAGGCTGCTTCCCATATCAGAGTGACTGGTTTTGAGTCCCAGTTGCCCTTCTGATTCCAGCTTCCTACTCGTGTGCACCCTACGAGGCAGCAGGTGATGGCCCAAGTAGTTGGGTCCCTGCCACGTGTGTGAGAGATCCAAACTGAACTCTGGGCTCCTGAATTGAGCCTGGCCCAGTTCCTGCAAATATTTGGGGTCTGAACCTGTGGGTGGGAGATCTCTCTATGTGTTTCCGTCTTGACCTCTTTCTCCTTGTCTCTGCCTTTCAAATAAAAATAGAAATAAACAAATACAAAATTTTAAAAATAAATGAACAGCTTCAGAAAAGTGGCAAGTTAAAATAATAATGCATCTACCTGTATGTGAAAGGACCCTAGTGATGGGAGAATGCTCAAGAACTCATGGAAATGTGGACAAAAAAAGCCAGATCTATACATCCATCAAGTCAGAATTTCCTAACTCGAGGTCATCACAACAGTCCCTTCCAATTTGAAACTCAACAGTTATTCTGACTTCTACCTCAAGGTGCTCTAACTCTAGTGAGAGTCTGAACTATAGTAGCACGATGGGGAAGACAGAAACCCAGTTGCAGAAAAAGAGAAACAGAGAAGTCAACAACATATTCTATCCTTCATTGTACGCTACTGTGATGGTTAATTGTATGCATATGAATGGGTTAGAAGGTGTGCAGATAGCTGGTAAAACATTATTAGTGGGTATATCTTGAGGGTGTTTTTGGAAGAGATTTGAGTTGGAAGAATGAATAAAGCAGATGACCTCACTAATGTGGGTGGGTAGCATGAAATCTGTTGAGAGTCTAAATAGAACGAAATTCAAAGAAATGGCAAATTTGCTCTCTCTTTTTGCACAGGGATATATGTTTCCTTTTCTCATCAGAGAAAATCTCAAAAAGTTACAGAAAATGGAATTAAAAGATATTTATTTGGATAAAAAATTGAAATCTGTGCACAATTTTTCATAATACATATTTTCTACATAATTTTTGCTGACCCTTCAGATATTCACTCTCGTGATTCTTAAACCTTCAAATTCAGACTAGGATTTATAGCATGGTCTCCACTGGTTCCCAGGTTTTCTAACTTCGGTAGAATAACCCCGCCAGTTCTCTTGGGCTTCCAACTTGCAGAAGGCATTTTGTGGGACAAAATAGCCTCCAGAATTGCAGAGCCAGTCCCTCATAATCAGTACCTATGCAGGTCTCTAAATATCCCATTGCCTCTGTTTCCTTTTTTTTTTTTTTTTTTTTTTTGACAGGCAGAGTGGACAGTGAGAGAGAGAGACAGAGAGAAAGGTCTTCCTTTGCCGTTGGTTCACCCTCCAATGGCCGCCGCGGCCGGCGCACTGTGGCCAGCGCACCGCGCTGATCCGAAGCCCGGAGTCAGGTGCTTCTGCTGGTCTCCCATGGGGTGCAGGGCCCAAGCACTTGGGCCATCCTCCACTGCACTCCCGGGCCACAGCAGAGAGCTGGCCTGGAAGAGGAGCGACCGGGACAGAATCCAGCACCCCGACCGGGACTAGAACCCCGTGTGCCGGCGCTGCAAAGCGGAGGATTAGCCTAATGAGCTGCGGTGCCGGCCTGCCTCTGTTTCTCCAGAGAACCCCAACTACCACAGCTACTCCACCTGCAGTGGACTTGAGCAACACAAAGGGGGAAGCCTCAACTTTAAAACATGTTTTAAGTGTTCATTAATAGGAAGAACAAGATATTTTCATTGCCAAATTCAATTTGTGTTTTGTTGTTGAAGTAAGTAGAAACCAATTGCACCAGAGGTAAATGACTGGCAACCAGTTCTAAATGGTGCTGGTGGTGGTTCTGGTGGTGGTAGTTGTGTGCATGTGTTTTTGAGGGTAGGAGTGGGAACTATGATTTGATAGTGTTTGCTCTCCATGGCTAAGTCTCCAACATGACATCACGGAATACAGAGGTAGGAATAAAAATGTACAGTCAACTTTTGTACAAGGTTGTGCGAGCATGTTTAGCACAGCAACTGCCTGAATGTAGTTAAGAATCACCTGAGGACAAATACCATATGTTCTCCCTGATCGGTGACGACTGACTGAACACCAAGAGGGAAACCTGTTGGAGTGAGGTGGACACTATGGGAAACGGTGGCTTGATCAGCATAGCCCTGACTGTTAATGAACAACTTAATACATTATCCCTCTTAGTAGTTTTTTATCTGTTCTACTTAATATGACTGGTTTAGTTCTATAATTGATGCACAGTTATTCTTAAGTGTTGAAAATTAACTGAAATGTGATCCTTGTTGAACATGGGAGTGGGAATGGGAGAGGGAAGAGATGTATAATTTGGGAGATGCTCAGGCTGACTTGCCCCAAGTGGTGGAGTTGGAAGCATACCAGGGGATTCCAATTCAATCCCATCGAGGTGGCATGTACCAATGCCATCTCACTGTTCCAGGTGATCAGTTTCAGTTCACAGTTGGTCATGGTGGAGGGACTAGGAGTCAAAGGGAGCACATAGACAAGTCTAGTACCTGCTAACGCTAACCGATGGAGTAAATAAAGGGGAGAGTGATCCAACATGGGAAGTGAGATACTCAGCAGACTCATAGAATGGCAGATGTCCTAAATAGCACTCTGGCCTCAGAATCAGCCCTAAAGGCATTCGGAGCTGGCTGAAAAGCTCATGAGAGTATTTCAGGCATGGAAAGCCAAGACACTCTGGCAAAAGATCTCTGCGAGTGAGATCCCAGTGGAAAGAACAGGTCATCAAAGAAGGAGGTACCTTTCTCTGAAGGGAGGAGAGAACCTCCACTTTGACTATGACCTTGTCTAAACAAGATAAGAGTCGGAGAACTCAGAGGGCTTCCATAGCCTTGGAAACTCATGACTGGAGCATAGGGAGATTACTGATGCCATAGACAGGAGTGTCAATTGGTAAAGTCAACAACAGGAGTCACTGTGCACTTACTCCTCATGTAGGATCTCTATCCTTAATGTGCTGTACATTGAGATTTAATGCTATAACAAGTACTCAAACAATATATTTCACTTTGTGTTTCTATGGGGGTGCAAACTGTTGAAATCCTTACTTAATGCATACTAAACTGATCCTCTGTAAAAAAAAAAAAAAAAAAAAGAAATTATCAATTCCCAACTTGACTCTCACTGGAATTAAACATGACAATAGGTCTGCTCTGATTTCATCATCATTTAAAAAAAAATCATCTATTATTTTTCACTTTATGTTTCTGTGTGGGAGCAAACTGTTGAAATCCTTACTTAATGTATACTAAGCTGATCTTCTGTATATTAAGATAATCGAAAATGAATCTTGATGTGAATGGAAGGGGAGAGGGAGTGGGAAAGGGGAGGGTTGTGGGTGGGAAGGACGGTATGGGGGGGAAGCCATTGTAATCCATAAGTCGTACTTTGGAAATTTATATTCATTAAGTAAAAGTTAAAAAAAAAAGAATCACCTGAAAAACGCTATGACCTGCCCTAGTTTTCATACATGGTTGGGGAAAGGACTGTCCTTAGGAATCAATTTAAAGACAGCAGAAGGGAGCTGGCACTGTGGTGTAGAGGGTTAAGCCTTTGACTGCAGTGTTGGCATCCCAGTGTGAGCACTGGTTGAAGTCCTGGCTGTTCCACTTCTGATCCAGCTTCCCATTAAAGCACTTAGGCAAGCAGTAGGGGATGGCTCAAGCGCTTGGCTCCTATACCCATGTGGGAGACCAGAAGCAGCTCCTGGCTTCAAATTGGCCCTGTTCTGGCTGTTGTGGCCATTTGGGGAGTGAACCAGTGGATGGAAGTTTCCTTCTCTCTTTCCTCCCTCCCTTCTCTCTGTCTCTGCCTCTCAAATAAATACATAAATCTAAAAAAAAAAAATAAAGATAGTAGAAGAAGAAAACTAGATGGCCCATTTTCTTACAAATCATAGTTGCTCAGTATAAAGGCTATATGTCTGGAAAAAAGAGAGTTGTTTTACTGGTGTGTTCTAAGATATTCCCAGAATAAAGATTTCTAACAGGGCAGCTCAATAAGCCATGAGAAGTATTTTCTTTTCTCATCTGTCGGAGGACTGGAGTGTGAGCTAAACCAGCCTGGGTCTGACTGGGAGCAGTGAGGATAAGTGATGGACTAGAATTGCTTATTGCTTTGGTTTGGCTAATACTGAATCTATAGTTTCTTTTAAGAGCCATTTCCACAGCTCTTGAAACAGGAATAGAGACAAATGATAGATATTAAATGGTATGTATGAGAAATTATTGAGCATATTTAAAATAGTCTCGGGAGACTTAATGGAATTTGTTAGGAGGAATTTTAAGAAATGCTTTAGATTTTGTAACAGCTGATAAAATAAACAAAATGAGGCTGATGGTATTATAGTAATAATGGTGACCCTGGGATAGTCTGGGAAATTTGTTTTTTGTTGTTTGTTTGTATTTAGCTCTGAATTCCTGCTTGCTTTCCTTTGTGAAAATTTATTTTTAGCACAGGGACAATAATTTACGCACTTTTATTTTGGGGGGCTGGAACATTCAGTGAATGGTCGGTAGTGGTGATAGTGATGGCCAGATCAAACAGCAGAGGGATGACAATCTTTTCAGATACGAAAAACAGACAGGCTGTCCTGTTCTAGAAGTCTACATGCTGATGTGCCTGGGAAGATAGTAGATGATGGCTCAAGTACTTGTGTGCCTGCCACCCATGTGGGAGACCTGGATGGAATTCAAAAAACATTTTAAGAAGTTTTCACGCTTAGAGATGAAGTTTTCCTTTCTAATAAAAGCTATATTTTGCATCATAAATCACTGTGACATGAGTTCTTTAGGGGTGAACCATCTTGACCTTTTAATTGTTAATTCTTTTTCTCAAATTACAATTATATGCTTAATCCCTGTCCTGCTAACTGACAATTTTCTGATACATTGAGTTTTCATTCTTCTCTGTCTCATTAATTGCAACTTGTATATCATATATTAACAGAATCTTCAGAATGGCATTTTACCAACTGCAAAGGTTATCAAATGCTAATAAGCTTTCTGAAATGGTTGTTAACTCATTATAAGCATTTCCAGAGTTCCATATTTCCTTTGAGAGTTCTTCCTAAAAAAAACATTCAAGATTACTTTAATATTCTTAGAAAAAAATCATCTATTTCATGGTCTATAATGTTGATCATTCTCAAATAATCATGTTTATTCCTCTCAGTGAGCTCCATGGGTAAGACATTTTTACTCCTCTTTAATAAAGAGAAACCATGAAAAACACTAAGTGATTTGCTCAAGGTCAATGTTGGAGGTGCGATTTGAGATCAAGTTTTTCATCTTTAAATCTTATGTTCTTTGGTATACAGAATTCCAAGAGCTCCTGTGAAGACAAAGGAAATTGAAAAAAAATTAAGAAAATTGCTGCTAAATAGCCTTAGGAGAACTTTTTCTCCCTGACAGAACACCACAACGATGGCTTTCATCATTATTGTTTTGTTTCACTTTTCTCCTTTCTCATCATTTCTTGCCTTTGTTCTTTTAATCAGACATAATTTTGCATTTTTTCTTTCTGTTTTTCTGAATTTGTCAATTGGTTAACTAATATATAGGTACTATTCAAACATCCAAATAAGTGATTAATAATATTCAGATTACTATTTACCATTCTATTTCCACTGGATTTCACACAATGTGAATGTAAACCTGATGAAAATGCCACTTGATGATGACTTTTGTGGAAATGGTAAAAATGATGTCTCCTAACTATAGTACACGTATAACCATGGTTTATTTTTCCACTCCTCTTACCCTTCAGCACAATATTCTGTATCTTTCTATTGACACCCCCATTGCAGGACCCCAGAATTCTGAGGTTTACTGAATTCTTTGGGCCTGTTTGCAAATAGAAGGTGGAATGAGTACGGAAGTCTAATCCGGCTGCAAAGGCCATTATACCTGCCTCTGTATCAGGGTGGTTGGACCTGTTTCCACACAGTGGATGAATCCTTTCTGCTGCTGTGGATTGGCCCTCCTCATCTGGGTCTCGGATCTTTTACATCTGAATTCGAGCTTCCAGTCCTTTAGTTCAGTCTCTCAGGCTCTACCTTGTAGCCTCAGTGAACCACTGTGTCAGAGGGGCTTCATGGGGATAACCGGGTAGCCTTAGTTGTCTGTTCTGTTAGAACCTGCCTTTCCCAGTGAACCTCCTGAGTAGGAACTGCTCAGGTCCCTGGTTCAGGCATTTCTTTCTTCCTCATCTCTAATATCCTTAGTAAAGCCATAAATAGGTATGATATACAGCCTTAGAATATCAACAGTAAGAACTCTTTTTCATGCTTTTTATTAAAGAATTATGTTTACATTGGTTAGAATTTTAAGAAGTATGTTTTAAAAATGTGTTCATTCTTTTGACTAAAGTTGTAGGTTAGCCATGCGTCATCCAGAAAATAGCTATTATTCAAGGCCATGACTCGTTGAGGCATGATATCTTTTAGCCTATTCAGGGTTAGGGTGGGGTCTTCATATATGAAGTAAAGAGACTGGATAAAAGTAGCACAGTCTATTTTAGGTACCTCTTTTGACTTAAATCTCTTCTATAGTAACATATAATCTCATGAGCTTTCTAACTCACAAGTTTTTAAAAATCACTTATTATCCTATATGTTAATAATACATTAATTTTTTATAAATAGATTTATATATTATTACAGATTTTATTCTTAGTAATATGGGCAAAAGTCATAGTTTTTTTTAAAGGTTTATTTATTTATTTGAAAGTGAGAGTTACACAGAGAGAGGAGAGGCAGAGAGAGAGAGAGAGAGAGAGAGAGAGAGGTCTTCCATCTGATGGTTCACTCCCCAGATGGCCACAATGGCCAGAGCTTCGCAGATCCAAAGCCAAGAACCTCTTCTGGGTCTCCCACGTGGGTGAAGGGGCCCAAGGACTTGGGCCATCTTCTACTGCTATCCCGGGCCATAGCAGAGAGCTGGACAGGAAGTGGAGCAGCTGGGTCTCGAACCAGCACCCATATGGGATGCCGGTGCGTCAGGCCAGGGCATTAACCCACTGCACCACAGCGCCGGCCCCAAAAGTCATAGTTTTCTGAGGGTAGCCTTGAATTTTATATACAAATATTTTCCTGGTAAAGTGATTATTTGAGCCCCTTCTACTTTCAAAACTGTACCAGCTTGAATGACAAATTATATGATTATTACTTGGTTACTTAAATACAATTTTTATGATAGTTTTATAAAATACATTTTAACTTCTCCCTATTTAAGGAATGTCATTTGCTATTAATTTTTAAAAAAGCAATTATATGCTTAAAACCACTATTATGGATCCAAAATTTAAAATGTCTATCATGTTTAGTTACAGACTAAACATACATTAAAATACACATACAAATAAAACTACATGTGGTAACATCAACAAAGTGCTTATTTTATAAGTTTAAATTTCTTGCATTTTTCTGTTAAAAACAGGAAGTGTTTTATTTACATAATTTTTATGAGTTTGTACCTTAAAGATGAGTTGAGAAAAAAGATTTAAACTGTTATTTGCTAGCCTTTGTTCTCAAATAAAACATTTTATTATAGATAATCTTTAATCCCATCAGACAAAAAACAAATTCTATGTTATTGGGAAAATGTCTTTGCCTTGAATACTGGTTTTCTTAGAACAAGAGACACCTTGGTGTGCTATATAAATATTTTGATTAGTTAAATTCAGTCTCTGGATTTGAAGCAGAAAACCTTAAGGAAATTTATAGAATTATTTTTTAATGTTCCTTGTAACTTTGTATTTCGACATAAGAATTCTGTTGCTTCCTGTTTCTAACCAATGATCCACCACAGATATAAATTAAACAATGAATACGAACAAAACAAGTTAAAACTGCGTAATGGCCCACACCACTGTGGATGGTGTGGTCTGACTCATGAGGCACTGTGCGTACACACTTGACATTCTCAAGAAGACACTGGAACACGAATGCTGCTCTCGTTGCTTGCTGTTCCATGTCTGCACAGCAGGGCAGCAGCATCTGCCGGCTCTGAAGCTGTCTGCTCCAGTCTACCTGCAGCTGGTCTTGTGCCTCCTGCGGCAGCATTGCCCTATGAGCACAGATTTCTCTAATCACAAGTGTTGCTGTCAAAGCCACCTTGGCTTTGGATACCATAGATAACTGCCTCGGATCCATGCACATCAGCTGGGGCCTATTGCTTTCATTTTCCTTAATAAAAGCACTGGCTTTTCATTTTAATCAACGTTAGGATTGTTTGAGGATGAAAGAAGGGAATTACAATCTACATCCAACTCTAAGAATTGCTGCCTCTGTGGCAGATCCTGATTTCACACACAGAAGGAAATCTTGCCCTCCACCCAGTCACTAGCATTGGGGTTCATGGCGCTCATGCCTCAGTGTTTTTTGAGTCCTGAATTGAGAGAAGAGATGGACTGTTCTTTCTCAGGGACTGAGATAGGAGTACATCTCGTAAGTTCTCGTTTCTCATCTCAGGATTGACCTCTTCTTGAGTGACAGTGGGCACATCAATGTTCTTATGGGGAAACTTCATATACTGCAGTATATTAAGAACATCTGGCTGTATTCTGTTCATTCACATCCCAGCGTAATGTGGCAGGAAACAACACCACTTTAGAGATGCTGAAAATTCAGTGTAGAAGGGACTTGTTCAAAGAGTCAGTCAACCTGTATTGAGATATAATTTTACCTGAGTAAACTTTAATAATAGTAGGTGCTAAGACATGGGTTAATCACCCCAAATGCTTCTCCTTTTTTTTTTTTTCTATTCATTTCATTGCCAGGTACTACTCTGATTATTTTTAAAAGTCATTTTTATGTCCTTTTGTGTTAGAATGTGAATTTGAAAGAATTATTTTCATGATCTTCAAAGTACCATGTACTGGTTTTGATTTTTTTAGAGAGGGAAAGAGAGATCTTCCATCTACTATTTCACTTCCCAGGTGGCCACAACAAATGAACAGCCAGGCTGAAACCAGAAGTCAGGAACTCCAGTCTAGTCTCCAACGTGAGTGGCAGGGGCCCAAGCACTTGGGTCATCTTCCACTGTTTTCCCAAGTGCCTAAGCAGGGAGCTCAATCAGAAACCAAGCAGTCACAACTCAAAGCCACGCTCTGAAAAGGATACCAGTGCTGCAGGCAGTGCCTTAACTCATTCTACAACACGTGCCCCAGTTGGATGAATTCTCAGTATACAATACTCCAGTGGAGAGCGCAGAATGTTACAGTTCACCCACCTCATTGTCTTTTTGCTGCCTCATTGTCTTCTATAGCATCCCCTCTACAATGAGCTCTGAGGCTGTGCTGCTCAGGGCATTTATGTGTGAATAGATTCAAAGAGCCTGCAGGGGCACAGCTGAGTGTGAGAGCCAAGGGAAGATCAACTTGCGGGCATAAGTGCAAGGAACCATTTCAAATATATTGTACTTCACAAACCTATGATCTCCTTTTTAATTAAAAGAATGCATATCTATGTCAAGTTCCATCTTCAAAAGCCAAGGTCTAAATAATAAGAGTCCCATGGAAAGTGAGCAAGGGCTAAGAAAAAACGTAGAAAATGTTGGGCTAGATAAGTTAGTGTTCTAAGTTGGGTCAAGGTCAAGGACAGTGGAGTTACAGAATGATAATGATGTGACCAACCTCCAGTATGTCATCAAGGAGCAGTAAATCTGGTGGGATTAAAGGAAGTGTGCAATTCTGGGAGCTCCTGACAACAAAATGTCTCTGTACTTGCTTGCTTATGTCCTTCAACTTTCAGTAGGAAATGCATTCTCTGCAAGAGATACAGCATGTAAAATTCCAGTGTAGAACTGAGACCACAGAGCAGTTAAAACTACTTTAGGCCACTGTTATTTCTCACCTGGATTGCAGTATAACTACTTCCAGTAAGGCTCCCTAACTGGCCTGAGGGGTTTTTCTGAAACTGGTATCTATTCACATCTTCCCTGAGGAAACCCTTCAATTATCCTCCAGGTGCTCCTAAGATTGAGTTCACACCACTGACAGGGCTGATGGCTCTCTGATCCACTCCCACATTTTGCCACAATTTCCCTGCACCTTTTTTTTTTTTTTTTTTTTTTTTTGACAGGCAGAGTGGACAGTGAGAGAGAGAGAGATAGAAAGGTCTTCCTTTACTGTTGGTTCACACCTCAGTGGCCACTGCGGCCGGCGCACCGCGCTGATCCGATGGCAGGAGCCAGGTACTTATCCTGGTCTCCTATGGGGTGCAGGGCCCAAGTACTTGGGCCATCCTCCACTGCACTCCCTGGCCACAGCAGAGAGCTGGCCTGGAAGAGGGACAACCGGGACAGAATCCGGCGCCCCGACCGGGACTAGAACCCGGTGTGCCGGCGCTGCAAGGCGGAGGATTAGCCTAGTGAGCTGCGGCGCTGGCCCCGGCACCTTTCTCACCAACTTCTTTCAGTTTGTGGCCACTTCTATACGTCTATTGCTCCCTCAAGCATTCTTTCTTTTTTTCATGCTCTGCCCTATTTTTTATTTTGGCTTAAGAGTCTGTTTTTGATGTTGGCTTAGAGTAATTTTCTCCAGGAGCAATGGAGTTTAGAGGAAGTCAGAGTATTCCATTCATGTCATAGTCCTTATCATGCTATATGGTAAAAACCATTCTACTTGTGTAAACCTTTCCCACTAGATTGGGAATGTCTTGGCATGTCTTGTTCCACAGGGTGTCCCCCACTTGTAGCACAGTGCTGGGATGGGTGGACAGATTGATACATGAATAAAATACACTTTCCATTTTCTGAGAAGAGAAAGGGGAGAAGAGAAAGAGAAGAGGAGAGGAGAGGAGAGGAGAGGAGAGGAGAGGAGAGGAGAGGAGAGGAGAGGAGAGGAGAGGAGAGGAGAGGAGAGGAGAGGAGAGGAGAGAGGAGAGGAAAGTTGAGGGAAAATATGACTGCTGAAGATGAAGAAAATAAACCTTTCCTTACCTTTTGTCAGCTATACTTTTCTTAAAATTACCAGGGGCAAAAATTGAGACAGTTGTTTGCTGGTTGGTTGCTTTTAAATTTTGCCTCCCATGAAAACTTGCTGCTCTGTGCCCGTTGTCTATGTTTTGCTTCGTTTTCTATCATGAGCTTTTTTTTTTTTTTTTTTTTTTTTTTTTTTTTTTTTTTTTGACAGGCAGAGTGGACAGTGAGAGAGAGAGACAGAGAGAGAAAGGTCTTCCTTTTGCCGTTGGTTCACCCTCCAATGGCCGCCGCTGCAGCCGGCGCACCGTGCTGATCCGATGGCAGGAGCCAGGATCCAGGTGCTTTTCCTGGTCTCCCATGGGGTGCAGGGCCCAAGCACCTGGGCCATCCTCCACTGCACTCCCTGGCCATAGCAGAGAGCTGGCCTGGAAGAGGGGCTACCGGGACAGAATCCGGTGCCCTGACCGGGACTAGAACCCGGTGTGCCGGCGCCGCAAGGTGGAGGATTAGCCTATTGAGCCACGGCGCCGGCTTATCATGAGCTTCTTTACAAAGTGATTTGTTATAAAGGAATGTCTTTCCAAGGTATAGCTGTATAAAACCTGACCTAACAAGTATTTGTACTTGAAAATATTCAATGGACATCATCATTTAATCTCTAATGCCAATAACAAATAAATATTATAAAGTCTTTCTGTTTACCAGTAAGAAAAGTATATAACTAGAAAGCTAGAAACCTAAGGTTTAGTTTTGTTTGTATTATTACCTATCTATGTAGCTAATTGTTAGAGCACTAAACTTTCTACACTTAATTACATTTAAGTAAATGCATTATCTTTACAAGGGACACTGATGCCTTTCCTGCCATCTCACATTGTGTGCAGATGTAATGAAATGACAAAGGGTGACACTGTAAGCTGTTCTACAGCATACAGATGCTATGAAGGATGATAGGAAGCCCAAGAGTTGGGAGGCCAGTTGCTGGTGCTATTCATACTACTAATTACCTGTTTTTCTCTACTGTCATCTTATCAAATAGAATGAAATATAAAATGAGATTATTCAAGATGTTATTTTGTGATTTCTTTAAGTCCTTATAGTCTATCAATCTTAGAATCTTGAAACAAGTATTCTATAGCTAATCCTATTAAATTTCTAAAAGAATCCCATGGTGTTTAATCTGTCCTTCCATTTCATGGGCTGCTGCAACTCAATAGATGCTACAGGCAATGCTGTCTTCCTTCCTGTTCCATTCCAGTTATTTTGTGATTGTTCCAGATGTGCCTCTTCCACTTTGATATAGCCGCGTAGTATCTCTACAGCACGATGTTTAAAGCCTACCCAGGATCCAGTCCTATCTAAATTTCTTTGCGTTGCCCTCCACAGCTATTTGAAATGGTTTTAGCAATTATGTTCTGTAGAGCTCAGCAGCTGGAATGTTACCTGAAATACGTTTTTCTTTTTCCTGGCTTTTTAGTTACTGTTCAAAACACCTGTTGCCCAGCATTCAGTTTGAAAGCCAGACGATTTTCTGCTCCTCTGCTGTGTTAAACAAAAAAGGCCAATTCTACTTCAACAGTCCAGGAGATTCTAATTGAATGGAGACTATTAGCATCTTTCAAAGAAGACCACCTGGCTGCAGGCAATTTGTGCAATTGTATTCTTGTACAATATGAGGGCTAAATATCTGGCAAAACAATAGAGAATTTGGAAAGTATGGATGAAATATGGTTCCTTTTCAGGGGAAGCAAAGACCACTGCATTTGAGTGCCTGCTTAGTTTCTTTGTGGCATTTGAACTTAAAGAAGCAGCTTATCCAGCAACTGCACCTTCCATTATTTGTGCATTAAGTGGGCTCTTTAATGCAAGTGTGCAACCTCATTCAGGTCATTAATCACGACTTGGGATGGTCTCAGCTTTCTACAAATTGATAAGCTTAGCTATAGGGAAATTTATGGGAAATTCAGTTTTCTAAAGGTTTGGTCTTTAATTAGTCCTTGGAGTATCTCATGTTTCTCTAATTTGTGCTTAACCAGATAGGAAAAATTCTGGCAGCAGCAGGAACTTTGTGCTGCCTCAGGAATTGGAGAAAACAATCACTTAGGCACTCAAGTAAACTGCTTCCAAATGAAATGCAACATTATATTCATTTCAGACCAAGGTCTGAGCCCTAAAGTAAAATTCAAAGAAATAAACGTTGCTATGAAAAGATAAAAAAAGATCACTGTGTGTGTTTTATAAGATTTATTTATTTATTTGAAAGTCAGAGCTACAGAGAGAGAAGGAAAGTCGCAGATATATCTTCCATTGGTTGGTTCACTCCCAAAATAGTAGCAATAGTGAGGACCAGGCCAGGCCAAAGACAGGATCCAGGAGCTTCCTCTGGTCTCCCAGGTGGTGGGCACTGGCAAAGCACTTGGGCAATCTTCTTTTCCCAGGCCATTTGCAAGGAGCTGGATTGGAAGTAGAGCAGATAGGAACTGAACTGGTGCCCACATGGGATGTTGGTGCTACAGGTAGTAGCTTCACTCATTGCACCACAGTGCGAGCCCCCATGTATATGTTTTTGTTTGCTGCTTCCCACTCATGGTACAGGCAAGAAAGAATACAGGAAGGGGTTACATGGTTCAACTGAGGAAAACAGATTCCACCTGCTATGATAACCAAGTTGTCTTTAAAGGAACAAGATGAAAAATAATTTTTTAAAAGATTCATTTATTTAAAAGAGTAAGAGAAATCTTCTGTCTGCAGGTCTTCTCCCCAAATTTCTGCAATAGCCAGGGCTGAGTCAGGCCAAAGCTAGGAGCTTGGAGTCTGGAGCTCCATCTGGGCCTCCCACATGGGTGCAGGGGCCTAAGTGCTTGTGCCATCATCTACTGCTTTTCCAGACACATTGACAAGCTAGATCAGAAGCAGAGTAACTGGGACTCAAATCAGTGCTCAGATATGAGATGTCAGCATAGCACATGGCAACTTAATCTGCTGTGCCACAATGCTGGCCCACTGAAAAATAATTTTAGGGTCTGGCCTTTTGGCATAGCAGGTAAAGCTGCCACCTGTGATGCTGGATTCCATATGGGCATCAGTTCAAGTACCCACTGCTAAACCAGCTCCCGGCTAATATGCCTGGGAAGGCATCAGAGGATGATTCAAGTCCTTGGGCCCCCTGCACCCATGTGGGAAACCCAGAAGAAGCTCCTGGCTCCTAGTTTTGGCCTGGCCCAGCCCGGGCTGATGCAGACATTTGGAGAGTGAGCCAGCGGATGGAAGATCTCTCTCTCCTCTCTGTAACTCTACCTTTCAAATTAATAAATAAATCTTTTTTTTTTTATTTATTTTTTTTTTGACAGGCAGAGTGGACAGTGAGAGAGAGAGAGACAGAGAGAAAGGTCTTCCTTTGCCGTTGGTTCACCCTCCAATGGCCGCCGCGGCCGGCGCACTGCGGCCAGCGCACCGCGCTGATCCGATGGCAGGAGCCAGGAGCCAGGTGCTTTTCCTGGTCTCCCATGGGGTGCAGGGCCCAAGCACCTGGGCCATCCTCCACTGCACTCCCTGGCCACAGCAGAGGGCTGGCCTGGAAGAGGGGCAACCGGGACAGAATCTGGTGCCCCGACCGGGACTAGAACCCGGTGTGCCGGCGCCGCTAGGCGGAGGATTAGCCTAGTGAGCCACGGCGCCGGCCAATAAATAAATCTTAAAAAAAAAAAAAAAGAAAAATAATTTTATAAAGTTTCCAGAAAAGCTTTCCAGGTTGCATATAACCAAGAACAATATGACACACTATAGGAGGAATCAATGATAAAAATGAAACTCCTTAGGTAGACATAGATATTTACAAAAAGCTTTATTAAAAAAACCATGTAAGATAAATAATGTCATATATAGAGTTATATATGGCTTTGGAATTTCACACTGAAGTCAGACAGATATAGCTGTTATCAAATCTTGCTTCCATTGACCTTGTGACAAATGTGTATCACAATTTTCTCATTTGTAAAGTGAGATAATAATGGGTTTTTGATCCCATTAGTTGTTTTGATGAATTATAAGTACTTGTAAGACATTTATTAAGTATACATTAACATGTGTCAACAAATAGTGTCTGCTATTTCTGCTTTTCTTAATAGATGTTCTGGACATGGAATCCATTTAGTTCCAAAATGTTGCTCACAAACCAAACACCATTATTTCCAAATATCATAGTCTGCTATGGCCCACAATTGGCCTTTTTTTTTTTTTTTGCATTTTTTGAAGAATATAAACATCGTGGTTGTACTTTCTAAAAAGAAAGTACAAGATACTTCCCATCCATCATGGTATATAATCACGTGACCTTAAAACACCTCATGTGAAGAGATGGGGTTTATGTTTCTTCCTCCTTGAATTGAGGCAAAGTTGGCTGTTTTAACCCATAGGGTATGGTGGAGATGACACTATGTGACTTCAGAGACTAGGTCAGAAAATGCTCGCATAAGGCTGTCACACTGTCAAGAAGCCAAATCCCATGGAGAAGCCCCACGTAGGTGCTCTGGTAAGCAGTTAAGACTTTTGAGTCATTTCTACTCAAACACCAGACATGTGAGTAAGCCAAGTCTTCAGAAAATTCCTGGTCCAGTTATTGAACTACTTCTGGCCTTCACCTTCTCATCTGACACCTCAGACCTCTTAGAGCCAAGAGGTGCTGGCTGGTGGATCTCAGAAGCCCCCTTCATTTTCCTTTTTGGTTGAGAGAGCAATAGCTTTCCTTCTCTTATGCCTTTGTCAGAAGAATGTATAACTCAATGTCTTGCCAGGGAAATCTTGACCGCTTGCACTCTTAAAGTTGAGGTGATAAGTCACACTCCACCTTTTTGTATGGCAGGGCTTCATAATTCAAGAGCTATGTTGTCTTATCTCTGAATAAATCATCTCTATCCAAGTGGTTTCAGAGTAGTTATGCTCAGCGTTTGGGTCCCTGCTAAAATGAAAAGACAAGAGGAAAGTCCATGTAATGTTCTGTTCCAGTTGGTTTCATGGAACTCTAAGACTGACATTTAAGTGGACCAAGTAGAGAGCAGTCAGTGCTTAGGGCTTCAGGGGTCATTGTTCTGTGCTTTGCGCTCAGCTCTTGGCTAGGACTTTGGTGTTTGTAGACAGGGAACAGGAGAAGTGTGTGTTTCCAGAAGGTTACAGTAAACAGGTAATCGTGATAAATGGAAGGCGGGAGGGTTGATTGGTGAACTGAAGATCTTCTCATGTGAGCTTTTTCAACAAAAACCTGACTTTTAACAAAGCTGCCCTTGAAGCCAGGCTTTGCATTTTCAGAACTGGTCTTGATATTCATCTTTGTTTCACTGATTACAGTTGGTAGTAAAAGAAATGTTGATTCAGTGACAAAGAAAAATGACCTATTTTTTGGCTATAATATATTAACACTTTAATAGTTCTCTTAGGACTACAGTGCCTTGAAGTCATTACTTTCCTGCTTCCCTGTTCATGAGAGCGATGCTGTGTCCCACTGTCCCTGGTAAACCATTTTTGTATTTTCCAGATATAGAAGTGTAGCCTAAGGGTTAGTCAGCTCTCCAAATTAATGACTATTCTGTTCACACATATAAGCCTGCCATCTGGTTCTTGACCTACTTGCTTAATATACTTCTGACAAGATAGTAGCACTTAGAATCAGGCATGAAGAGATGAGGGTACTTCAAAAAGTTCATGGAAAATGAAGCTAAAAGTTAGTATATTTTGTTCAAAAAACTTATAATTCTGGAATATTTTTTCATATTAATTTTTCATAAACCTTTGATGACTTATTGTATCCATGGATTTTTAATTTTTTTAAAAACCAAAATAAACTTAGATTTTAATTCCATTTTACACAAGCATTGTGAAATGACTTCACAGAATTTGCTTGTAATTATTTGAAAATCATGGAGAGATAGTAATTCCTATTTGAGTTAGGAAGTCTGTTGGAAATCATGATGGGGAACATACTGGTAATGATAAAGCAAGTCCAGACCCCCAAGAATGTGGAAGCCTCACTCAATAGCTAGTTTTCCTTAGTCCTATGGACACAACTATGCTTTAGGTTTGAGTTGAGGGACAACTATGGAGGCAACTGATTTTGGTAATGGCAACCTCATGGTGCAGCTCACCTATCTGTTGACTTAGTGTCAAAAATTGTACCAATAAAATTTTATTCCTTCAATTCTTATATTTTAAAGATTTATTTGAGAAGCAGAGAGAGAGAGAGAGAGAGAGAGAGAGAGGTTTTCCATCTCCTGGTTCACTCCCCAAATGGCCACAATGGCCAGAGCTAGGCTGAGCTGAAGCCAGGAACCAGGGCATCTGGGCCATTTTCCACTGCTTTCCTAGGCCATCAGCAGGGAGCTGTATCAGAAGTGGAACAGCAAGGACACAAACTGGTGCCCGTATGGGATGGTGGTGCCACAGGCAGAGGCTTAACCTACTATGCTGAATAGGCTAATCCTCTGCCTGCGGCGCCGGTATCCTGGGTTCTAGTCCTGGTCGGGGCGCTGTATTCTGTCCCGGTTGCTCCTCTTCCAGGTCAGCTCTCTGCTGTGGTCCGGGAGTGCAGTGGAGGATGGCCCAAGTGCTTGGGCCCTGCACCCACATGGGAGACCAGGAGAAGGTGCTTGTTTCCTGGCTTCGGATCAGCGCGCTGCGCCGGCCGCAGTGGCCATTGGGGGAAAAGGAAGACCTTTCTCTCGGTCTCTCTCTCACTGTCCACTCTGCCTGTCCAAAAAAAAAAAAAAAAAAAAAAAATCTGCTATGCCACAGTATCAGCCCCTCTTTCAATTCTTATTAAAATCAAAAATTCTGAAGCAGGTGTTTGGCACCATGGGTTAACCAACCACTTGGAATACCTGCATCCCATATCAGAATGTCTGGTTCAAGTCTCTGCTACTCTGTACTTTGGACATAGCTTCCTGCTATGCACCTGGGAGATAGCAGATGATGACCCAAGTACCTGGGTCCCTGCTACCCACGTGGGAGCCCTGTTTGGAATTCTTTGTTTCTGGCTTCAGCCTGATCTAGCCCGGCTGTTGCAAGTATTTGGGTGAGTGAACCAATGAATGGAAGATCTTGATCTCTCTCAGTTTATCTGCTTTTCAAATAAATAAATCTTTTTAAAAAATTCTGAAGGTGTCAATTTCTTCATCTCTTAATATGATCATATTGAAATAGATGATTTATAAGAGTGTTTTTTAAGCATTCCTAGGTGTATTGCCAGTTGTAATCAACTAAAATTCATTTAGTTTGTGTTATTTAATTCATGAATTTAAACCTTAACACAAATAAACTTTAGATTCCCTCATAAAATCTGACTTTATTATGGAGATGGGAAGTGTCTGTAAACATTCTGGAGTTTAATGGACTTGGAGACCAAGATAAGAAAGATAAGCTCTACCCATGGCACAGTTCCCTGCCTCTGCCTGTTTGTAAACGTGGAGAAGGTTCCCTCACTAATCAGCCACATGCAAGACAGCAGAATCTCCACGAGGAAAACCTTGGACTCTTTGTGTGTTAACTTACCTTAATATTTATTAGCCAAATTTTCCTTTGATCGTATTCATACCTTGG
Source organism: Oryctolagus cuniculus (assembly GCF_051225735.1). NCBI lineage: Eukaryota > Metazoa > Chordata > Mammalia > Lagomorpha > Leporidae > Oryctolagus > Oryctolagus cuniculus. The sequence continues at coordinate 78,126,603 of NC_142877.1, read as the reverse complement.
TCATATTTGTATGTATTCAGTAACATGATGTAGCCTGAATCAAGGGAAGAGGAAATATGAAGACAAATAATGTTTATTGAGGGTTTAATAAGTGCTAAGCACTAGGCTTATTAAATACTCTAAGTGGACTTTTTTATTTTGTGAATTATTCATTTACTTGACAGAGTGAAAGGGAGGGAGAGATAGAAAGGCAGAGAGATCTTCTGTCCACTGGTTCACTCCCCAAATGCCGCAATAACTGGGGCTGGGCCAGGCCCCCGGGAAGGAGCTAGGAACTCCATCTGGGTCTCCACATGGGGGGCAGGGGCCCAACTACTTGGGTCATCATCTGCTGCTTCCCAGGTGCATTTCCAGGAAGGGGAATCAAAAGCACAGGCAGGACTCCATCCCGGGCACTCCCAAATGGGATGCCGGCACCTGAAGCAACGACTTAACCTGCTGCACCCCTAGAATTTTTCATTTAGTTCTCACAGTAACTTCATTTCATATAAATCCTATTATTAACTCTCCTTCACAGATAAGGCAGAGATTCATAAAAGTACTGTAACCTGCCCCCACATACCCAGAAGTAGTATTTTGGGATCAGATATTCTGACTCTAGAACCAGTAACTTAACTACTACTTTAAGAGGAAAAATCGCCGGCACCGCGGCTCACTAGGCTAATCCTCTGCCTTGCGGCGCCGGCACACCGGGTTCTAGTCCCAGTTGGGGCGCCGGATTCTGTCCCGGTTGCCCCTCTTCCAGGCCAGCTCTCTGCTGTGGCCAGGGAGTGCAGTGGAGGATGGCCCAGGTGCTTGGGCCCTGCACCCCATGGGAGACCAGGAAAAGCACCTGGCTCCTGGCTCCTGCCATCGGATCAGCGCGGTGCACCGGCCGCAGTGCGCCGGCCGCGGCGGCCATTGGAGGGTGAACCAACGGCAAAAGGAAGACCTTTCTCTCTGTCTCTCTCTCTCACTGTCCACTCTGCCTGTCAAAAAAAAAAAAAAAAAAAAAAAAAAAAAAAAAAAAAAAAAAGGAAAAATCGTCATTGGATGCATATCACATAAGGATCATGTATTATCTAATTAAAATTAATAAAGAAAAAAATCATTTGTCTTAAAGAAATTTCTGTCAATATTTATGGTTCCAGGTACAGCTTAGATACATTTTGAGTGACACGTCTATTCGGCTTCTGAGCAAACAAGACTCAATTTTGGAAGGCCCTGTTGGAAACTAGCTACCAGACATGACCCTGGAGAGGTTCTGAGTAGATCAACTTTGGGTCCAAGTCTTGACTCTGTCTCTCATAGGATGGCAAATTTAGGCAGTTTTTATTTCTGTAAAAAGGAACCAATGATCAGTTGGAGTTTGATGATTAGCAGAGTTAATACTTGGTAGTCTATAAAAGTACTGTATAAACATGTAGTTTCAATAGTAGAATAGAATAATCAAGTAAAGCTATGGTTATATTTCTGCTCATTATTATAATGATATAGCTGTTTGTGATATCTGGATACCTTAAACAGGATTATCATATCGCTTGCCAAATTAGATGCTCAGTACATGTTTATAAATTGATCAAAAGACTGAGCAAATACCATGGACACAAGTTACTATTGGGGGCTGGCGCCACGGCTCACTAGGCTAATCCTCCGCCTTGCGGCACTGGCACACCGGGTTCTAGTCCTGGTCGGGGAGCCGGATTCTGTCCCAGTTGCCCCTCTTCCAGGCCAGCTCTCTGCTGTGGCCAGGGAGTGCAGTGGAGGATGGCCCAGGTGCTTGGGCCCTGCACCCCATGGGAGACCAGGAGAAGCACCTGGCTCCTGCCATCGGATCAGCGCGGTGCGCCGGCCGCAGCGCGCCGGCTGCGGCGGCCATTGGAGGGTGAACCAACGGTAAAGGAAGACCTTTCTCTCTGTCTCTCTCTCACTGTCCACTCTGCCTGTCAAAAAAAAAAAAATTAAAAAAAATAAAGTTACTATTGGGGAAAACTAAGACCTAACTTAATTCTTCTCCAGAAATTTAATTAATACTCATAGATTTTGACAGAATATTTTGTTAAAGGCACAACGTTAAGTAGTACAGAGGTGGCATCTACATCTTTAAACTTTGTGCAGAACTAGTCCAATAAAGGCATTACAGAGCTAGGGTTCATGTCTCCATTTTCCAAAGCTACTTTGTTGGGACTCTGCTCAGCCATATACTTGACTCCAGAAGCTTCTATATTTATTATTTCATGGGTGCTTCAGTTGTATGCAGTCCTCTTGATCCTGGAGAAGATCACTCTCCAGGATTTTCCTAGAACCCCTAAAACACCAGTCATCAAAAACCAGGCTTTGTTTTCCAAAATGAAGATTCAGAAATACTTTTAACTCTTTGGTTACTTCAGAGATTCATATTAGGTAACATTAATAGCTAAAATTATTCTCTTTACCCTCTTTTTCGTAGATAGAGAGCATTTTCTGAACTTAAACTTTTGTATATTTTGGAGGAACTGTGGAGATGACTCAACTAAGCTCCATAACGGCAATGGTTGTGAATAATGATGGAGACTGTAACCAGGGCTCACCGACGCTTTCACACCCCACTCCTCCAATCTCCATTCCTTTAAGGCTGCACTTCATAGAGGGACACTTACACCCCTTGAGATCCTGTGCCAGAGTCCTAGGATTTCATCACTCTAAAGACTTTCCAGTCTGGAAGTAAATCCACACAAAATCAAATGCTGCCTACCAAGCAACACCTGGCTGTGGGGTCTCTTGCTGCCGTGATTCCTACTGGCTGTGTCGTTACCTTCTGGGGCTTGACTAACCGAGTATGTCATTTGTACTAAGCAATGTCAGGGTTTGGCGGCCATGGGTATTCAGAAGCACCTAACTGGTATTAGACTATTGAGTTCCAGTGCATAATGAAGTATTATGCAATCTGTGATGAAATTCAGGGTGCGAAAGATAAATTTGAGCTATTAAAATTAAAATTAGCCAGATTGGTCTTGTGCAGAGAAAAGTATTTAGGACCTACTTACTGTCACCTCAGAGATGATCCAGCTGTTTGCTGAGTGCACTGAACTCCACTGTGGTTCCTTGGCATTTGCCTCACGTATTTCTTCGAATGTGCAAACTAAGGACTAACAGCCTAATATTGATCTCAGTCTTTTTATCCCCTTAGGAGTAGACCCTTCCATTTATTTACTGGTTTTGCAAGCCTGCAGTTACAGTGCTTTGACATTTGGGTAAAAGTAAATGCTGCAGCCATAAATTATATGTTAATGGTTTTCTGCAATCTAAATGTTTAATATTCCAAGTTTTTCATGCTTCAGTGAAATTATATGAGAATATTTTATGATTATAAAATTTTATGACTATAAAATCATGTGATTGTATAAAATCCCTTTCTTCTAGGACAAATTAGTTCAGTTCTCATATATTTAACAGCTTAATTCAAAGAGTGGTGGAATTTTTGATGCTTTTCCTTTGCTGCACAACACTGTGTATTAATTAAGAGTGTAGGAGCTGGTGTTATGGCTCAGTGGGTTAAGCTGCCCACTTGCAATGCTGGCATCCTATATTGGAGTGCTGGCCGTGCTGCTTATTTCTTTTATTTTTAGATTTATTTATTATTTGCAAGACAAAGTAACAGAGAAAGGGGTAGAGATATAGAGCAGAGGAATCTTCCATTCCCTGGCTCACTCTCCAAATGGCTACAATGGCCAGGGCTGGGCCAGGCCAAAGCCAGGAGCCCAGAGCTGCTCCCAGGTCTCCTGCATGGGTGTCAGGAGTCTAAGCATTTGGGCTGTCTTCTACTGCTTTCCCAGGTGCATTATCAGGGAGCTTGATAAGAAGTGGAACAACCTCTTGGAGCAAGGCACCTGGTAACCGGATTCAGTTCCATCAAAATACCAAGAACATTCTTCTCAGATCTAGAAAAGTGATGCTAAAATTCATGTGGAAGCACAGGAGACCCCAAATAGTTAAAGCAATCTTAAATGGCAAGAACAAAGCCAGAGGCGTTCCAATACCATATTTCAAGACATACTACAGGACAATTATAATCAAAACAGCCAGATATTGGCACAAAAATAAACATGTAGACCAGTGGAGCAGAATAAAAACCCCAGATATTAATCCACACAGCTACAACCAGCTAATCTTAGACAAAAAAAAAAAAGCTAAAATCAATCCCTGGAGAAAGGATAATTTCTTCAACAAACTGTGTTGGAAAAATTGGATCTATGCATGCAAAAGTATGAAACAAGACCCCTACTTTACACCATATTAAAAAAAAAACATGCACAATGGATCAAGGATCTAAATATGACCTGATAACATCAAATTGTTAGAGGAAATTATCAGGGAAACTCTTTAAGACATTGGCATAGGCAAGACTTCTTGGAAAAAAACCCAGAAGCACAGGTAATTTGTAGACAAATGGGATTGCATCAAGCTAAGTTTCTGTACTGCAGAGGAAACATTCAACAAAGTGAAGAGGCAACTGAGAGAATGGGAAAAAATATTTGCAAGCTATGCTACTAATAAATGATTAATATCCAGGATCTATAAAGAGTTCAAGAAACTTAACAACAAAACAAACAATCCAGTTAAGAAATGGGCAAAGGATATGAATAGGCCTTTTTAAAATAATGAAATACAAATGGTCAACTGACACATAAGTAAATGCCCAGGATCACAAGCCATCAGGGAAATGCAAATAAAAACCACTAGGAGGTCTCACCTCACCCTAGTTAGAATGGCTATCATCCAAAAATTAAAAAGTAATAAATACTGGTGAAGATGTGAGGAAAAAGATACCTTGTACACTGTTGGTGGAATGTAAACTAGTACAGCCATTATGGAAGACAGTATGCAAACTCTTCAGAAATTGGAAAATAGATCTACCATATGGTACAGCCATCTCATTTACATGAACTCAGCATATTAAGTTAAGTATACCCCATGTTTATTAAAGCTCAATTCACAATAGCTAAATTATAGAATCAACCCAGATGTCCATCAACTGATGACTGTATAAAGAAACTCTGGTATATTTACATGATTAAATACTACTCAGCAATAAAAAGGAGTTAAATCCTGTCTTTTGCAACAAAATGGGTGCAACTGGAAACCATTATGCTGGAAACCATTATGAAATTAGCCAGTTCCCAAAAGTCAAATATCATGTTTTCTCTGATATCTTGTAATTAATGTAGAATATTAAAAAACTAAAGGAATAAAATTAATATCTTGGGATTTTATTGTTGTTTGTATCCTTTGTTTATACTCCTGTGGAACTGTGGTCTTTCTATTTTTTCATTTGTTGACTATTATGGTTAGTGGTGTATTAAGCCTATGATTGTGGAGGGGACTGAAATTATGTTTTTGCAAAAATTAAAATAAAGAAAGAGGGGGATTAAGGTTGAGAGAGGGAATGAGGGAAGTGTGATTGTCTTGGAATTGCACCTATGAAATGCATGAGGTCTGTTCTCTTTATAATAAAAAAAACTAAAGATAAAAGAAGCGGAGCAAACAATCATCGAATCTCATTGTTTACAGTCTTTGTCTCTACAAATAATGAATAGCGTTTTTTTCTTTTTACTATTTGTTGAACTCTACTTTGTATATGGTTAATCTTATGAGTATTAAGTAAACTGAAAGTAGATCATTGTAAAAATTAAGAGAGGGAATAAGAGAGGAAGGAGGAGCAAGGATGGGAGTGTGGGTGGGAGGGGGCATAGGGTGGTAGGTATCACTATGTTCCTAAATTTGTACATATAAAATACATAGAATTTGTATACTTTTTAAAAAATTTTTAAAGATTTGTTTATTTATTTTAAAGTCAGAGTTACACAGAGAGAGAAGAAAAGGCAGAGAGAGAGAAATCTTCCATCTACTGGTTCACTCCCCAATCGGCAGCAATGGCCAGAACTGCACCAATCTGAAGCCAGGAGCCAGGAGCTTCATCCAGATCTCCCACACGGGTGCAGGGGCCAAGGACTTGGGCCATCTTCTACTGCTTTCCCAGGCCACAGCAAAGAGCTGGATTGGGAGTGGAGCAGCTGGGACTTGAACCGGTGTCCATATGGAATGCTGACACTGCAGGCGGCAGCTTTACCCGCTATGCCACAGTGCTGGCCCCGGAATTTGTATACTTTAAATAAAATTTTTAAAAAGACCTAGTAGGCCAGTGTGTACTTACAACTCAAAAAATAAAGCAGTAAAAACAAAACAAAGCAAAAAAAAAAAAAACAAACAAAAACAGAAAAGAAGTGGAGCAGCAGAGACTTAGTGTTGCAGGCATTGTAGGTGGCAGCTTAACCCACTATGTCACAATGCCAGGCTCTGCGCTGCTTCTAATCTGTCACAGTAAAAATGAAAAGCTAATATTGTTTTTACTTGAGAGGCTGAACTTAAAAGAGAATTATGGTATTCAATAAAACAGCATAAAAATAAATATTTTAAAAGCAGTGTATATGAAAATAAAGAAGTAGAAATGTGTTTGAAGAAGGAGGATATTATAAAAAGTACACTTCGTTGGGAGCTGGTGTTGCGGCATAGCAGTGTAAGCTGCCTCCTATGACACCAGCATCCCATATGTGTATTTGTTGGTGTCCCGACTGCTCCACTTATGATCCAGTTTTCTGCTAATACACCTGGAGAAACAGCAGAAGATAGCCCACGTGATTTGGCCCCTGCCACCTATGTGAGAGGCTTATATTGAAGCTCCTGACTCCTGGCTTCAGCCTAGTCCAGCCCTGGTCATTGTAGCCATTTTGAGAGTGAAACAACAGATGGAAGATCTCTATCTCTCCCTCTTTTTGTAATTCTTCCTTTCAAATAAATAAATAAATTTTTTTTAAAAAAATAGTAGAGTTGGGGCTGGTGCTGTGGTGCAGTGGGTTAAAGCCCCAGCCCACAAAGTTGGCATCCCATATGGGCGCAGATTCAAGACCCAGCTGCTCCACTTCCATTCCAGCTCTCTGCTATGGCCTGGGAAAGCAGTAGAAGATGGCCCAAGTCCTTGGGCTCCTGCATCCGCGTGGGAAACCTGGAAGAAGCTCCTCCTGGCTGCTGGCTTCGGATCAGCTCAGCTCTGGCTGGTGCAGTCATTTGGAGAGTGAATCAGTGGATGGAAGACATCTCTCTCTCTCTGGCTCTACCTCTCTCTGCAATTCTGTCTTTGAAATAAATAAAACAATTCTTTAAAAAAAATAGTAGATTTGTCATACAAAGAGTTGGTAAGCAAATTGAAAAAATTAAAGAGCATTAATACTTTTTTAAAAATCACATAGCTTTCTGAGTAATGCCAGGTGTTAAATTAAAAAACTGTTCTTTCACGTTCTTTTTCAATTTGCCACCCACATGGCAGACTCGAATGGAGTTCTAAGCTCTTGATTTTGGCCTGGCCCAGCTCGAGTTGTTGCAAGCATTTGGAAAGTGAGGCCGGTGCCGCGGCTCAACAGGCTAATCCTCCGCCTTGCGGCACCGGCACACCGGATTCTAGTCCCAGTCGGGGCGCTGGATTCTGTCCTGGTTGCCCCTCTTCCAGGCCAGCTCTCTGCTATGGCCCGGGAGTGCAGCGGAGGATGGCCCAGGTCCTTGGGCCCTGCACCCCATGGGAGACCAGGAGGAAGCACCTGGCTCCTGGCTTCGGATCAGCACGGTGCGCTGGCCGCAGTGCGCCGGCTGCGGCGGCCATTGGAGGGTGAACCAACGGCAAAGGAAGACCTTTCTCTCTGTCTCTCTCACTGTCCACTCTGCCTGTCAAAAAATAAATAAAATAAAATAAAAATATAATAAAAAAAAAGAAAGTGAACCACTGGGTGGCAAATCTTTGTCTTTTGTCTGCATCACTGTCCCTTTTCCTTTCAAATAAAATGAAAATAAATAAATGAAAAATATTTTTTAAATTCCAAAGTGAATTCTATTGACAAGTTAAAATAAGTTTGAGTAAATTTGTATTATGTATCTAAGATTTAGAAGAGTAAACCATTAAATGGTTTTAAATATTAATTGGAGAACAATGAAAGTAAATTGCAATCCTATGTTTGAAGAGTCTTTTCTAGAAGCACACCTCCTCTCTGTCTCTCTGATGGGGAAAGAGCCATGGAATTTCCAACACTCAGGGGACTTTGGGTCTCTTCCTCTTCTCTTGTGCAGACACACAGACCTCATTAATTCAACTGCCTCTTAGGAAGGGAAAGGCTGTAACCTACCAGATATCTATTGCAAACCCTGGTTAAGCTGTGGTCTCTGTTAAACCCCATTAATTCTCCCATCTGCTTAGGTACTGTCAATCAAAATAGAAATTGTGACATTGAATTGAAAACGGTTTTTAACTGGAAAAGTGTGGGGATGGTGATGTGATTGTTGAACAGTTGGTATCATAGTATTATGTATGCTATAAGTATAATTAGAAACACATGGTGCAAAATTGAGAGGACAAGTCCAAAAGCACTGTTTGTTGGTGTGGTATTTTGAAAACCTGGGGGATACTTGGGTATGTGTTATTTGGGGCATTTGAACAGCTACTGAAGCACATTTAAGGAGGATTTCAGTAAACTTTTACTATAAGATGAGGAGAGTGGTAGGTTTTGCTATTCATATATTGCTAAAGCAATATATGAAAGACTACAAATTGAACCCCATCCTGCTGAGTGAGCAGATAGCTTCTGAAATACCATGAGAACCTTTACAAAGAATTTTGTAACCAGCAGAGATTATGGGGAGAAAACTTCCACTAAAGATTCATTTCAAGATGTTTTTGAATGGATTTTCAAAGTGATTGCATGCTGGGAAATGTACAAGTGGAAATTGTCATTCAAGCACCATTTCAACTGCATTCAATAAAATTACAAGGGAAAGCTGTGTAAAAATTAGAGTATAAATACATATTTGCAGCCATGTGGCCTACTCCTAAACGTGGCTGAAAAAATGAGACTACACCAAGCTATTTCTTTTTAAACTGGAGACTTTTTGTTTCTGGAAACAAACAAGACTTTGGCCAAGATATTTCACTGATAGTAAAAAAAGTAAAGTGTATAATACTTTATAGATGGTGTTAATCTCTTAATCGCAATGACACGGGGGTCAGTGTTGTGGCATAGTAGGTAAAGCTGCTGCCTGCGATTCTGGCATCCCATATAGGTGCCATTCAAGTTCTGGCTGCTCTACTTCCAATCCAGCTCCCTGCTAAAGTGCCTGGGAAAACAGTGGAAGAGGGCCCAAGTCCTTGGGCCCCTGCACCCATGTAAGAGACCCAGATGAAACTCCTGCCTCCTGGCTTCGGCCTGGCCTTGCCCTGGCTGTTGTGGCCATTTGGGGAATGAGCCAGCATATGGAAGACCTCTCTATCTCCCCTGCTCCCCTGTAACTTTGCCTTTCAAATAAATAGAATAAATCTTTAAAGAAAGTTTCATGGGCCGGCACCGCGGCTCACTAGGCTAATCATCCTCCTGCGGCGCCGGCACACCGGGTTCTAGTCCCGGTCGGGGAGCCGGATTCTGTCTCGGTTGCTCCTCTTCCTGTCCAGCTCTCTGCTATGGCCCGGGAGTGCAATGGAGGATGGCCCAGGTCCTTGGGCCCTGCACCCCATGGGAGACCAGGAGAAGCACCTGGCTCCTGCCTTCGGATCAGCGTGGTGCGCTGGCCGCAGCAGCCATTGGGGGGGTGAACCAATGGAAAAAGGAAGACCTTTCTCTCTCTCTCTCTCTCTCTCACTGTCCACTCTGCTTGTCAAAAAGAAAAAAAAAAAGAAAGTTTCAATGACACTTGGGTCTTCAAATTGTACTATAAGATGCAGTTAACCATTTCAGGGTGATTCAGTGGATTTATAAATTTGAATGAAATGGGAAATAGCCAAAGAATAGGAAGTTTTAACCTTTGGCTCATTATTTTGAAGTATTAGACATGGAATGAGGAAAGATTCATAAAGGAAATTGAGACTGTATTATTTTTGGCATTGGCATGTGAGCAAGGTTCATACCGACTCTTAGCCCTATTGTGAGAGTTTAGGAACCTCACATATGGTACAAATCTACTTCTTTAGTTCTGTCTACTGCATGTACTCTAGTCCCTGAATGTGTCCCACACTATAGTCAGAGAAATTGTTTATTGTCTGTTGTGTATGCCTCATGGTGCATACCTCCAGATATTTACTCCTACACAGCCCGCTGCTGAGCCATCTGCTATTCAAGACCTAATTCAAATTCACCTGCATTTTAAGTCCTTGATGGCTCATTGCCACCTACTCTTGGTGGCTTGGCCCTTTTCATTTTAAGGTTGTAAGCACATGGAATCTCCCTATGCTAGACTTCATGAGGGTAAACTATCTCTGTTATTCCCAGTCATTATAGTAACTAAAAGAAGGTTATTAATAAATATTTATTAAGTGCTTGAATTATGAATGAAATATTTGTTACAAATATCTTTCATCTTATAGCCATAATACTCTGTATCCCTTTCCATGTATTACATTTCATTTTGCATTTACTAGAATAAATATTGTCAACCCAACTTTATCTGTTCTCTTTATAGCCAGGCGAAAAAGCACACAACATCAAGATTAGCAAATTTACTTTCTGGAAATTAATACTATAAGCTTGCGTGAAAAGATAATAGATATTGAATTTTAATTTCAAAAAGCCTACTAGACCTGAGCCAATACTGTCGTTTATCTTAAAAATTTAAGGCTAATGGAAATCTTCTACAGTGGACATTCAGCACAGTGCTGGCCCTGCAATAAGAATTCAAGACCAGCTGGTGCCCCGGCTCACTAGGCTAATCCTCCGCCTTGCAGCACTGGCACACGGGGTTCTAGTCCCAGTCGGGGCGCCGGATTCTGTCCCGGTTGCCCCTCTTCCAGGCCAGCTCTCTGCTGTGGCCCGGGAGTGCAGTGGAGGATGGCCCAGGTACTTGGGCCCTGCAACCCATAGGAGACCAGGAGAAGCACCTGGCTCCTGGCTTCGGATCAGTGTGGTGCGCCAGCTGCGGCGGCCATTGGAGGGTGAACCAACGGCAAAGGAAGACCTTTCTCTCTGTCTCTCTCACTGTCCACTCTGCCTGTCAAAAAAAAAAAAAAAAGAATTCAAGACCTAGCTCTTTTTAAATGTCTTTTCCCCATTTCTAACACATTATTTGAAATTCTGCTTAAATTACAATACCAGAGTTTAAATAGTTTACTTAATCATTCAGTGGGTCTTCAAATAATTATTGACCATCTACGAATGTAGATATTAATGATACAGCAGGAGGAAAATAGAGAAAAATATCTTTTCTTCTACCAGAGCTTATATTTACATTAGGAGAGATGCAAAATAACACTGGTGGCAGAGGGTGGCAAGCACTGTAAGGAAAAGTGCAGAGGACAGAATGATGTCCTTATTTAATATAGGCCAAAAAACTTGAAGGAAGTGAGGCACTAAAGTCTGTAAATATCTGGAAGAAGTGAGTTCCAGGAAAAGACAAAAACAAAATGCCAGGGTTTGTCGAGGGAACATGATTGGCATCAGAGGAACTTCCAGGAAGCCAGCAGAAAAGGTGTTATTGCAGGCTTCTAGAAGAATAATTTGGGCTGAAACATATTCCTAACTGATTTCTCTTGCCTTTACAATCTTGAGGGGGCAGATTTGGAAGCAGAGAGACCTGTAAGTAGGCTAGTGCCAAACTCCCGGTGACAGGAGATGAAGCGGATCCAATGGGTTTGCTGATTGGGGCAGAGAAAGGGGATACTAAAGGATGACCCCCCAGGTTTTTGCCTGGATGACAAGAATGATATTACCATTCTTTGATTTGGGAAAGACTTTGGGAGAAGCTAGTTCAGGGAGCAAGAATTAACAGTTTGGTCTTGGACATAGTAAGTTTAAGATGCCATTTGGACATCTGAATTGAGATGTCAAGTGAGCATTTAGCTGTGTGGAGAATTCAGCCTTAGGGGCTCTGTTCAATCAAAGACTGAATGTAAACAGCAAGTCCTAGGACCGAGTCCTGCACTGCCTGAAGAGCCCGCTTTGGGGAGATGCCTTTTCCTGGGAGAGCAGAAATGAAGTATGGTGGGAAACAGCCTAATGTAAGCCTTTGGCAGAGGGCACTTCCAAAGGGGAACTGTGCTGAGTTCCTGGGAGATTTGTGTACATTAGCCTCAGAAGCTGGGAGTCCCCACAGCATAGCTAAAAAGGAAATGAGAGCCCTTAAGCCTTTGAGGGGAGGGCAACCTTCTCCCAGCGGAACCCCTGCATCCACGTTTTTCACCAGCATTATTTCAAAGAACTAAAAATTATAGCTGATAGAAAGGTTCAAAAACAGCAACAACAGTACAAACAGTAAGATTAAACAGCTCTAAGGCCGGCGCCGCGGCTCACTAGGCTAATCCTCCGCCTAGCGGCGCCGGCACACCGGGTTCTAGTCCCGGTCGGGGCGCCGGATTCTGTCCCGGTTGCCCCTCTTCCAGGCCAGCCCTCTGCTGTGGCCCGGGAGTGCAGTGGAGGATGGCCCAGGTGCTTGGGCCCTGCACCCCATGGGAGACCAGGAAAAGCACCTGGCTCCTGGCTCCTGCCATCGGATCAGCGCGGTGCGCCGGCCGCAGTGCGCTGGCCGCGGCGGCCATTGGAGGGTGAACCAACGGCAAAGGAAGACCTTGCTCTCTCTGTCTCTCTCTCTCACTGTCCACTCTGCCTGTCAAAAAAAAAAAAAAAAAAAAAAAAGATTAAACAGCTCTAAAGATAAAATGATAAAAGAAAGTAAGTTAAATAAAGGGTCCTCCCCACTCCCCAAAACAAACAAAACAGAAAGATTTTAAAAACAGTGAAAAGGCAGCAAGCCAACCCAGGCTAAGAACAATTAAGATAAAGTAAAATTTAAAACTAAAGGTCAGAGAGAAAAAAAGAATAACCTAAACAAGCTAAAGCACTTTAAAAAGAAAAGTAAACAGCGATTTCAAAGCACAGGAGGTTAGCTAATCAACACCAGCTGAATTAAATAAGCAGTAGCAGAAGTTCCACAAATCAACAGGAGAGTCCCTGGAGCCACGGCCAAAGGCCTGCAATGCACTTCTCCTTCTGCGGCCTGGATTCCACAGGTACCTGTCCCCTGGGCAGGGTGGAGATTTGACTTTGCACCATGTACTTCCGCTCTGATTCCCAGCACCTTTTCTCCTGGGTTTTGCCCAGTTAGTGTCCCCGGTCTACACCATAGGAATGTGTCCCTGCCATCCTTCTCAAGTGTGACTCAGTCCTCTGGCTGGAGCTTGATGGGGCAGAAGTGAGCACCTGACCCAATTTCAATCCAGTTGAGTCTCTTTCCTAGACATCTAGATTTGGGACTGAGACTCAGGGCTGGTCTCTTTAATAATGACGACAATAATATTGGGTAGTCAATATTTATTGAAAATTTATGTGCTGGGGCCGGCGCCGTGGCTCACTTGGTTAATCCTCCGCCTGCGGCGCTGGCATCCCATATGGGTGCCTGGTTCTAGTCCCGGTTGCTCTTCTTCCAGTCCAACTCTGCTGTGGCCCGAGAGTGCAGTGGAGGATGGCCCAAGTGCTTGGGCCCCTGCACTCGCATGGGAGACCAGGAGGAAGCACCTGGCTCCTGGCTTCAGATTGGCGTAGCACCAGCCATTGTAGCCATTTGGGGAGTGAACCAATGGAAGGAAGACCTTTCTCTCTCTCTCGCTGTCTATAACTCCACATGTCAAATAAATAAAAAAAAGAAAATTTGTGTGCTGCGCATTGATCTTTATATGTATTTTCTCAAATTCCATAAGAACCTTATGAGGTAGGCATTACTGTCGATGAGGAAGCTGTCCTGAGAGATACATAACTTGCCCAGTGTCTTGCAGCCAGTAGATGAGAGAATCTGGATTTAGACACCTCTGAGGGACTCTGGAGCCCATGTTCTCTCAGGTTCATGGAATTCTGCCTCTTTCGAACAGAAGAAATGCAAACTTGGGAACTATGGCATGCCTGTCTTTTGTCCACTGTTGTGAACAGAACGCAGAGAATCAATAGAGACTAAGGTGCAAATTGTAGCTGCAATGGACAAAATGTTTGTGTCTTCTCATATTTATATGTTGAAATCCTAAGCCCCAGGATGCTTGCATTTGGAGGTGTGGCCCTTGGGGGTGATTATGTCATGACGTGGAGCCCTCCTGGTGGCATTAGTGCTTTTATAAGAGAGACTCCATAGCAGTCCCTCAGCTCTTCCACAACATGAAGTTACAGTGAAAAGATGATTATTTCTGAGAAATCAGGCCCTCCTCAAATGCTAAATCTGCCAGTGCCTTGACCTTGGACATTTTAGCCTCCTAAACTGTAAGAAATAAATTTCTGTTGCTTATAAGTGATCCAGCTTGTGACATTTTGTTATAACATCCTGAATGGATGAAGATAAAGATCAAGACAAGAAGGGGAGATTCCTTTTCTCATTTCAGTCAAGACTCTGTTCCCACTGCCGTGTATCATAAGCACCCAAGCATCCATTCTTCCCCATAATGTATTTCCTCTTTTTTGGATTAGGCTAATGCAATTGAATTTCTGGAACTTGTAATCATGAATCTAATATGAGCTCTGTTCCTGCATGTGGAAAAAGAGAGACTTCAAAGCTCCCATTGTCACTTGTCCCAGTGTCTGGCTTCTCCTGGTGGCTGAAATAGGTGGCCTCTATGATTGTCTTTCAGTTCTCTTTCTATGATGCCTTCTACCTAACCTGGAGGTCCTTGGAGTTCAAAAAAAACTAATAGGTCTTTCTTATGCTCTTTAAACACTTCAGATGGTTTACAAATTCCAGTTGTAAATAAATGCTTGTAAATGATATGATAGTGTTTAGGTATTTCCTGATACAAACGTAGCTCCTTCATGTAATATGTACATAATATGATTAATAATATGTACATAATATGATTAAAAGGCTATCCTCTCAGAATCAAAAAGTTACATGTTAAATGATTCCATTAAAACAGTAGAAGATTGCCCAAGTTCTTGGGCCCTTGTACCTACATGGGATACCGGGAAGAAGCTCCTGGCTCCTGGCTTCGGATTGGCGCAGCTTGGGCCATTGCAGCCATTTGGGAAGTGAAACAGCTGGACGAAAGACCTTTCTCTCTGTTTCACTCTCTCACTGTCTGTAGCTCTACCTCTCAAATAAATAAATTAAAATCTTAAAAAAATTATTCCATTTATGTCAAACATGCAGAATAGGTAAATCCACAGAGATAAAGACAAATTGGTGGCAGCCTGGACGGGGGGAGAACAGGGAGTTTCTGCCCAGGGTTTATGGGTCTAATTTTGGGGTGCCGAAAATCTTTTGTAACTAGATTTAACTGATGGTTCCACAGCAGTGTGAAACGCTCTAAATGATCTGAATTTTTCACTTCAGTATGGCTCATTTTTATGTGAATTTCACCTCGATTGTAAAAACATTAACAATCAAGAATTCTAAGCTTTGAAACAAAGTCTCTTTCACTCATTGGTCATCGTCAGGGCTCATTGTGTGAAGGACTGTAGGCCATTTCTGGGCTTGGGAACTGGAGGCTTCCTGACCATTGTTTATTACAATGCTTGCTTCATCTGAAATACAGGAGTCAGTGGGCTCTCCCAAGAAGAGTAAGGCACAGCAAGGCGTCCTTTGTCCCACTCCCGCAGATAATCAATGTTGTAATGAAGGGTTTGAGAAGGAGGCTGTTCACCGCGCTCTGCAGACACCTCTCCTTCATGTCTTGAGCAGTTCTGTGGTTTACTCCTCTGTTATTACCTAGTAGAAGGAGCACTACCCTGCAATTCCGGAAAGGAAAATGATATGTTTTTGCCACCACTGTAAATCATCTGAGATACAAAATAAGAGGTAGGTTGACCTCACAGGAGGATCAAATAGTATCCTCAATGCCTGAAAATGGCAATCTTGCTTTCTTGGCAGGGCCCTTCCAGGATAAAGACAGTCTGAAAGCTCTGCCTGGATCTTTAACAACGTTATCATCAAGGCTACGAAAGCAACACAGGTGACTATTTACAAAGAGACTTTACCGGAAAATGCCCTGCATGGGAGTCTGTCTACCAGGGTTTCCACCATCAAGTTCCAAGCAGATTTGGTTTATCTACTTTTGAATTTGGCAGGGAAAAGGGATCCTCTCTGACTTTTGGACCAAGATTTACCTGAAGTTGTTCCCTTGTTAATATTCTTTGAAATTCCATATTTACAAAGTTGAGGTCAGCTTCTAGTTCCTAGCTAAACTTATATTTATCAAATAAAATAACCAAGGGGAATCACAGATGTCTAGAACTAGGAATCATGTAACTTCTTCAGACAGGTTGGTGGGCTTTGGCTGTGGCAGAAGAGAAATAGTGGCCAGAAACATACAGTACCTGATGTCCCATTAGACCACAGAGGCCAACACCCTGGGTCTCTTCAAATTAGATGTTTTCCCCTTGGTTCTGTGCCTGAGGGGAAGTCTCTAAGTTCCCTCTCTCTTTGAAGCTTTCACTAAATTTCACTGCACTCTTCTTCCAATAAAGTTCATGCATTCCCCCTCCCAGCAAAACAGGAGAAAATGAAAATATCTGAGAGGTTTATTGACCTCTGCACTATTTTTCAAACGCATCTTTTTGTTTTAGAGCAGTGCAAATACATTTCCTGGGATCATGGACCCATGCAGCTTACAAATCTTTTTAGGGCTTACCCTGTTCCACGCTTTCCATGATACATGAGTTTTCTAAAATTAATATTTATTATTTTATTTTCAATATGGAGAGAGAGAGAGAGAAAAGCTTCCATGCACTGGTTCACACTGCAAATGCCTACACCAGCTAGGTCTGGGCCAGACCAAAATTAGGAGCATGGAAATCCATCCAAGTCCCATGTGGGTGCCAGGGACCCAAGTTCTTGAGCCATCACCTGCTGCCTCCTAGAATACACATTAGCAAGAAGCCGGATCACAAGCGGAGCTGGGACTCAAACCCAGGCACAGTAGATACAGTCATCCCAAGTGGCGTCTTAACTGCTACATCAAATGTCTGTTCTACCAGATACATCACTTCTTGTGTGCCATTCTTTCTATGAAGCCATCTGGACTCTAACGTTTGAAATGACAGGAAACCTAACTATCTCACATTTCATTTGTTTTGTGCTTGTGCTTACAGAGATAGATAGATAGATAGATAGATAGATATGATATGATATCAGATAGGTAGATAGATCAATCCTACTCTCAAGATTCTATCTCTGTCTTTCTCTCTACCCTCCCAACCCCCCAAGAGAACTGCATATATTTCATAGTCTGCTTTTTTGCAATTGACATTTCAAGTACACTTCTCATAATGACACAAAGTATTCATTATGTTAATTGTAAATAGCTTCATATATAATTGCCTTAATTAGAATTCACATAGCCATACCTAATTCTACTTTCATAAGTAGAATTCAATCACTTTTTCATTTTGAACAAATTGGTTATTGAATCATAGATTTAACCTTCACTCCTTGGCTTTAATTTTATATTCTAGAAAAACATTGAACAAATCTAATCCTTCATCCATGACACAGTTCTTTCCAGTGTTTTAAAAAAAAAAGCTATCAAGTTCCTCTTAAAATTTGTCGTTTCCAAGGTAAACATCCTCAGTTCTTTCAATTGCTCCTTGCAAGTTGCGGTTTCCAGACCCTTCACAAGATTGATTGTTCTCTGGAGTAGCTCTAGTTTGTCAAAATTCTTTGTAAAGTATGGTGCTAGAGTCAATTGCCATAATAACAATAATAATAATAACCAGTACTTATTAACTGTGCACAATGTTCCAGGAACTGGACTAAAGGCTTAGCTCATTTAATCCTCACAAAACCCTCTCATGTATGTGTTATTATCCTTATGTTTTTAAAAGAGGAGACTGGCTTTAATATGTCAACTGACATGCCCAAGGTCACATACATAGACATTTTAGTAAAACTAGGAGTAAAATGCACTCCATGTTCTGAATCATTTTGTAACGCCCCAGAATTTTGGGGTCATGTGGAATTTAGGGGTGAAATGTTAAAATTTGGGGGAGACTATTTAGGTTTCAGTTTCTTGCTTGGCAGTTTCACATTTATAGAAGATAGGATAGAACTCAGTTCTTTCAAGACAGGCTAACACACACCAGCGCATCCATTTGTAAATGTCCATTGAGTGGCTACTTCTTGCCAGGCACTATTTCAGGAGGTGACAGTACTGAGACAAGTGAGGTAGATAAGGGTCCTTTTCTCATGGGGATGACATTCTATTGGGGGAGTCAGACATGCGAGAAGTAAGCAAATAAACCTGATGATTTCAGTTACTGATAAGTGGTATAAAGAAAACAAGACAGTGGGGCCAGTGCTATGACATAGAGAGTAAAGCTGCCGCCTGCAGTGCCAGCATCCCATGTGGGCGGTGGTTCAAGTCCCAGCTGCTCCACTTCCAATCCAGCTCTCTGCTCTGACCTGGGAAAGCAGTAGAAGATGGCCCAAGACCTTGGGCCCCTGCACTCATGTGGGAGATCCAGGAGAAGCTCCAGGCTCCTGCCTTTGGACCGGCACAGCTCCAGCCATTGCGGTCAACTGGGGAGTGAACCAGCAGATGGGGGATTTCTCTCTTTCTGCCTCTTCTTCTCTCTATGTGTAACTCTGACTTTCAAATTAAATAAATAAATCTTGGAAAAAAAAAAAGGATAAAGCATTGTGCTAGAAGGGGCTATCTTGGAGCATGATGGGAGACAGCATGTGGTCTTGTGATCAGGTGAGACCTCTTGGAGGAGCTGATGTGGAGTCTTAGACCAGAATGATGAGAAGGAACCAGCTTTGTAAAGATCTAAAGGAAAAATGTCCAAGGCTCAGGGAAAGCCAAGGCTCAAGATCCCAGGAACAGAATAAGCTTAATGACCTCGAGAAGCAAAAAATGTCCGTGGTTAAAAAAGACTAAGTGATGGAGGAGAGGAGAGGGATAACCTGAGGGATACAGGCAGGGACAGATCCCATAACAGCCCGTGGGCCAAGCTAAGGACTTTGAATTTCTTTGTAGGTGCAATGGGAAACCTGTGCTGGGTTTCATAGAAGAAGGTAGACTGACTCAATTAATATATATTTCTAAAGATTTATTTATTTATTTGAAAGTCAGAGTTACACAGAGAGAAGGAAAGGCATAGAGAGAGGTCTTCCATCCACTGGCTCACTCCCCAATTTTGGCCGCAATGGCCAGAGCTGTGCTGATCCAAAGCCAGGAGCCAAGAGCTTCTGCCAGGTCTCCCAAGTGGGTGCAGGGGCCCAAGGATTTGGGCCATCTTCTACTGCTTTCCCAGGCCATAGCAGAAAGCTGGATGGGAAGTGGAGCAGCCAGGACTCGAACTGGTTCCCATTTGGGATGCTGGCACTGCAGGTGCACCTGCTACGCCACAGTGCCAGCCCCCCCATTAATATTTTTTAATGATGACATCACTACAGTGTAGAGAATGGATTATAAAGAGGAAAGAATGAAAGCCCAGATGAGTCAGGAGGTCATTGCTGTAGTCCTGGTAAGAAATGGTTCAGATCAAGTGGCAGCTGAAGCAGCTGCCACTTGATCAGTGGAAAGAAATGGATGAACTCAGAATAAATGGAGGAAAAGTGGACACAACTTCCTGCTAAGTTGAATGGAGTTGGGTAAGAGATGGAGAGAAACTAGTTTAAGCATTAGATCTTTGGGTTGGTAAGAATGCTGTATGTACTACGTGCATGGGAATATATAAAGGTATATTCAGGTATACCGACTCTCTACATTTAGTAGCTAATTTAATTCTCACAATAATCATGGGATGCAGGTAGTATTTCTCCCAAGCTCTTTCTGACAAAGCAGCTGAGATATAGAAAGGCTACATAACTGTTTCACACTGTTAGTAGTAAATAGGGACGCCAGAATTTGAACCCAGTTGTGCCTGGCATCAAAGATAGTGCACTTTTTCCTGTGATCCATCACACCCCTGAAGCTCTGAGGAGGACTACTGGTTGCCCATAAGGGGAGATGCACTTAAAATATCACTTATGCAGTCCCATGTGAGGACACGTTCACTTAGCAGAAGGCTGGATGTTACCTTCCTCTGGGTACTGGGGGGAACAAATTCCAGTTTTGGAACCTTATGTTTTAGAGATGTTGACACATTGGGTGGAATCAAAAGTAAATAAAATGATTAAGCAGATGGAGAAAATGACTTCTGAGAAATGATTAAAATATTGCAGCTCAGCACAGTGATGACTAAAGAGGACATCAGCTTGTAAATATTTTAGGGCTGGAAATAGCAGGAAGAAGGGATTTTTCAGCAAGAAAAGGAGAAAGAAAACACATGAAGGAACAGACAAAGAATGGAGTTCACCTCCTAAATATGTCCTCACCAACTGCTATGACTGGAAGCTTACAATGACTTGGTGTGTAGATTTTCTCATCTCAAAGAAATGAATTCTGATTAAATAAGAAACAGATGGTATCTAGATACAAAGTCATCAAAATCCACAGAAAAGATTCCTTAATTCTTTTAGTCATTCATTTGATAAATATTTCTTAGCCTTCTACGTTGCATGAGACACAGGACAGATGTAGATTTGGGGCTGAAATATGGGTATTCACTGTGACTATTTGTATTTGATAATGAAATTTATTTTTTATGGCACAACTATTATGACAATTCCCCCACAGGAATGTCTAGCTGGGGTCAAAATTACTCATGCATTGAAACATATTAGCTATTGTCACGTTCTGGGGACTGGGGAAATGGTGAGACTGGTACCGTGTAACCTCTTGCCTGATTACGGCTATTCTCTAAAGAATGGGGAGGTTTAAGTTTCAGACACAGGCTACTGATTTCCTTGCATTTGACACAATGTGTGTTTGTCTGCACATTTGCTAGTGAAATAAGAGAACACGGCTGCTTGATTACACAGGGACAACTGTCCAATGGATCGGATGCATTATCTCTCCTATTCAGTATGAAAATTATATCTATCTGGCTGCAAAGACGGAGAGCCTTGGTTTATCAGCTACATCCGGGCTGCACACAAAAGCTAAAGCCATGGAGGGAAAGGCTTCTTGAAAAGCACACCTGTGCTTTTCAGACATTTTTGAAGTATCATATTTGTTTTCTGCTGTTTTCGGCCTTCCGCTCTTGCTTCCCTGTGTCAGTAGGGAGGCTGTCCTGTGTTCTGAAGGTTAACGAGAAATCCAAGTGAATGTGTTGTCTTAACGGAATTTGAATGCACTCCCAAATGACACATTTTTTTTCCCCCTTTCAGGCTTGCTTATAAAAGTTACACCTGCAGAAACTGGACTGAGTCCAGTGAGGAAGGACATCACATTTTGCCTGAATGTGCAAAAAATGAGCGGGGTGTTGTCTGTACCTCTGCAGACTCTGAGCAGGCCAGTGAGTAAAGAACATTTATTTCCTGTGCACCATCTATGAGTTGAGAATGAGTCACACACTGACACTGGTGGAAAGAATAGCGTGTCTTCTTTTTTCTAGCTCTGTGTGCTTTCAAGACTATAGAATTTTTCTTAAAATTGGCTTGTTTCTGCTTCTGAGGCAGCTTATCAGAATTTTATTTTTAATCTGCCATAGGACTATTTTAAATATGCTGTTTTGATTCATAACTTGATTCACAGCCAATGATTCCACTTACAGGGAATTTTCTGGGGGAGACAAATCTTTTAGGTTCATCTGATCATCTAAATGCATTACATTGGTTTGCAAGTGTTCAAATGAGTTTACTTTGAAGGTGGGGGGGGCAGAGGCATTTATCAAACATCTGAAAATTATCAGCAGAAGTTGTGGAATTGTTGCTGGGCTACCATTATTTCAAAAATTTACTTTTATTTCAAAGATTACCATTATTTAAAAATTTGACTCAATTGCTGGCAAGTGAAAGCCAATATCTTAAGTCACACAGAGTCAGTTATTAAGGGAAATTTCAGATATTTTTCCCTTTCTACTTGAAAACTAGAAGGGGACACAACCCTGAGGAACTTAGCACGGGAGGCCCAGATTTCCCCTGCGTCAGTCTTGGGTTTCTTTCTGCTCTGTATCCTCTACTTCACCTTGAGACAAGAGGCCGTGTGGAGCCCCGAGGGTGTGGGACAGACCACTGTGGGCTGGTGAGCAGCTGCATCCCCATTCCTCGGCTGTCATCTCCAATGTTGATGGGTTCATTGTGTAGATTGATTGGGATTCTAGACATTTTTATCTGCTAATTATGGAATATGAAACCCTCCAAAACCACACTTGGTAGTTAGGAACATTTTTCAAAGAATGCTGTTCACAGCCATGTAATATTGTGCTGCCACGTTCTGGTGCCCGATGCACGGATTCCCTAGCAGGTGGCTTACTCACATCTCTCACATCTGTCTCCCCTGTGCTTCCCCAGGAACAAATTGGAGAGAACTTCCCTTTACCTGAACTTCCTGTAACCTGTTCTTATGTTCTTACAACTGGACATTCACTTCCTAGAGCTGAGACCAGGCCTGCTCACCAGGAAATGAAAGAATTCCTGTTCTAACTTCAGACATGGGAAGCATCAGGGCCTCACTCTGCTGGTCCCTGTCCATTCCCATGCAGCTGGTCCCACCTTCCCTGCCCATGACCAGGCTTTGTGTCTTCCTCATCTGCCATGCCTACATTTCCATCAAAGACACTTCTGAAGGCACTTCTGTGGTTCATTGTGTCCTCCAGCTCTCTCTGACCTTTCACTTCCCCAGTTTCTTTGGCATGTTTTACCAGGTTTCATTTTCAATGAACTTGGCTTTATCATTTTAAACACTGTATCAGCGAAGTGGTTGAATTTACAATTAAATAGGTTATATTTAACAAAGTTAAGAAACACTCCAAACTCATCATTTCCTAATTTTCCTGTGTGTTCTTGAGGCTCTTTTTCATTCATTGTACGTGTGCTTACAGGGTGGAAATACTATGCAATGTTGTTCTACTGTGTAACTCTTTCCAACTCAGCATTCAGTGACATCATGTGGGCAGCATGAAATTGGCCAGTATAGCCATGGAAATTGGTAGACACTGCAAATTGGAGTTTTCAGGCTATTAAACATTTACTATCATATTATTGGCTGGCTCTCCAAATGTGAAAAGAGAATGATACAGTATATACATTATTAGCTTGGTATTAGGTTACAGTGACATAATTCCTATGTAGAATCTGGCTCAACCAGTTGATGAATCTTGGAACTATCTCCTTCCTCATGTTGTTAATATAAGTATATTAAACATCACATAATCTTTCAGTGCTTATTCAGGATGATCCTTAGGGGGTAAAGTAATATCCAAATGTGATATTACAGGAAGAGATAATGGTCCATGGGGCTTGGGGTAGAATGATATTTCTGCTCAACTCATGAATGTGATGAGTACCTTCAGGCCACAGACTCTGAGACAGTCCTGGCACCACATGAACTCCTTTGAGGGTTCCAGCTGAACCTCTGTCTACTTCCACATCCCTCCCCTCTTTTCCCCTGCCAACCCTTGCTAGAGGAGGCCAATGTGTTGGTCTCCAAAGGCCATTGAGGTACCTCCCTGGCTGTAACTTTTGTCTCTCAACTTTCTTTCCTGAGAGTCAACTTTTATGCCTCAGTTACCAACGCACTTCCATACTACACTGCAGTTGATCTCTGTCACACCTGACACCATTTCCACCTCCCATGTCTGTGACTTCATTTTCTCAGCCTCTATTTTTTTCCCTCTTGCTTGCTCTGTCCATCATTAAAGATATTTATAAGACCCAGAAACCAATTTGAGACACTAAGTCATTCTCCTACTTGGTCATTGATTAATTTGAAATTATTTATTAAATCTCTACTGTATGCAGAGCACTATACTTCATACATACCTAGGAAAGCAGTTTGAACAAAGTTGTAAAAAGAATTACAAATGTATAGATATAAAAACTATAGGAGAAAGAGAAAGGAGGTCACATCTCACGAGAAGGTTGGAAAGGGGAGGTACAAAAGGTTGTGTGGTTTAGGAAACAGCAATGTTCATGGATAGATCATGGGAATTTTAGTTCATACAATGCATACTGTGTCCTTAATTATTTCTTGAACATCCAGTTTCTCTGTGCTGTACTATAATTTCGCGCAGGCAAAGGTATTTCCATCAACCCAGTCTCATCTTATTCCTAGCAAACATAAGCGCTTAAAGGCAATTTAGTGCCTCATGGATAAAAAAGTTTGCAACAAATCTTTGTTGACAAAAGAATCAATGATTAAGCCATGATTAGATCAAAAGATGATATGCCTTCTATTAAGTAACATCTTGATTCTATTTTTAGAGATTCATAGACATTCAGAGCTGAAAAATACCTTAAGATATTTAGGTCTAGTGACTCCCAAATCTGGCTGTATGTGCATATCAGAATAGAATGGGAATGTGCTGGGATGCAGTATGCTTACAATGCAGATGCCTAACCTCCACCCCACACCACATGAACCAGAAGCTGTGTTTTATGAATGTTTCTCTCAGGCTGCCAGGGTTTGTGCCCAACGAATGAAGTCTGACTTCATCTACTACCTGCCAATCCCACTCCTCCTCCTCCATAAGATTATAACAGTAACACCTTTGCCAACACCAGCCATGCCGTCCAGGTATCTCTAGGCTGCCAGCATTTTGTAGTTATCTTTGCTCTCAGAGGCCAAGTGAAATGACCTGTGACCCCATATTTCCAGGGTGCCTGAGGGGAGACTGGAGCTTGTCTGAATCTTCCCATGCTTCAGCCTCTTCCAAACTTTCCAGGTTCTAACTCTCTCTCAAGCTTGCACTGTCACCCCCTCCCTTTTCTCTTCTATTCCTTAGCTGCTATGGAAAAACCACCTGGATATGTTTATTGAAGTTTGGGGACAATCAGCCAGTAAGTA
Source organism: Oryctolagus cuniculus (assembly GCF_051225735.1). Lineage (NCBI taxonomy): Eukaryota > Metazoa > Chordata > Mammalia > Lagomorpha > Leporidae > Oryctolagus > Oryctolagus cuniculus. The sequence continues at coordinate 78,101,759 of NC_142877.1, read as the reverse complement.
TGTATTGAGAATCTTTCTGTTCCACGTGATGTACTGACAATAAAACTCAAGTTAAATGTAAGCAAAAGTAGAAAACTTAATTCCTAGCCTCTTGAAGTATACTGTCAATTGGCTGGTATGGATATTATTAATTCAGTGGTTATTGAAAATATGTATAAAGTTATAGGTGAGGAGCATGAAGCCTTCAGCGTTGTCATAAAAGAGAAGTATATGATGCAATAAGAAGAAAAGAAGGGATTGACCTACTGGGGATTTAAGAGATAGCTTCACCACTGGAGTTATAAGTGAGCTGAAAACTCTTTAAATGAATAGCACTTGCAAAAGGCCTGTGATGGGGAGATTGGGAACTCAAAAGAGACTTGGATAAAGAAAACAAGGTAGAGGTGTGCTACAAGACAAGGCTGGTGAGGAGGCTGAGACAGAGAAGCCAGGAGAGACTGGGGGAAATCTGAGACAGGCGAGCAGCACAGGAGCCAGGTGAGAGGATTCAAGGAGGAGCTGATCCATAACTGGGCTTGTCTCAACGTTGTGGTGTGGATGAAAGTCAGACTGAAGTAAGTTGTAGGATAAATGGGTAAGGAGAACTTGAGAAAAGAAAAGAAGCATCGTGCTTTTGAGATCTGACTGTGGGGGCCGGTGCTGTGGCTCATTTAGCTAATCCTCCGCCTGCAGCGCTGGCATCCCATATGGGCGCTGGGTTCTAGTCCTGGTTGCCCCTCTTCCAGTCCAGCTCTCTGCTGTGGCCCGGGAGTGCAGTGGAGGATGGCCCAAGTCCTTGGGCCCTGTACCCGCATGGGAATCCAGGAGGAAGCACCTGGCTCCTGGCTTCAGATCGGCGCAGTGCCGGCCATAGAGGCCATTTGGGGGGTGTCTCTCTCTCACTGTCCAATTCTATCTGTCAAATAAATAAATAAATAAAAGAATAAATAAAAAAGAGAGATCTGACTGTGAGGTAGAGGAAGAGAACACTAGCCTGCCAGGAAATGAGTGAGACTGAAGAAGTTTGTTGGAGATTAGAATGATTAGCTCACATTTAGAAGCTAATGGGAAAAGATCCAAAGGAGAAACATGGTGGGGGCGGGGGGAGAAGGAAAACAAACACAAAAAGTGGGGACAGTGAATACAGTGAGGTCCCTGTGATGGCACAGCAGATGGAGGTGCTGGTTTAGAGAGCAAGTAGGACAGCCTCTCCATTGCAAAGCAGTGAAGGAGGTGGTCATGGGAGCAGAGAAGCAGGTGCATCGCAACAGGGCTGAGCACGTGGGAAACCTCGGAAAGCGACCACACAGTCCTACAGTTTACCAGCCCCTGCAGCCACAGGGGGTTTCTCGCTGGCCAAGGTTTTGTCTTTTATTTTTTCTCTTTCAGTTTCTACCTGTTAACACATTGTTCATAAGCTCCATGGCCCCCTTCTTCTCTTTCTGCCTTCCTTCTTCTTTATTCTGTCTCTGCCTTCTTCCATCTCTCTTTCCCTCCTCCCATTATGTTCTTTTCTTTTGTTAACGTCTTTCCAGATCTCAATCCTCTTTCTTCTAGGCTTCCCAGCAAGACTCAAAATCCCTTGCAGTGAAATGCAGTGCCTCTCTTACGTAGCCTCCATCTTTTGGACAATGCCCGGAAGCCCAGCCTTTTTCTGCCAAGAGACTCATGAAGGTCAAAATAACTTTTTTAATCTAAACAGTGATGACCTATGTCTCTCCCCAAGAAGGCTGAACACTTTTCAGTTCTGCTTGATAAAATGCAACTTCCCAGGCATGCCCATCTTACAGAGGTGGTGTAATGATGAGAACAACTATCTAAACTGCGTTGTAAATCATTTTCAGCTTTAAATGGCATAATAAAATCATTTTACCACATAATGCCTAAAAATTATCCTAAAGTAACAAGAAAAATGATAAAGAAAAGCAGAAACTTGATCTTCAATTAAACTGAGACATAACCTTGAACCACAATATACAAAAAGCATAAAACAGATGGAAGAGTGATGACATATAGATACAAACTTCAAATATTTTGTGGAAAAATGAATTAAAATATAGATTTATTTTGGTGCAAAAATCGGGGTGGAGGAGGCAGTGCTGTGGCACAGTGGGTTATGCTATCACCTGCTACACTGACATCCTATAGTGGAGTGCCCGTTGGAATCCTGGCTACTCCACTCCTGATCCAGCTCCCTGCTAATGCTCATGGGAAGGTAGTAGAAGATGGAAGATTGCCCAAACACTTGGGGCCTGCCATCCTGTGGGAGACCTGGATGGAGTTCCTGGTTACTGGCTTCAGCCTGGCACACACTTGGCTGTTGTGACCATTTGGAGAGTAAAGCAGTATTTGAAAGGTGTGTGTGTGTGTGTGTGTGTGTGTTTCTCATACTCTGTTGTTTTGCTTTTCAAATAAATAAATCTTTTTTAAAAATTTTAAATCCAAGCATAGTCCTTTCATAATATATATTTCCACATACTTTTTGAAGACCCCCTGTAGAATCTGATTCACTTTCAACATCTGCACGCAGTAAGTAATTACTTCATAGTTCTTCCCTAAGTCCTAAATCTGTATTTTGTTTACATCAGTGAAACTGAAGTACTTATTCAAATGGTTTTTCCAAAATAAAAGCTGATCTTTCCAGATATAAAGCCAAAATTTCATCTCTTAGGAGCTGGGAAAACTTGCTTCTTTATCAGTGGTAGATTTTTATGACAACCAATATTCAAGATCTTCTTTTAAAAATCTTAGGATCAGGGCCAGCACTGTGGCACAGTAGGTTAATCCTCTGCCTGTGGTGCCAGCATCCCATATGGATGCCGGTTCTATTCCTGGCTGCCCCTCTTCCAGTCCAGCTCTCTGCTGTGGCCTGGGAAGGCAGTGGAGGATGGCCCAAGTGCTTGGGCCCTGCACCCCATGGGAGACCAGGAAGAAGAAGCTCCTGGCTCCTGGTTCCTGGCTTCGGATCAGCACAGCTCCAGCCATTGCGGCCACCTGGGGAGTGAACCATGGACAGAAGACCTTTCTCTCTGTCTTTCCCTCTCACTGTCTGAACTCTACCTCTCAAATAAATAAATAAAAATCTTTTTAAAAAATCTTAGGATCTAGTCTCAAAAAAACATGGGTTCCATTTTTTTAAATATCTTAGATAATATCTAGTGTAAAAAATTCACAGTCTACTTCACAAGCTCATAACCTATTTTTTGGTTTCTTTCTTGCTATGGGAAAGTAAGGCTTCCTGTCACCAAATATGGCATCTACACGCATCCAAGCATTTCATGTTTACTTTTTTGGATTACGTAAAATAGAACCCAAGACAAATATGTCCTTGAAACCCCCAAGATTCTTCCTGACTTTTCCTCTGCAGTGTACTGACCATTTGCTTTTAGCCCAGGCATGTGTTTTTGTAGAGCTTCTGGCTGAGCCCCTATCACAACGGGGAAAGTGCCAAGTTGGATTGGTATATAGGACATTTGGGAATAGTCTGTATTTAGGGAGCTTAATTAGTCTTCCTCGGGGGACGACAAGTCAGGGCAGGATGTTCTTATTCCTACATAATAAATACTGTACAGGAAGGTGAATAATAAGTGATCCCACCTCTCACCCTGCAACCCCATACTTTCCATAAAATAGGTGAAGCAGATGGCCAGATACTCAGGACAGGGAGAGCTTCAGGGCTGGCTCTTCTCTTGCTCTCTTCACATATTAATAGCAATAACAGAAGCTGAGGAACAGTTTTCCCCTGTTCACAGTAAACTTGCAGGCAAAATCCTTTCTGATCAGTATCAAGCTTCTCTGATCACCCTCAGAGGGAGCTCCATGTGGGAACGTTTGTGCAATATTTGGTAACTAGCTGTGCTGTGGTTGCAGATATGTGGTGCATATCAAGAAAAGAAAGTGTAGCCGTAGCATCCTGGGAACTGACTGACCTAATTAGTCTATTCAGACCTTTCATCATGAGAAAACAATTTATTCCTCTCTCAGCCTCACCAATGGTTAATGGAACAAATGAGAAAACAGGAGATTGTGGTAAAGATGCTGAACTGCAGTAGGGTATAAGCACTTATTACCACTTAGGACTAATTAGAGGATAAGGCTGGAAATTCTGATTAAGGAACATTTTAAAGAAAATGTGACATTACTTTCAACCATGAGGAATTACCATCAACAATGGTTGGAAACAGGCAGGCCATTCCAGACCTGCTGGGAGGCACACAAAAGGCTGTTTCCAAATCTGCAGGTTGCTTGCAGAACCCACTGTTGGAGGCCTTGTGCATCTACATTCTTGAAGAGGCTAAAGCTCCTTTCCCCAAAAAAACGGTTGTATCCCCATGGATTCTCTTTATGACACTCAGAAGTTAGTTTCTTGATTCCATTTGTTCATCCATTCACCAATTTTTGTGAGAACATTCTTAGCATCAGGTGAGAGAAACAAGCGAAAAAACTAACTAGTTACCTGTACAGTATGTAAGATGCTATTGAGTAATAAGGAGAAATTGAATTGAATGGGAGGAGAATAGGAAATACTGACAGGAACAGAGAGAGGGCACGGTTGCAACATTAAAGAGTGATGGGGGCCGGCGCTGGGGCACAGAGGGTAAAGCCACCGCCTGCAGTGCTGGAATCCCATATGGGTGCTGGTTCCAGTTCTGGCTGCTCCACTTCTGATCCAGCTCTCTGCTATGGCCTGGGAAAGCAGTAGAAGATGACCCAACTCCTTGAGCCCCTGCAACCACATGGGAAACCTAGAAGAAGCTCCTGGTTCCTGGCTTTGGATGGGCCCAGCTCTAACCATTGAGGCCATTTGGGGAGTGGATGGAACACCTTTCTATCTGTCTCTGCCTCTGCCTCTCTAACTCTGCCTTTCAAATAAAAATTTAATCTTAAAAAAAAAGAAGAGTGGTGATGGGGCTTGTGTGGCATAGTGGGTTGCAGGTTAGCCTGCCACCTCTGATGCTGGAGTCCCATATGGTTACCAGTTAGTGTCCCAGCTGCTCCACTTCTGATCCAATCCCTTGCTAATGGCCTGGGAAAAGCAGCAGAAGACGGCCCAGGTGTTTGGACCCCTGGCAATCATGTGGGAGATCCGGGTAAATCTCGTGCCTCCTGGCTTCAGCTTTGTCCAGTGCTGGCCATTGAAACCATCTGGGGTTCGAACCAACAGGTGGAAGATCTCTCTCTCTGTGTGTGTGTGTGTGTGTGTGTATGTGTGTGTGTACATCTCCCTCTTTCTCTGTAACTCTTTCAAAATAAAAAAATAGTAATAAATAAGAGTGATGGGGATAGGTCTCTGAAAAAGATATACTTGTACAAAGATCTGAACATTATTGGGAAGTAAACCATGTTTACATCTGGGAGAACAAATATTCCAGACAGAGGGAAGAAACAGTGCAAAAGCCCTAAGGAAAGAGTACATTAGGTAAGTACCAGTGGCGGCAAGAAAACCTGTGTGCATGGAGAGTAGTAAGAGAGTAAGAGAGGAAATGGGTAGAAATGGAGGATCCAGGTTGTTCAGGGCTCCTAGGTGATTGCAAAGACACCATTGGTACCTGGTGGCTTTACAACTGGATGCTATAAAACTCTTAGAAAGAAACTAACTCCAATACATCTCAAATTATTCCAAAATAATGAAAAGGATAGAACTCTGCTAAATCCTATTCATGAGGCCAGCATTGCTCTATTACCAAAAACAAAGATACAACACAAAAAGAAAATTACAAACCAATATCCTTGATGAACATAGATGCAAAAATTCTTAACAAAATATTATTGACCCCAAACCAACACTACATCAAAAAGATCACATGTCACCCTCAAGTGGAATTTATCCTAGGGATGCAAGGATGATTCAACAATCACAAATAAATAAATGTAATACATCATATTAAGAGAGTAAAAAACAAAAACCATATGATCACAATAACTGTAAAAAAATCTTTTGATATGATTCATCACCCCTTCATGATAAAAGCTCCAACAGATTAGGCATAGAAGAAACACAGATTAAAATGATTAAGGCTATAAATGATAAACCCACAACCAATATCATATCGAATGATATGAAACAAGACAAGGATATCCACTTTCACCACTCTTTTTTTTAACTTTTATTTAATAAATATAAATTTCCAAAGTACTGCTTATGGATTACAATGGCTTTTTCCCCTCATAACTTCCCTCCCAACTGCAACCCTCCCAACTCCCGCTCCCTCTCCCATTCCATTCACATCAAGATTCATTTTCAATTATCTGTATATACAGAAGATCAATTTATATATATTAAGTACAGTTTGCACCCACACAGAACATAAAGTATAAAATATTGGAGTACTCGTTATAGCATGAATTCACATTGAACAACATATTAAGGACAGAGATCCTACATGAGGAGTAAGTGCACAGTGTCTCCAGTTGTTGACTTAACAAATTGACACTCTTGTTTATGGCATCAGTTATCACGCTAGGCTCTAGTCATGAGTTGCCAAGGCTATGGAAGCCTTTGCCGACTTTGATCTTATTTAGACAAGGCCATAGTCAAAGTGGAAGTTCTCTCCTCCCTTCAGAGAAAGGTACCTCCTTCTTTGATGGCCCATTCTTTCTACTGGGATCTCATCTCACTCGCAGATATCTTTCATTTAGGTGTTTTTTGTTTGTTTTTTTTTTGCCAGAATGTCTTGGCTTTCCATACCTGAAATACTCTCATGGGCTCTTCAGCCAGATCCGAATGCCTTCAGGGCTGATTCTGAGGCCAGAGTGCTGTTTAGGACATCTGCCATTCTATGAGTCTGCTGTGTATCCCACTTCCCATGTTGGATCATTCTCTCCCTTTTTTTATTCTATCAGTTAGTATTAGCAGACCTGAATCAATTGGATAATAAGTTGTGCCATGCGGTATGGGGTGGTATCCTTAAAGAATCTTGAAAATTGCATTGTGTTTTTATCTGCTTCTTGAGTTTATGTGTTCTGGTACATTTTGAGCAAAACTGCAATATGTGATGAGTTACTTGCTCTACATCTTTCTTGTGGGGAGCAACTCGGACTAGACTAAGTTACTGGAATTAAGACTTATTCTATGCATCTGCTCTCCCACAATATGGTGCTGAAAAGGGAGTAACAACTTCTACGCAGCTGCCTCTCACCAGCTTGAGTGATGACCTGCAGGAGCTGATCCTGCTCCTGATTGCAGGAGAGCAGTGTACTCGGTGTGTGGGTAGCAGAGTTGGGATTGGTGGAAGAGGACTATAAAGGAGGAGAGAGACAACATGCACCAGGAACATCTGAAGGAACACCTGAGGAACATCTGAGCAGGCCCCGAGAGAGCCGGCCGGCGGTGTGCCGCTCCCCCACGGAAGTGGGGAAAGTGGCAGGGGGAACCGCCCTTCCACGGAGGTGGAAGGGTCAGTAGCCAACCCGGGAAGAACCAGCAGCAAACCCGGGGAGGGCCGAGCAGACAAAAGAACAGCGCAGGGTCCTGTGTCGTTCCTCCACGAAGAGGGGGAGCGACACTTTCTAAACTCCAAGTCAAGTTAGAGTTGAATTTCATAAATTTTAAGGCCATATAAAATTTTTTTGTTTGTACACATTAATCCTCCCCAAATATGTTAAGAGAATAATTGTAAAAATTTGAAAAGATGAGTTTAAATATTAAAGGTTATAATTGTAACTTTCATGTTTTTCCTCCTATATTTTGCTACAATTCCTCTTACAATTCAATAGTTTTTGTTCTTGGAGACAAAACTTTGGCTTTTTATAAGTTTTGGTCTAGGCTTTTTCAACAGGAATCTCTGCCATCATCAACATTTTCACATGGGGAAGAACATTTCTTCTACTCAAAGTTCTCGCAATCTTGGTTCTGTCCCCAGTGTCCTCCTCTCCCAGCTCAGGAAGACTTGTTCTGTCTTTCATCCTTCCATTGGAAACCTGCCTATTTCTGTTATGATGTATCCCAATACATTAGTATTAACATATTTATTATTCTTTCTTTCTTCCTCATTAGACCTGAGGATCCCTGAAAACAAAGCCTATTTAAATATACATTGGGAGAAAAATTATTGACCAGTGAAGCTTGTCATAACAGGCCATGTATAGAATAGAGGAGGAGCCAGTGAAGAGGCCAAGACGGCAGGGGTAGGGTAGCAGGAACAGGAGAAGGCTCTCCTCAGGTAAAGCATGGGATATTCCCAGAAACTTCAGGATGCCTGAATATAGCAAAAGACTAGGAAGTTTAATGAAAACTCTCCTGGCTGGGTCAAGAATTTCTGTGAACAGTGGGAAAAGTTCAAGATTCCTGTTGATTTAAATGAAACACAATTCCAAGGCTGGCTGAGGAGTTGCATCTTTTATGCCTCTTGGGGAGATCTCTGTTACAATGATTGGCTTATGATAGATGTCTAATTAATACTATTGATTGAATGCTGATTAAAAAGCTTTGTCTGTACCATCCTCTTCCTTGTATAGACTTGTTTGCATTCCTAGAGTGGATATTTTCATATTCCTTCCTTTATATTCCATGTATTTTGGCTCTATAATGAATACTGTACACTTTACAATGAAATGGTGACTGCAGAGACCTACATCAGATGTGATGTCAATGACCTATAGTCAGTTTTCAGGTAATATGACTTTTTGAAAAACTAACCGTGACCAAAGAAACATTTTCTGCACCTTAAGCAGTGAGTGATTAACCACCCCTTTGTTTGCTCTTCCCTGCAAGTAGATAATATTCCATGTGGAAATGGATGTGGGAATGAAATGTACCTCCATAGTCAATAACCAAGTCTGTTAACTATTACCAGGTATTCTTTCTTTTTCAAAGAGGCACTCTTATTCTCAGTGTGATTAATAGCCACACATAAATCTGTATTGTTTAAACTTGACTCAGTGAATGCAACCACCCCGTAGAATAGAAAAAAAAAAAAAACACCTATAATCAAACAGACGGCAGAACAGGCAACTTGGCAGCTGACTAGTTGTGTCTAGGTTAAAATCCTTACTCCTCATGTAGGATCTCTGTCCTTAATGTGTTGTCCAATGTGAATTCATGCTATAACTAGTACTGAAACAGTATTTTACACTTTGTGTTTCTGTGTGGGTGCAAACTGTTGAAATCTTTACTTAATATATACTAAATTGATCTTCTGTATATAAATATAATTGAAAATGAATCTTGATGTGAATGGGATGGGAGAGGGAGAGTTGCGGCTGGGAGGGAAGTTATGGGAGGGAAAAAGCCACTGTAATCCAAAAGCTGTACTTTGGAAATTTATATTTGTTAAATAAAAGTTAAAAAAAAAAATCCTCAATCCAATCAGCTGAATAAACCTCAACTTTCGTTCTTCATCCAGACTGATTATTTCAATTGACAATACTAGGTGATGAGGAACTGTTATTAACTATTTCATTCAAGAAATGTGTACAAATAATAATCTGATTAACAAGCAATTTTTCACTTGACATTGTTGAGACATTTAAAGTCAGTATCAGTGTTAATAGAGCTAAGAGTTAACAGTGACGCAAAAGTTATTGTTATTAGATAAAATGATCAATCATCAAAAGCCCAAATTTGTAGATTCCTGGATGTTAATTTCATGTTATTTGTCTATTCAATATCTACACATGATCTAATATTTACTTATGATCTTTCTTTCTATGTATCAGCAAATATTTTAGTGCAAAGAGGCAAGGGGAAAATAAGTTATGCAGAGAAGTCGCTTAGATGTCCATATAGTCAGCAGAGACTCTACAGTACCACACTCTGGAAGCATTTTTGTGGACTTCCTTCAATTTAAGACAAAGGGGTCATTCATTCCTCTTTGACTGCTCTGACCATGTCAGCTATTCCAATTTTAATAACTAAAATAGCTCAGTGGGAAGAGAAGGGGTGGCAATAAGGGCAGTGGAAATGACATGAAAGAAAGAGATTGTGGTAGAAGAGAGGGGAGTTCACTGGGTTAGATGGGACCAAGAGGAGAGGTATGGAGAATAAACATAGCCATCTAACACTCAGGTCTACCATTAGAAGAATTAGCCCAAATGTAAATGGCCAAGTCTCTATTTACCCACTAGTGGTCTTCTCTAATGAAATCAAACCTTCTGTCTTCAGAACTCTCAAGCTATTCCCCTGCTACAAAAATTAGGATGGAGACAGATTGATTGTAGAGAATTTATGTCAGAGAGTTTTCCAAAGTCACATGCAATTGATTTGGGACTTTGCTCTTATTTTATTGAATTTGGCTCTTTTCCTTCTTTAGGGGGTAGTTAATTAAATATTGTCTCCATGGTCCTATAATGTTACTTCCTACTCTCATTCCATAATTCAAATCACCCTAATACTGAAAGCTGAGTCTTGCAAAAAGTTCAGAGAACTTCTGGTTCATTGTTTCCTAACAACCATGACATTTTGCTTATGGCAACCCATAATGAACTTTCAGATAAAACTAAAATAAAAATCTCTTTTAAGTAATATTTAGCATCACTAACAGTCACAATTATGAATATCACATTACTTTAATTTTCATTAGAAACTCTTTTACTAGACCTATTTAAAGTCACCACAAATACTTTGGAGCTTGAAGGCAGTGGAAGATGGCTCAAACAATTGGGGCTCTGCCACCCATGTGGGAGACCGGGATGTATATTCCAGTTCCTGGCTTCAGCCCAGTCCAGCCCTGGCTTTTGTGGCCAGCTGAGGAGTGAATCACCAGATGGACGATCTCCCTCCCCCTACTTCCCCTCACCCCAGCTATGTGACTCTGCCTTTCAAACAAATAAACCTTTTTAAAAAACAGTAAAAATAAAATGCTACCTTAAAATAGGTAAATAAACATTGAGAGTTGAAATAGGCTTTAAAACAAAATCTCAGTCATATTTTGATATTCTCTTTTGTTTGCTATTTTCATCCTAGTAAATTCTGAAAGCACATATATGATAGGTAGGGGAGTAGACAAGACTGGTTGAGAAACATACCATTCATATTACAGAAGCCAAAATAAAATCTCTGCTTTTCTCAGTCTTTCTGCTTTTTCACATAAATAAGGAACATAGCAATGATTTCAGTAGTGATAGTTCAAGTATTTCTTCCTCAACATTAATCTCATACTCATTTCAGCTTTCTTTTCTTTACTGTTCCTCTGAAGCCTACCAAAGACCTTGCCCAGATCACGACTGCAATTGAGAAAAATCAGGATATCTTGTACAGAGATGAGAAATGGCAAATGGGCAGGGACCCTAAGTTGTACAGTAATCTACATCAGCATGGAATTAAGGTGTTTTATGCCCACTTGGAAAGAAAGAAATTTCCCAAGAGCAACACGGAGAGTCTTCAAACTCATTACAGCCTGTTTGGGCTTTCCTATTCTTTGTGTTACAAATGACTGCATAAATTCACATTAAAAATTGTCTGCTTACTTGATGGACAGAAAGAGAGAAACACTCCCATCTACCGATTCACTCCCTAAATGCCCCCAAAGGCTAGAGCTGGGCTGGAATGAATCCAGGAGCCATAAAGTCAATCAGATATCTCACATGGGTGCCAGGAACCCTATTACTTGAACCATCACCTGCTGCCTCCCAGGGGTCTACATTCCTACATTAGCAGGAAGTTGTAGTCAGGGGCTAGTGTTAGAAATGGAACACGGCACTCTGATACTGGGTCAGGCCCCTTCACCAGTGTCAACTAGATCAAATGCCAGCCCCTGAACTGGTATTTTAATTGATTTAGCCATCTGCCATTTTTTCTTGATTTCATAGACATGTTTGAATGACATTTTGCTCTGAGTCTTTATTTTCAGCTATTTAATTTCCTTATATTTGAAAATCTCCCTAAAATTCTGAATGACTTTCTTCTTAGGGGTTGGCCCAAATTTGATTCTATTAAATGCCATGCAATAGGTACCAAGAGAGACAAACAAATTAAATGGTCACACATTGGATTCCCTATTAATCCTCTATTAAAACGAATTTTTATTCTTTTATTTATTCTTGATCCTGAGCTTACATTTTGGTTCATGTTGGGAACAAATTGCCCCCTACATGAGTTAAGAGACAACCTTGTCGTTATAAAGTTCAAAATCAACTGGATGAGCTACAAAGTCAAGTGACAAAGTGTGTTATACAAAGCTCAAATCTTAGCCTCAATGGGGCAAGTAAAGGAGTGGCTGGAGACATTGAAAGAGCTAGAAAGATGGTTAAAATGTTGAAGAATAAAAAGACTTCCCAACTAAACAAAACTTGAATGTAATGTGTAAAAATAGTGAGAGAGAAGTTAAGCATGTACAGAGCTTTTAAAAGCACATTGATGACAGATGTTCTCTATTTCATTTGATGACAAACTAAGGCCAGATCTTAACTGAAAGAATGAGATGTTAGCAAAGGGGCTGTGTGCCTCCTTCTTTGGATCCTTAAAGTTATGAGTAATCATGTTTTGCTGATGTATGCATGTTAAATTTTTAAAAAATGTTTGTAGTTGGCAAAGTAGAAAGTGAAGGAGATGACCCTTCATCTCTTTCAACTAAATGTCAGATTTGTATTTGCTTGGAAGAAGTTAGTCTTGTGTAAGAATGCTTGAATTGGCATTTTCCTCTTCCTACTAGAAGTGACAGCTTTCTTCTATCATGTAACCCCCTTGCAGTACTGTTTATAGATTCTTATTGTACTTGCTTGCTTAAATAACAGTCTCCTTGGTACCTCTTAGCTCTGTCAATGGACCATGTCTATCCTGCCTACCATTGTAACTCCAGTTCCGGCATGTTCTGGCACATAGTCCTAATATTTGTAGAGTGAATGGTAGCTGTTGAAAGAAGTATGGCACAGAAGATCACAAGCTTAAAAATGATATACAATAAAGTGAGACAGCATGATATAACTGATTTAAACTAATTAAAAATAGGCTCTAATTATCTTTTTTGACCTATGCTGTTGTTTTCTTAGATGTTATAAAAGAAACTGCTCAGGAAGAAGAAAAATCATATATCTATTCCTAATGAAAAACTTTTTAAAGTTTTATTTATCTATTTATTTGGTTGAAAGACCCATGACAGAGAGAGAGAGAGAAAGAGAAATTTTTCACCTATTGGTTCATTCCCCAAATGCCTGCAATACTGGGGTGGGCTAGGGGGAAACCAAGAGCCTAGAACTCCATCCAGGTCTCCTATGTGGGTGACAGAAACCCAAGTAATTGAGCCATCACCTACTGCCTCCTAGGGAGCACATTAACAGGAAACTCAATTAGAAGCATAAGTAGGAATAGTCCTAGGCTTTCTGATGTGGCATGTGGATGTCCCAAGGGGCAGCTTAACCAACTGTGCCACCAAGCCTGACCTGCCCATTTTGCTGTTTCACCTCATGGTTGATAAGATTACGATCATTCAGTTAGAATGTAAACTGTACAAAACCAGGTAATAAATTGTTCCTCAAACAGAAAGTTGATTAGGTTCCTTGTATTATTTACTGTTTCTTTTTTAAGATTTATTGATTTATTTGAAAGGCAGAGTCACAGAGAAAGAGAGAGATCCTCAATCCACTGCTTCACTCCCCAAATGGCCCCAACAGCCAGGGCTGGGCAGGGCCAAAGTCAGGGGCCAGGAGCTTCATTTAGGACTTCTATGTGGGTGCAGGAGCCCAGGTACTTGGGCCATCTTCTGCTGCTTTCCCAGGCACACTAGCAGGGAGTTGGATGGGAAGTGGAGCAGCTGGGCTGTAAGCCAGTGCCCATATGTGATGCCTGCATTACAGGCTGCAGCTTAATTAGCTATGCCACACGGCGACCCCCAGCTTCCTTATTAATGTGCTCATTTTCCCTCTTATATTCTTCCTTCCTGATACATTTTCATTGTGGTTATTAGAAAATCAAAGTTAGATTTAATTTTATCATAATAATAAGCTCTTAGATGCTACATTATAATACCAAAATTTGTTATGTAACTGTTTCTCTTTTTATTTCTGAATCTCTGTTTATACTAGAGTAACAATTTAACAACACCTACACAGAAGTTAACAATGGTTTTAAATGAAAACACAAATTACCTTTACTACAATTATTTTAAGTTTTGGAAATACTTAACATAGTGATTAATATCATCCCAAGATTGATGTATAATACCCAGGGAGATTCCTTTACTAATTTTATGCTGCTGCCTAACAAGCTGCCACAAATTCAGTGATTTAAAACCAAGATTATTATTTTATAGTTCTGTCATCAGAAGTCTGGGTAGGACTCAACTGGATTCTCTGTTCAGGGTCTCACAAGGCTGAAATTAAGGTTTCAGCTGAGGCGAGGACCTCACTCGAGGCTTAGGATCCTCTACTAAGCTCATTTAATCAATGGTAGAACTCATTTCCCTGCAGCTGTCAAACTCATGGACGTTGTGTCTTCATGACCAGCAGGAGAACCCTGTTATGCTCCAATCTCTTCTCAGATAGTCATATTTCCCTTTAAGGTTTCATCTGCCTAGATGAAACCCACCAAGTATAATCACTCTTTTGATTAGTCTTTGTTAAGCTGTATAGGACCTTCAGTGACATCTACATATAACATTGCCTATGTTATAACATACATATACAGATATATAGAGATATAGATTCATCTTTATTTCATATATATATTTCATATATATATGTACACACACACACACACACACACATATACATATACATATCTACATTGCCATATGAGCAATGATGGGTAAAACACCAGGGAGTGGAGATCATGAAGGCTGCCTGAGCATTCTGTCTACCAAATACCCCTTCTATTTGCTAGTTCTCCACATCATCAACTCCATTTTCCCAAGGTAATTTGCAAAAAATTTTTGCTCCTAGACTCCATTGTGGCTAAGCTGCAGGCACCTAACCTTGGTTTTATGAAAAAAATGTAAAGTGAGATTTAACTTTGGAGATGAACTGCAGGAAAAAACAGCTTGGACAGGGCTATTTCATTTTTCTGGTGTGGGAGCAGTAGTGGTCATAGTAACTTCTGCTGAAGGCAGTTCATTGGTGTGGCTCTGGAATTATTTATAGATCCCAGTCTTAAGCCTGTTTTTCAACCTACCTATCAGTTTTCTCACTTGTCTAATGTATGCTAATAAATGCAATTCCTACCAAAAATAGCTGCAGTTGATTGTGGGGCTTACAAAATAGCCCCCAACCATTACAACTCCTATTATTCTTTATGTACATTTTATGACTCTAGAGGAAATAATGTCTTTCCGATAAGATGAAATTCAATTAAGGTTTTTCCCTGCTGAGAAAAAAAATGTCTGTGGTTTACTAAGGAAGCACTCAACATTATTATTTCTTTATTATTACCTTATTTGCATTTTCTGAAGCATGATTAGTTATAATATATCTATACATTTTAATAAAATCAACATGAAAACAAGTATGCTGAATTGTACGCACATCTTGAAATACCATCTAGATATCCTTTATCTCATGTCATCTCCCTTCTTTCCATCACAGTAATATCCTTGGGACATAAATAAATAATTATCACTCAATTTTGTGTTATTTGCTGTTTCTATTGAGCTTGAGATATTAAAAAATCATAGATGACTACTGTTTGCCTTCAAATGCTCTTTCCAGTATGATATTCGCAGTTTTGCTTAGTGTTGATTGACAACAAGATAATTGTTTATGCTGAATTCTTGTGTAAAAACTCTGTACTTTATAATTTTCAAAATTCTAGACATGTTTCATTTTAACCATGCTCACCATTTTTTCTCTCCAGGTTTGTGGTGTTTGATTAATTACATTCTAATTTCCAGGAGAAAATGTATGAGTAGCTCAGGGTATATTGTAAACAAACTTTGATTAGGCAAGCCTATTTTCTTGCGTATGCTTTTAAACTGATTGTTATATGTTCATAATAATATTTTTAAAAGATGACATTTATTTATCTTATGTACTTGTGAGGAGGGTGAGGGGGAGAGAGAGAGAGAGAGAGAGAGAAACAGTGCTTCTGTCTTCTGATTCATTCCTCAAATGATCACAATGGCTAACAGGTTGAAGCTAGGAGCCAGGAACTCAATCCAGGTCTTCCATATGGGTGACAGGGCTCTGATTACTCAAGCTACCACTGCTATCTCCCAGAGGCTGCATTTGCAGGAAGCCAGAATGGGGAACCAGAGGCAAGAATTGAACCTAGGCACTCAAGTGTGGTACACAGGAATCTTTTTTTTTAACTTTTATTTAATGAATATAAATTTCCAAAGTACGGCTTATGGATTACAATGGCTTCCCCCCCATAACATCCCTCCCACCCGCAACCCTCCCCTTTCCCACTCCGTCTCCCCTTCCATTCACATGAAGATTCATTTTCGATTCTCTTTTATATACAGAAGATCAGTTTAGCATACATTAAGTAAGGATTTCAACAGTTTGCTCCCACACAGAAATATAAAGTGAAAAATAATAGATGATTTTTTAAATGATGATGAAATCAGATCAGACCTATTGTCATGTTTAATCCCAGGGAGAGTCAAGTTGGGAATTGATAATTTCTTCTTTTTTTTTTTTTTTTTTTTTTTTTACAGAAGATCAGTTTAGTATACTTTAAGTAAGGATTTCAGCAGTTTGCACCCATAGAAACACAAAGTGAAATATACTGTTTGAGTACTCATTATAGCATTAAGTCTCAATGTACAGCACATTAAGGACAGAGATCCTACATGAGGAGTAAGTGCACAGTGACTCCTGTTGTTGACTTTACCAATTGACACTCCTGTTTATGGCATCAGTAATCTCCCTATGCACCAGTCATGAGTTTCCAAGGCTATGGAAGCCCCTTGAGTTCTCCGACTCTTATCTTGTTTAGACAAGGTCATAGTCAAAGTGGAGGTTCTCTCCTCCCTTCAGAGAAAGGTACCTCCTTCTATGATGGCCCATTCTTTCTACTGGGATCTCATCTCACAGAGATCTTTCATTTAGGGTTTTTTTTTTTTTTTTTTTTTCCAGAGTGTCTTGGCTTTCCATGCCTGAAATACTCTCATGGGCTTTTCAGCCAGATCTGAATGCCTTTAGGGCTGATTCTGAGGCCAGAGTTCTGTTTAGGACATCCGCCATTCTATGAGTCTGCTGAGTATCTCGCTTCCCATGTTGGATCACTCTCCCCTTTATTTATTCTATCGGTTAGTATTAGCAGGTACTAGACTTGTTTATGTGATCCCTTTGGTTCTTAGTCCTTTCATTATGATCAATTGTGAACTGAAATTGATCACTTAGACTGGTGAGATGGCATTGGTACATGCCACCTTGATGGGATTAAATTGGAGTCCCCTGGTATGTTTCTAACTCTACCATTTGGGGCAAGTCAGCTTGAGCATGTCCCAAATTGTACATCTCTTCCCTCTCTTATTCCCACTCTTATGTTTAACAGGGATCACATTTCAGTTAATTTTCAACACTTAAGAATAACTGTGTATTAATTACAGAATTAAACCAGTCATATTAAGTAGAACAGATTAAAAAAAAACTACTAAGAGGGATAATGTATTAAGTTGTTCATTAACAGTCAGGGCTATGCTGATCAAGTCACCGTTTCTCAGAGTGTCCATTTCACTTCAACAGGTTTCCTTTTTGGTGTTCAGTCAGTTGTCACCGATCAGGGAGAACATATGGTATTTGTCCCTTTGGGACTGGCTTATTTCACTCAGCATGATGTGTTCCAGATTCCTCCATTTTGTTGCAAATGACTGGATTTCGTTGTTTCTTACTGCAGTATAGTATTCTAGAGAGTACATACCCCATAATTTCTTTATCCAGTCTACCGTTGATGGGCATTTAGGTTGGTTCCAGGTCTTGGCTATTGTGAATTGGGTACACAGGAATCTTAACTGCAAAGCTGAACACCTGCTCCCATTACAATATTTTTAATCAGTGTCATATGACAAAATTTCATGTTATGGAAAGCAACCTATCTCTAATGATAGATCTTGTCTTCACACACACAGACACAGCATTCATCATTAGGTATTTTATACCTGAAATAATTTCAGTTTGTGACCCAATGGTTACTCAAATCATTTAATAGTAGAAAACATGTTTGCAGATTCACTTCGATATATGACAAGTAATGACTTTCAATTATCTCTTTGTTTGTTTGTTTTCAGCTGTGAAGCCTCCTCCTTCATGCCCCAAAACTCACTCTTCTGTTTATATCTAGACTTACATTCTAGTCTGTTGCTAAGTAGCCCAGTGTCAGTGTCTATGGTGTCATCATCTGGCTTTCAGTTGACTCATCTCTAGAATGCAGCAGAAGATTCTATAATTCTAAAATTCATCTTTAATTGGCTACTATTTAATCTTATTAAATAGTATTTAATAAGTATAAATAGTATTATTAAAGACATCATTCTCAATATAATATCAACTAACATCATTATTTTTTAAAGATTTATTTGAAAGACAGAGTTACAGAGAGAGACAAAGAAGCAGAAAGAGAGATTTTTGATATACTTTTGGTTTACTCCTCAAATGGCCACAACAGCATGGGCTGGGCTGGTCCAAAGCCTACAGCCAGGAGCTTTTTCTGGTCTCCTGTGTGGGTCAGGGGCCGAAGCACATGGGCCATCTTCCACTGCTTTTCTCAGGTACATCAGCAGGGAGCTGGATCAGAAGTGGAGCAGCCAAGACTCAAACCAGCATATGGGATGCTGGTGTCCCAGGGGGTGGCTTTTACCCACTAAGCCACATACCTGCCTCGTAACATAATCATTTTTACAAAGGTAATTTCTACCAAGAATTTACACGATTTCACTGTTTTATCTTCTGTCCCTTTTATATTTTGAGAACATTTCAGCTAGTCTCTCTGTCTCACCCCACCCCCCCAAGTTTTCCTGTGGAGCTATGTGGAAAAATCATTAAGGGGATCATAAGTGCTAGTGACAGTTTAATTAAGTTATTGTATTTAAAAAGTAATCAATTTCATTTCAGGAAGTGCTAGAATGTTCCTTCTATAACTAATTTGTGGAGGATTTTTATCTCAAAGGTGTGTTGAATCTTATCAAGTGCTTTCTCTGCATCTATTGAGATGACCATATGGTTTTTGTTCTTCATTCTATTGATATTATTTATGACATTTATTATTTGTGAATGTTGAGCCACCCTTGAATTTCTGGGATAAATACCACTTGATCATGATGCATGATCTTTTTTATGTGGTTTTGGATTTGATTTGCTAGTATTTTGTTGAGAATCTTTGCATCTATGTTCATTATTGATGTAGGCTGTAGTTTTCTTTTTGTGTTGTCTTTTTTTGGGGGGGAGAATCAAAGTAATGCTGGCCTCATAAAGAGTTTGGCAGATTTCCATACTGTTCAATATTTCAGAATAGTTTGAAGAGTATTACAGTTACTTCCTCCTTGAATATTTTGTAGAATTCAGTAGTAAAGCCATCAGGCCCCAGACTTTTCCTTGATGGAAAAATTTTGATTACTGCTTCGATCTCATTTCTGATTATGGGTCTGTTTAGTGCGTCTATATCTTCTTGATTTGATCTTGGTAGGTTATATGATTCCAGGAATTCATCCATTTCTTCAAGGTTTTCCAGATTATTAGCACATAATTCTTCATAGTAGTTTCTTATGATCCTTTGTATTTCAGTGGTGTCAGTTGTCATATCTCCTTTTTCATCTCTAATCTTAGTTATTTGAATTTTTCTCTTTTTTCCTTTGTTAGTATGGCTAGAGATTTATCCATTTTGTTTATCGTTTAAAAAAAAAACTTTGGGGGGGGGGCAGCGCTGTGGTGCAGCAGGTTAACGCCCTGGCCTGAAGCACCAGCATCCCATACGGGTATGGGTTTGAGACCCGGCTGCTCCACTTCCAATCCAGCTCTCTGCTATGTCCTGGGAAAGCAATAGAAGATGACCCAAGTCCTTGGGCCCCTGCACCCACATGGGAGACCTGGAAGAAGCTCCTGGCTCCTGGCTTCGGGTCAACTCAGCTCCGGCTGTTGCAGCCAATTGGGGAGTGAACCATCGGATGGAAGACCGCTCTCTCTCTCTATTTCTCTGCCTCTCCTCTCTCTGTGTAACTCTGACTTTCCAATAAATAAATAAATATTTTTTAAAAAAAACTTCGTTTTGTTAATCTTATGTAACTTTTAGTTTCAACTTCATTTCTTTCTGCTCTGATCCTTATTATTTCTTGCCTCTTGCTGATTTTCATTTGGTTTGTTCTTGTTTTTCCAAGTTGTCAAGATGCATCATTAGATCTTTAATTTCAAAAATTTCTCTTTTGTAATGTAAGCACTTAATGCTATAAACTTCCCTCTTAATATTGCTTTTGCTGTATCCCACAGTTTTGATATACTGTCTTTATCTTTATTTATTTCAAGTAACTTTTTATTTTCTTTTTAATTTCTTCAATAACCCATTGATCATTCAGCAGTATGTTGTTTGATTTCCAAGTATTTATGAGTGTTCTATTGCTTTTAGTGCTGTTGATTTCTTGTTTTATTCCTTTATGGTCTCAGAAGAATGATGGTGTGATTTCAATCTTTTTTTTAAATTTGCTGAGACTTAATTTGTGGCTTAATATGTGGTCTATCCTAGAAAATGTTCCATGTGCTGATGAGAAGAATGTGTATTCTATAGCTATTGGGTGAAATGGCCTGTAAATATCCATTAGGTCTACTGGGCCAAAAGTATGTTACAATTCTAATACATCCTTATTGATTTTTGTCTGGATGATCTGTCCATTGATGAAAGTAGGGTGTTGAAGTCCCCTATCCTTATTGTATTGGAGTCTCTCTCACTTTAGGTCTAATAGTATTTGCTGTATATATCTGGGTGGTCTTGTGTTAGGTGCATATATATTTATGATTGTCTTCTTGATGAATCGACTCTTTTATCAAAATATAATATTCTTTATCTATTTTTATAGTTTTTGATTTAAAGTCTGTTTTATCTGATATCAGAATAGTTATGCCTACTCACTTTTGGTTTCCATTTTCCTGGTGTACCTGTTTCCACTCCTCCACTTTCAGTCTCTGTGTATGTTTGTCTGTGAAATGAGTTTTTTGTAGTCAATGCATAGTGGGATCCTGGTGTTTTTTTTTTTTTTTTAATCCATTCAGTCAACCTATGTCTTTTGGTTGGTGAATTTAATACATTTTCATTCAAGGTTGATATTGATAGATAAGAACTAAGACCTGTCATGTTTTTCACTGGATAATGATTATACCTGCTCCATTAGTAAATTTGGTGGTATCATGTATTTTCATGATGTTTACTTCTAATGCAGGATGCCTTTCGGAATTTCTTACAAGACTGGCCTGAGAGTGGTAAATTCTTTCAGTTTTTGCTTATCTGGAAAATAATTTATTTCTTCTTCACTTTTTTCCCCCAGAAACCCTTTATTTAAGGAATACAAACTTCATACTTTTCATAAATACAACTTTAGGAATAGAGCGATTCTTTCCACTGTACCTGCCCTCACACCTCTTCACTTTTAAAGGGTATCATCACTGAATATAATATTCTTGGTTGGAAGTATTTTTATTTTAAGAACTTGAATATATCATCCCACACTCTCTGTCCTGTAGGGTTTCTGCTGAGAAGTCTGATGTAATCTAACTGGTTTTCCTTTATAGTAACTTGGTGCTTTTCTCTTACTGTCTTTAGAATTCTCTCCTTGTCTTTAACTTTTGACAATTTAATGAAAATATGCCTTGGAGAAGACCTTTTTTAGTTGAGTTTGCTTTGAGCTTCTTGTACCTGGATGTCCATTTCTCTTTTAAGACCTAGGAAATTTTCAACTATTATTTCATTTAGCAGGTTCTCAATGCCTTTTCCTTTTCTTCTCCTTCAGGAAATATTATGAATATTCAGAAATATTATGAATATTTGGTCACTTAATAGTATCTCATATTTTATGTAGACTTTCTTCATTGTTTTTAATTATTTTCTCTTTATTTTTTGTCTGATAGGGTTATTTCAAAGTTTTTGTCCTTAGGGTCAGAAATTCTTTTCTCCATTTGGTCTATTTTGCTGTTAAAGCTCTCAATCACATTTTTTATTTCACTGATTGAAGATTTCACCTCCAAAATTTCTATTTGATTCTTAATGGGTTCTATCTCCTTAGTAATATTTTCATTCAACTCACTCATTGATTTCCTCACTTCTTTAATCTATCTGTATTGTCTTGCATCTCATTGAGTTTCTTTACAATCATCATTTTGAATTCTGTACCTGTCATTTTATAGCTTTCCTAACATTCAGGCTCTAATTCTGTAATATTGTGAGGGTTTTTGGAGATATCATGCTTCCTTGTTCTTCATGTCTCTTGAGTCCCTATATTGATGGCTGCCCATCTGATATAGTCATCTCTTCTTTATGGAGTAGGTTTCATTATGAAAGATTTTATGCTTTATCTGGTACACAGGGTATCACTTGTCTTGTTGCTTTGGTTTTTGTTCTAGGTGAGCCCAGACATGAAGTCTCTGAATGATTTTTTTGTCTTAATGTCAGCTGTGTCTTTAAGCAACACAGTGCAACAGTCTGTTGCAGTTTGTAGAGATAAAAGTATGACTTTGAGATGAGTAAGGGTTTCCTTAGGCATGTAGCTTTGGTCCACAGAGAGTATAGTGTCAGTCTTTCTGGCAAACGTTGATAGCCCAGGCCTTGTTCTTGGTGTTGAGAGAGACAGGGGTGGCTGCCCCTTTGTCCTAGTGGCAAGCCTGAGAGATGCCGAGACCTGTGACACCAATTGCTGTGGCTCTAGAACTGTGTGATGTGGATGGACCCCTCCTCAGGTCCTGCTGGAGAGTCCAGCTGGTGCTGTGGCTTATAACACCAACAGCCCTAGTCTTAGGACTAGAAGATGTGAACTGGACCAGTCTTCTAGAGCGACTACAAGGTACAGAAGAAATTTTTTCTCTGAGAGTTTGAGTCCAGAGAGGTAGAATGCTGGTAGATTCTTCCCAAAGTCTACTGGGTAGATTCCAATGGCACTGAGAAACTTAGAATGAATTTTTATAGTCCTTCTGTTATAGGGTACAGTAAGGTCATTACTCAGATCTCCCAGGAGTAGATTTTTTTGTGGCTACTTCTGGTGTTAGCTCCAGAATCTAAGGTGAATCCCCCTTTCTCACACAGAGTACATGAGCATACCTCTGGGGCTAATGCCCAAAAGCTCCCACAGTTGTAGGATGCAGAGGAACTGACCTTTGCCCCACATGTTGCCATGACTCTTGTCTATGATGCTGGTGGGAGAACAAAGGCACACTGTGCGACTTTTCACTGCAAGTATCTGCCTGGATCTTTAAACAACTGGACACATTTATTCAGTGGTAAAAACTGGGGTTTGTTGATAATAAGCAACAGAAATTAACTTTTATTAATTAAAATAGTAAAGGGAATTTATTAGAAAGAGAAAATAGCTCAGTAAAGCAGAAGAGAAGCTATGAGTCAGACTGAAGATTTAATAGGAACCAGTAAGCTTACAGCGTAAGTACTCCCATTATACAAACACTTTTAGAAGTTAGAAAATGAAAATGATTAATCTCCTATTTTCCTAGTTAGGGGTGTCTATGGGACACAGTGAAAGCCCTGGGAAGAATTTTCCAACCCTTTGTTTCCTTCTTTTTGTCTGGAAGGAAGAAGTGACACTTGGATCTACAGAAGCCAGTGTATCACCATAACTACCACAGAAGGGACTTGGCTCCCCGATATCATCAGTGAACAGCGCTACCTGTCTTCCCCTATCATCCCCAAGCTTTTTGGTTTGAACCTTGAATTCCTTATTCAATTAAGCTGCTGGGTTGTGTTCTTTGTTGCTGTAACTAAATATAATTCTAACTGAGAGCAATTCAAGGTTTATTTTCTCATTGACTGAATTTAGGTTATAAGCATAGCCCTCGGCCAAGGTAGTCCTGGGCACTGTTGTTTAACAGTGAGAGAAACTGCTAGATGATTTTTTTGCCCATTTCCTAGCTTCCTGAGAACAGCTGGGCCTCATTTCCAATCTCTTTGCTCATTAGGTACAGTCACAGGGTTGGCAGGCAGGCCTGTGAATGTGGGTAGAAGTGATGCATGAAACTTCCTGATGTGGCCCATAAAAATCTTCCCCATACGTGTATGCTGTTTTCTGCTTCCAGGTGACTAGACTGAGAATTCCCAGATGAAGTTGGCTACTACGTGCTACAGATTATAAAGTCACAACATGGAAGGACCCTGAGTCTCTGAGCTCTCTCAGCCTCTTACAGTTGAGAAGCCAAGCCAGAAATACTGATTGTGTCTTGACATGAGCACAAAATATTTTTTGAGGCAACTGAAATTTGAGGCATTATAGTGACAGCAAGTAGCATTATCTTAATTCATGCACCCACTCATTGTATATGAAGTGGGGATGAGGAGCTTCTCTGGAATTATGAAAGTGCCACTAGCACAAGAGAGGAAATAAATTTGAGGCAGGAAAGAACAATAACCACCAGCCACAACAGCCACCTTCCTGGTCCACCAAACACCTTACTCACATGTTCATTTAAGAACTACTTAGGGGGACTATGATAGCCAGAATAATAGCCTCTCAAAGATGTCCCATGTCTTGGTCTGAAACCTAAAAATACATTACTTCGCAAGGAAAAATGGAGCGAAAGTTGCAGATGGAATTAAACTGATGATCAGATAACTTTAAAATAAGTAGATTGTCAGGCGGCGACACGGCTCAACAGGCTAATCCTCCGCCTTGCAGTGCTGGCACACCAGGTTCTAGTCCCGGTCGGGGCACCGGATTCTGTCCCGGTTGCCCCTCTTCCAGGCCAGCTCTCTGCTGTGGCCCGGGAGTGCAGTGGAGGATGGCCCAAGTGCTTGGGCCCTGCACCCCATGGGAGACCAGAAGAAGTACCTGGCTCCTGCCTTCGGATCGGCAAAGTGCGCCGGCCACAGCGCGCTGGCGGCGGTGGCCATTGGAGGGTGAACCAAGGGCAAAAGGAAGACCTTTCTCTCTGTCTCTCACTGTCCACTCTGCCTGTCAAAAAAAAAAAAAAAAAAAAAAAAGTAGATTGTCTTGGATTATCTGGATGACATACAATTACCAGGAACCTTAAAAATGGAAGAAGGAAGACAGTGGACCCTGCAGAAGTATGCAAGGTGAGAATGCCTCGTCCTGCCTTTTCTAGTATTGAAGACAGAAGGAATGTGAGTGACCTCTAGAATTTGGAAAAGCCAAAATGTAGGTCCTATCCAGAGTCTCCTGAAAGGAATGCAGTCCTGCAGTTGTCTTGATTGTCATCAATGCCTCGATTTTTACCTACTCATCAGAAGGTTGGTCTACAGACATTCGTATTGTCTTAAGCACCACACCTGTGTTAATTTGCTTCGGCAGCTTTGGAAATAAATACTTATAAAGGGGTCTCTCATATGCTAGGCATTTTGTTTCAGTTGTTGGAAATATGACAATGAATAAAGACATGTTTTCCTTTTTAAGAGGGCAGAGGCAATAAAATAACAACTTTGGTAGAAATTTGGGAGGAAAGGTGAGACGTGATGAAAGCGGGAAGAGCCGACAGCTTTCCAGCAGGAAGAGCAGCCTCTTTAAAAGCCCAGAAGTGACAGAGCACTAAACGTATGGGAACTGCAAGCTGTTTACTAGACAGGAAGACAGAATTTAAAGCCACATGATGATTGAGAAATGAGCAGGCGTGAAGTTGTGAAGGGCTTGTTAAATCTACCAGGAGCTTAAATTTTTTACAATGGGGAGTCCTGAACGGATATAAAATGAAGTGACATGACCAGGACCCATTTTAGAAAGGTTCTGTGGTTTCCCTGCGAAAGACGTATTAAAACAGGCTGGATCCGGGGCCAGCACTGTGGTATGGCAGATTAAGCCTCTACCTGCAGTATCAGAATCCTACTGGGCACCGGTTAGAGTCCCGGCTGCTCCACTTCTGATTCAGCTTCCTGCTAATGGCTTGAGAAAAGCAGCTGAGGATGGGCCAAGTGCTTGGGCCCCTGCACCCATGTAGGAGACCCAGAAGAAGTTCCTGGCTCCTGACTTCAGATCAGCCCAGCTCCGGCTGTTGTGACCATCTGGAGAATGAACCAGCAGATGGAAGAGCTCTCTCTCTGTATCTCCCTCTCTCCATCTGTATCTCTGCCTCTCAAATAAATAAATAAATCTTTTTAAGATAGAGGTTGAGGGGGGCCAGCACCATGGTGCAGTAGGTTAATCCTTCACTTGGGGTGCTGGCATCCCATTTGGGTGCTGGTTCTAGTCCCAGCTGCTCCTCTTCCAATCCAGCTTTCTGCTGTGGTCTGGGAAAGCAGTAGAAGATGCCCCAAGTCCTTGGGCCCCTGCACCCACATGGGAGACCTGGAAGAAGCACCTGGCTCCTGGCTTTGGATCGGCACAGCTCCGGCCATTGCAGGTAACTGGGGAATGAACCAACGGTCGGAAGACCTTTTTCTCTGTCTCTGTCTCTCTCTCACTGCCTGTAACTCTACCTCTCAAATAAATAAATAAAATCTAAAAAAAAAAAAAAGAAAGAGGTTGGATCTGGAAATTATAAGGCCAATTGGAAGGTTGCCACTTGACCTTGGGAAAAGGATGCTAAAATCTGGCGTAAGAGTGGAGAATGAATGCATTTCAAAAATGTACAGAATAGAGTCTGCAGACTGGATCAAATGCCTCTGGCATAGGCACCAGTGTGAATGGTGATGCAAGTCACTGAGCCAGGAATATCAGAAGAGAAGGCTATAGGTATAAGGAGGGATGGGAAGTGGGGAAATGAGATGTCCATTGCTTTACTTGTCATCATCATCATACTTATGGTAACAACACAGCAGCATGGTTCCAACTGAAACTATATTTTCATGTATGTCTCTGTTTATGTGGTCATTGTCAACTTCATGGGGGAGAGGTCATCATCTTATTCACTAGAGCTGGCAGAATGCTATACCCATTTTCCTTAACACAACATTGCAAGTATTCTTTTATGCCCAAATACAACTAAGACCCTTCTGGGAATATTCTTGTGCCCAGCTGGGGCAGAGCAGCCTCATACTACTCAGGAGAAGAGAGAAGCCCATCCAACGCTCAGCAGGACGGTCTCCCTTGTGCTCCTAAGTCAGTAAACTTCAAAGAAGCTGTTTGAAAAGTGTACTGATACAATGCATATTAAAAGAATACAGTGTGTGTCCAGTAAGACATGTAGGAAATGTTGTGCTGCTTTTAACTTCTTTTCTAAATTCCTGAATAGCAGAACTGCTTCTTATATGGGAAGACCAAGTTTTCTCATCAATCTCTGATGCCTAGAACAGTGCTTGGAACTTGGTAAATATTCAAGCAATACTTGTCTGTGTTTGTCTTTGACAAAGGACAAATTTATTCTAAGAACAAAATCTTACAACCTTATTCAGAGGGTTCAATTATCCTGATTTGAAGGAGAAATCCTACATTTCAAACTTAGATGTGTCTGATTACAAAGTCCAATACTTTAATCATTCTATTACACTATGTTTGTGGGATGATCCACGTGATAATATCCAGCAGATAACTGAAAATATGGATGTGAAATTCTAGAGAGAAATCTAACCTACAGATGCACATTTCACAATTACTGACATTTAAATGGAGGAGGTGAAATAATGTCACCTGGGCCCTGACTTTCAAATATTTTGACTACAGTCAGGAATAGATTTTTTTTAGTCTCTCTCTGTCTCTCCCCCTCTCCATACACACACATCTCATGTATAAAACCTACCCTTATTACAGGTGATATTTCTTATTGCTTTCAAGCCTGTTTTCATCTGTTCAGTTCATTTCACTTGACAATGCTAGTTGTAACTCCTTAGACTGGTGACATGATCCAACAGTGGATTGCCTGCTGCAGCCTGAAAGCCACTGCCTTTAGTAACTGGTATTAACGAAATTCATGATTGACCATTCAGTAACCATTTCTTGAATGGAAATGTATTCCCTTTTTTGAACTTTAAAAAATAGTTTTATTTATTTAGATGAAAAACACAAAGGGAGGGGAGAGAGAGAGAGAGAGAGAGAGAGAGAAAGTCTTTTGTCTATTGGTTCACTCTCCAAAT